>NC_138771.1:522262676-522710176 GCF_965119305.1 Pelophylax lessonae
ACTGTATGTGGTTTGGGACTGGGTTTAAATCTACTTTATTTCTAAGAGCAATTACTCAGGACGGGAATAGATTGTTTCAATGTGGCAGATACCAATAACAAATAGGTCAGTGGTGTGTAATTTATCGCATACTGTATCTCATAACAGCTTTAATAACATACAGAACACAACATCAATAGACATTAACATTATTACTAATTGTAAATGTTGGTGCAAGATATTTTCATCATAAGCACTGACTATAAAGATTAGCACATCCCAAAAAACAACAAATATGGACTATTTAGTGAAACATTCACATTATCAGACACACATTAACACAGTTTTATTTGCTGTAAATTAATCAAAATTTTGGAGTCTAGAATTATTTTAACTTAAAAAAGACCCTAAACCAATCAATAAAATCTTATATAAGCATCAGTGTAATTAAAAAAGTGGTTTCCGGTTATTAAATTTGCAACTGTATAAAATAATAGCAGGTTCAGGCATAACCTGTTATGGGGTGACAATTGTCTCCCAGTTTTCCTCCTGTGTTTTTCGCCCTGTCATATGCACCCCGGGTGAAGACTTCAGCTAACCATGCCGACACATATTGTGCAGTTTTGGCCCCCCCATTATCACCATTAGGAAGCTGGTCCAGATCAATAATGTGCAGCTGAAGCTTGAGATAGTGTATGCAGGCAGGAAGTGGCTGTAACAGGCTGAAGTAGATCAGCAGTACTTAACTAATTTTGGTAACACATGCATCTCTGTTCCCAGGGGATTTCTGTCTACAGCTCACAATTAACATGCCTGCCTTCCAGGCACCCCTGCCCAGATCACGCCTATATCATGGGTGGCCTGCTTAGGCCACACCCACTTTCTGGGCCGCCCTGTCCCTTGTTATGTGAGAACTGCCCACTTAATTCCCTCAGTTAAAGTTTTATTAAACCCAGGATTCACTATATCTGGTCTCCCACAGTGCACAAAACCTGGAAATGCAATTATTGTAGTAAATATAAACTGCTAAACACCTTTTTCTCATCAGCAGTATATAGCAGTCTTGTGACTTCTATCAGTGTCCAGTCGAGCACTGGTTAAAGCTTATAGGAGGAGTTTTCATTCTGCTCTGACTATTCTATGAGGCTGAATGATGCCTGATTTTCTGCCTGGACAGCGCTAATTGGCCGTGTGCTGATCACATGCACCCTGCTAAGAAAAAAAAAAACTCTAGCAATACACACCAAACTAAGCATGTGCAGAGTGCCCCCAAGGCTCTGGATTGGCAGGAGATGGATTGGGGACAGTGGAAAAAGAGAAGGATCAGTGAGGACAGGATCAAACAGCCTTTTAACACAATGCAGAGGATTCACCCCTTAGCTTCCACAGTGAGTATAACAAGCATACGTTACTGCATATACACACTCATTTTACTGTTGTGGGTTTAGTAACACTTTAACACCTTTATGAGTTAGCTCCAGTGTTAATTTTGGCAGCAAATTTCGATTTAGTTTTAGTTATAGTCTTTTGACTAAAATGCCATTTTAGTTTTAGTCGTATTTTAGTCTTTTGACTGAAATGCGATTTTAGTTTTAGTCGTATTTTAGTCATCTGAATTGTTTTAGTTTTAGTCATATTTTAGTCGACTAAAATCTACAGTACATTTTAGTCGACTGTAATCTTTTATATTTTAGTCAACTACAAATCGAATAGGTTTAGGTTAATTGTAATGCATTATTTAAACATTTCTCTAGCATTTCCAAATAAATTGTATACTCCTGGAGTAAAAATCTAATAATATGTTATTACAAGGTTTAAACACGCACTACAGACACAGATTTAGCCATTGTGATATATAACATCTTTATAAATAAAACACAGTTTCATAAACAAACAGAAATATTGTTTTTTGACAAACCGAAGTGCAACTTTAAAATACAAAAAACCCAAAAAACTGTAAACTCCATTGGCTGTAATGTCATTGCACATATTACCTGAATATATTACCAACATTAAATATTAGGGAAAAATATAAGAAAAGCCTTTTCCTACTTTTTTTAGTTTTCAGCAGCTTAGTAGATACCCCTTACTTATGCTTATGTGGTAGTGCAATACATGTTTAAACTTTAATGTGCTATTATTACAGGCTGTGGATGGAATTGTGTTGCCGATTTAGAAATGGCCAGCAGAGGAGTGTTCATTTTGATGTCAATTTTCAATGAAGTTTTAGTCATAGTCTTATAACTAAAATGCCATTTTAGTTTTAGTCGTATTTTAGTCTTATGACTAAAATGCCATTTTAGTTTTAGTCGTATTTTAGTCATCTGAATTGTTTTAGTTTTAGTCGTATTTTAATCGACTAAAATTGTGTTAATTTAGTCGACGAAAACATTTTAGTCTCCGAAATGAACACTGGTTAGCTCAAAGGGTAATGCTGTGATCATGGGAGACACCCAAGGACACAGTATCAGTGGGACAGAGCACATACTGTAGATGCAGGATTGTCATGAAAGATCCAGATCAAATCTAAGGCTCCATTCACACCTGAGCGTATAGTTATCAGGCATTTTTTTTTTGGGCGTTTTTCAGGCGTTTTTTTGAAGGTGTTTGGAGGCAGGCATTGACATCTAACAAAAACGCTTGTAATCTGCCAAAAAAGAAGCTCATGTACTTTTTTGAGCTTCAGGCGACAAAAAGCTCATATGTGAACAGGGGCCAATAAATTAATGGGATTTTGCTTGTTGGGCATTTCAAGACTTCAGAGATAAGCATTTTAGGAGCTGAAAAAAGCTCAGGTGTGAACAGGGCCTTAATGTCATTCAGTTAGAGTGTACATCCATTTTAAACGTTTTAAACCTAAAGAAAAAATATAATGTTTAAGCCCTGATACAGTAGCCCTTTGTTATATGTGTTATATTAGGCCATCCAAACTAGTTCAAGACCAAGAGCTGATGAAGATCTAATGCACCAGTAACAAACCAATATTATGGGTTCAAAGTAATTAAGTAAAAAGTCATAATCAAATACAAAAAAAAGAAAACACTCATGGCAAAATCTCTTAAACCGAAAGCGATTTTCTATTTCAAGGCGAGATTGAAGAAAGGGTTCCTTTCACTGTGGGAAAGTCTTACCAGACCAAGCAAGCTTAGATCTTTTATAATTAAATCATGCACCCACAGTACAGTAGCAGTTGAGGCATAAAGAAGGTATCTCTACCCACATGACGAAAACAAATCTATTAATAAATAAATATATATATAAATAAATCCCCCTATACACATTTTTAAATGTAACATTGTTCACATAACGCTTAACAACACTGTCATTGTAATGTTTAAATGACTCACAATTTTATTTAATGTTCAGTGTTTCCAGGTTATTAAATATCAGTGACCTTAAACTAGTCTTGCTTATATTTTTGTTAAGTTTTTATAATGTATTGATTTAACATTGAATATAATGTATAGGACCCCGTTCACACTGGGGCGACGCTACTTGCCGGGGCGACCTCACAGGTCGCGGTGTGGGCGGCAAGGACTTCATATCATTGAAGTCAATGCAGGTCGCTCCAGGTCGCCCCAAAGAAGCTCCGGACCCTTTTTCTAAGTCGGAGCGACTTTTGTCGCGCCTATTAGAACGGGTCCACAGCTACTCTATGGTAGGTGACCTACGGCGACCTGTCAGGCGACCAGGTCGCCTGACAGGTCGCCCCAGTGTGAACAGAGTCTAAGTCCCCGTTCACACTGGGGCGACCTGTCAGGCGACCTGGTCGCCTGACAGGTCGCCGTAGGTCGCTCGCCATAGAGAAGCTGTGGACCCGTTCTAATGGGCGCGACACAAGTCGCCCCGACTTAGAAAAAGGGTCCGGAGCTTCTTTGGGGCGACCCGGAGCGACCTGCATAGACTTCAATGTTATGAAGTCCGTGCCGGCCGCTCCGAGGTCGCGGTGCGAGCAGCACGCCGCGACCTATGAGGTCGCCCCGGCAAGTCGGATCGCCCCAGTGTGAACGGGGCCTAAATGTATTGTTATTTTGTTGGTTTCTAAAAATAAATAAATAAATAAATAATTAAGGCTCCGTTCACATCTAGGCGTTTTGGGGCGTTTTTGGGGAGTTTTTCTGCTCTAGGATCAGCTCTCAAAACGCCCAACAAGACAAATCCTATTCATTTCAATGGCCCCTGTTCACATCTGAGCGTTTTGACGCTGTCTACAAAACGCCCAACGCTCAGGCTACGTTCACATGTAGGCGTTTTGGGGCGTTTTGGGGGCGTTTTTCTGCTTTAGGATTAGCTCTCAAAACGCCCAACAAGACAAATCCTATTCATTTCTATGGCCCCTGTTCACATCTGAGCGTTTTGACGCCATGAGAAAAACGCCCAACCCTCAAAAAAGTACTTGAGCTTCTTTTTGGGCAGATTACAGGCGTTTTCCATTGGTCTCTAGTCAATCTAAAAACGCCTGCACAAAAAATGCCTGTAAAACGCCTGCAAAAACGCCCATAAAAACGCCTGAAAAAACGCCCATAAAAACGCCTGTAATAGCAACGCCAAGATGTGAACGGAGCCTCAAAAAAGTACATGAGCTTCTTTTTGGGCAGATTACAGGCGTTTTCCATTGGTATCTATTCAATCAAAAAACGCCTGCACAAAAAACGCCTGTAAATCGCGGTAAAAATCGCGGTAAAATCGCGGTAAAAATCACTGTAAAAATCGCGCGAAAACGCTACGCTCAGGTGTGAATGTAGCCTAAATGATTAAAAAGAAGAAAAAAAAAATCACTTCACTTTTTAGTGATCTTTTTGACTTCCTATACTTAAGTGACCGTGCTTGTTGCCAGCTTGTGA
Source organism: Pelophylax lessonae (assembly GCF_965119305.1). Taxonomy (NCBI): domain Eukaryota; kingdom Metazoa; phylum Chordata; class Amphibia; order Anura; family Ranidae; genus Pelophylax; species Pelophylax lessonae. Next base: position 522,267,500 of record NC_138771.1, read on the forward strand.
TTTTTTATTTTTTTTTTGAGCAAAAGTGTAAAAGGTACTCTGTCACCCACATAAAGAAACAGTTTTATATTTGCAGACTATTTTAGATGCCTTCTCACATAGTATAATATCAGTTTTAAAGCCCCACTGTTTCGCCACCTCTCTTTTTTTTTTCTTTTTTTTTTGAACACCCTCCTACAAAAGTTTTTATTCTTCTTTTTACAAATACAGTATCTCACAAAAATGAGTACACCCCTCAGATTTTTTTAAATATTTTATTTAATCTTTTCATGTGACAACAATGAAGAAATTACACTTTACTACAATGTAAAGTAGTGAGTGTACAGCTTGTATCACATTGTACATTTGCTGTCCCCTCAAAATAACTCCCGTAAGTCAAAATGTCCAAATTGGACCCAAAGTGTCAATATTTTGTGTGGCCACCTTTATTTTCCAGCACTGCCTTAACCCTCTTGGGTATGGATTACACCAGAGCTTCACAGGTTGCCACTGGAGTCCTTTTCCACTCCTCCATGATGACATCACAGAGCTGGTGGATGTTAGAGCAGCCTGTGTTTGACAGCCTCAGCTATGTTTATGTGTGCTGTGTAAAGGGTGAGGTCTCTTCCCTCCAATCAGCTCTCACTAAGCTCTACGGAGTGTAAGTTCAGATCCCCACTCCCTGCCTTTCTGAGCTGAGAGATCCTATTTAAATTCTGAACTTTGACTGGATGTGCAGGACAGATGGCTGAAGTGCATCCGGAAAGTATTCACAGTGCTTCACTTTTTCCACATTTTTTTATGTTACAGCCTATTTCCAAAATATAATAAATTCATTATTTTCCTCAAAATTCTACAAACAATATCCCATAATGAAAATGTGAAAGATGTTTGTTTGAAATCTTTGCAAGTTTATCAAAAATAAAAAACAAAAAAATCCTATGTACAGAAGTACTTACAGACTTTGCCCAATACTTTGTTGAAGCACTTTTGGCACCAATTACAGCCTCAAGTCTTTTTGAGTATGATGCTACAAGCTTGGAACACCTATTTTTGGGCAGTTTCTCCCATTCTTCTTTGCAGGACCTCTCAAGCTCCTTCAGGTTGGATGGGGAGTGTCAGTGCACAGCTATTTTTAGATCTCTCCAGAGATGGTCAAATCTGGGCTCTGGCTGGGCCACTCAAAGACATTCACAGAGTTGTCCCATAGCCACTCCTTTGTTATCTTGGCTGTGTGCTTAGGGGCAGTGTCCTGTTGGAAGATGAACCTTCATCCCAGTCTGAGGTCCAGAGCACCCTGGAGCAGGTTTTCAACAAGGATGTCTCTGTACATTGCTGCATTCATCTTTCCCTCGATCCTGACTAGTCTCCCAGTTCCTTCTGCTGAAAAACATCCCACAGCATGATGTTGCCACCACCATGCTTCATTGTAGTAATGGTATTGGCCAGGTGATGAGTGGTGCCTGGTTTCCTCTAGACATAACGCTTGCCATTCAGGCCAAAGAGTTCAATCTTTGTTTCATCAGACCAGAGAATATTGTTTCTCACGGCCTGAGAGCCCTTCAGGTGGCCTTTGGCAACTTCCAGGCAGGCTGTCATGTGCCTTTTACTGAGGAGTGGCTTCTGTCTGGCCACTCTACCATACATGCCTGATTGGTGGGGTGCTACAGAGATGGTTGTTCTTCTGGAAGGTTCTCATCTCTCCACAGAGAAACACTGGAGCTCTGTCAGAGTGACCATCGAGTTCTTGGTCACCTCCCTGACTAAGGGCCCTCTCCCCCGATCGCTCAGTTTGGCTGGGCGGCCCGCTCTAGGAAGGGTCCTGGTGGTTCCAAACCTCTTCTATGTACGGATGACTGAGGCCACTGTGCTCATTGGGACCTTATAGAGACAGGTGTGTGCCTTTACAAATCATGTCCAGTCACCTGAATTTATCACAGGTGGACTCCAATCAAGTTGTAGAAACATCTCAAGGATGATCAGTGGAAACAGGATGCACTTGAGCTCAATTTTGAGTGTCATGGCCAAGGCTTGCGAATAATAATGTACATGTGATTTTTTCATTTTTTATATTTAATAATTTTGCAAAGATTTTAAACAAACTTCTTTCACATTGTCATTATGGAGTATTGTTTGTAGAATTTTGAGGAATATAATTTAATGAAAAATTTAATCCATTTTGGAATAAGGCTGTAACATAACAAAATGTAGAAAAAGTGAAACACTGTGAATACTTTCTGGATGCAATGTAGGAAAACGTGCTTCATCTCTGTGTATCATCCAAGGCTAGTCACTTTGCTGGGTATATGTAAGGGTTTACAACCTCCTATGCCCAGGAAAGAAAACAACTAATAATAGCATCAATAATTCAGGATGATACAGAAGTTGCAAGTGTGTAGATTTTGCTGCAGCTAATACTAAAAAAAAAAAAAAAAGGTAGTAACCAAACATTATGTAAATTTACCGGAGATTATGTGTCATAATTGGAGTTCTTCTATTAAATGTAATTCCATCTTAAAATGTATTTTTATTAACCACTTTTTTTTTTTTTTTTTAAGCCCGTAGCGTGTGCAACACACTCAAAAGACTCCACCCGGTGCATAACAAAGTGCACAAACACAAAGTGAGAACACAAAAAAGCACAGGGTGTGCGACAACGTATGGTCTTCCCTCCGAAGAGGTAGGACCCGAAACCTCAATCCCCCGGGGCGCAAGACTCCTGACAGGGACATAAGGTACTCATGGTCTGTCTGGCCGAAACCAGACCGACCCCGTTCTTCAGGGGGACTGCCGAAACAGCCCCCACCGAGTACTAAGTAGGGCTCCCCCGAAGGGAGACCCCATGGGAGAGGGCGAACTAAGCCAAAAGGCCATATCCACCCCCTCCCAAGACTTAAGGCTGGGCCAGAGGACCCACACACTCCAGTCTGTGCAAATAAAGAAAACAAAGGTGACAGTGCAGGTGACGGACTCCAAAGAAAAAGACAAACAAAACATAGAAGTGGGGAAGGGGAAGTGGGGAAAGTGCAATGCTGCCATGTGAGGAACCAAGGCAGGCCTTCCAGCCGGAATAAAAAATTCCTCTGGTGCAAGCCAAAAGGCCTGTCCCAAGAGGCAGGTGTGAAAAAGGTGTGCATAGTGCAGTGACCAAGGTGCCAAAAGAACTCACAGCGAGCTGCCCCTCACCAGTGAGAAATTAAGGCACCCCTGGGCTGCCACCCCAGGGGCACTTACACTACGGGCTTTTTCAATCTCAGCCCCCGGCCAGACCGAGTGTAGCCTATCCCCACCAGCAGACCTCAGAACCTGGACAGCTTAGAGAGAGCTTACCTACAACTGGGGACAGGCTCGCCACAAAAGCCAGATCAAAACCCAGGAGAGAAAGCCCTCCCCTCGCCATCCTGTTCCTCAGCCCATTACATCCAGGAGCAGTTCCACCGGGCTCACCCTCCAGACCGGCTTTCCTGCTCCCTTCAAACTGGTTAGGACAGTTCAACCCATTCAAATCAGAAGGCGGCGGGCCCCACATGCTTTCCCAGATGACCTACTCCCCATACCTCAATACTCAGAGCGCTCCGGGTTTCGGTCATACTGGTACTAGCTAAGGCCCATACCAACCGATAAGAACAGATACTACACTTGATCTTAGCCAAAAGGCCACTTCAATACTGGGCACTTTCACCCCCCTTCCTGCCCAGGCCAATTTTCGGCTTTCAGAGCTGTCGCACTTTTAGTTAAATGTTTACATAGTTAGTGAGGTTAAAAAAAAGACACCAATCCATCCAGTTCAACCTTTGATGTGTGTGTGCGTGTGTGTGTATATGTGTTTAAGTCAAAAGTACATTGTATAACCCTGTATGTTGTGGTTGTTAACCTCCCTGGCGGTATGATTATGTCAGGAATTACATACCAAAAGCGGTACAATTGTTTTCATGGAAATTTGGCGTTATGTATTATAGGCCTACAATTCTTAGTAATTACTGACTTAAACCTGACCAAAACAAGACTCTAGTGATAAATTTGAAACACAAACGCATGAATTATAATCGAATCAATAATATCATTTTATTATTTAATATATAATATATATAATAAAATTATATTATTGATTAGATTATAATTCATGCATTATATATTATATATATATATATATATATATATATATATGTGTAATATATAACGCATGAATTATAATTGAATCAATAATATAATTTTATATATATATATATATATATATATATATATATATATATATATATATATATGTATATGTGTGCATATATATATATATATATATATATATATATATATACATATATACACATATATATATATGCATACATATATATACCGGTATATATATATATATATATATATATATATATATTTATATATATGTGTATGTATGTATATATATATATATATATATATATGTATATATATATATATATGCATATATATATATATATATATAATATAAAATGTGTTTTGTGTTTTGTGCAACGTTTTTTTTTTTTTTTTTTTTTTTGAATTTCCCTCCCTAGTTCCGCTCCCATGCAGCATTGCTGCTGCAGGGAACGGAACTGGGAAGTGATCAGACCGACGGTGGACGGAGGAGCGGCGGGACTCTCTGCTGGCGATCTCAGCAATGAGAGATCATCGCTGGATCGCCAGGATAAGGTAAGAGAACACCGCTGCGCTCTCTGCCTATCCACCCCGAGCGTGACTCGGGGTTATCGCTCCTGATATGAAAAACCAACCCCGAGTCACGCTCGGGATTATCGCCTAGGAGGTTAAGGTGAGCATCTAATAGTTTTTTAAAACTATTGATGCTGCCTGCTGATACCACTGCTTGTGGAAGAGAATTCCACATCCTTACTGCTCTGACAGTAAAGAACCCTTTATGCAGTTTAAGGTTAAACCGTTTCTCTTCTAATTTTATTGAATAGCCACATGTCTTTTTAAATTCCCTTTCACTGAAAAGTTTGTTCCCTATGTTAGGGTCGCCGGTATGGTATTTGTACATTCATATCATATCCACTCTCAAGCTTCTCCTCTCTAGAGAGAATAAGTTCAATGCTTATAGTCTTTCCTTATAGCTCAACTCATTCAGGCCCTTTATTAGCTTTGTTTCCCTTCTCTGTTGCCCTTCTCTCCAGTTCCAGCACGTCCTTCCTGAGGACCGGTGCCCAGAACTGGACGGCATACTCAAGATGCGGCCAGATTAGAGTGGGAGAATTGTCTTTTTATCTTTGGAGTGAATCCGCTTGCAACAGCTTGGCATTGCATGCCATTGTTGAGCTTGTCATCTACTAGAACCCCAAGCTCCTTTGCCATCCAAGACTCCCCCAAAAGTTCTCCCCCTAGTGAATAACTTGTGTTCGTATTTTTGGCACCCAAATGCATTACCTTACATTTTCCAACATTAACCACTTGCCGACCAGCTGCCGTGTATTTACTGTGGCAGTGTGGCTGGAGCCGCGATTGCTCTGTGATTGGCTAGCGGGGATGTCAATCAGTGGGTCCGGTGGATCCAATGTCCAATGGGCACCCACGATCATCTCCGGGAGAGGCAGAACAGCAATCTGCCTATGTTATTAAGGCAAATGACCGTTCTTCAAGGGGACAGGATGGAGATCTTGTGTTCCTGCTAAGCAGGAACCTGGATCTCTGTCTTCCCCCAATCAGTCCAACCCCCACAGTTAGAAAGCACCCCCAAGACACATTTAACCCTTTGATCACCCCTGATGTTAACCCTTTCCCTGCCAGTGTCATTACTATAGTGACAGTGCATTTTTTTTTAGCACTGATCACTGTATTAGTGTCACTGGTCGCAGTCCTGCTAAAAATTGCTAATCGCCGCCAATACTATTAAAAAAATTAAATAAATAAAAATTCCATAAATATATTGCATCATTTATAGACGCTATAACTTTTGCGCAAACAAATCAATATACACTTATTAGGATTTTTTTTTACCAAACAAATGCAGCAGAATACATATTGGCCAAAATTGATGAACAAATTTGATTATTTAAATTTTTTTATTGGCTGTGTTTTATAGCAGAAAGTAAAATTTTTTTTTATTTTTTTCAAAATTGTCACTGTTTTTTTGTTTATAGAGCAAAAAATAAAAACTGCAGAGGTGATCAAATACCACCAAACGAAAGCTCTACTTGTGGGAAAAAAAGGACATCAATTATATTTGGGTACAGCGTTGCACGACTGCGCAATTGTCAGTTATATTATTGCAGTGCCGTATCGCAAAAAATGGTCTAGTTATTAACAGGGTAAGACCTTCTGGTCCAGAAGTGGTTAAACCCAGTGTTGCCAACCGCCCGTAGATTTACGGACAGCCCGTAAAATCAGGGCACTTTTCTCCTGCCCGTAAATGCCCGTAGCAGGAGAAAAGTGGCAGTAAATCTACGGCGGCGGCGGCAAGGTTAGAACTGCGCATGTGCGGCGCGCAGTTCCGGACTCGGAGATCCCCGAAGCGAGCCGAGTTCTCTTCTTTCACAGAGACCGTGTGACGTCGGCCCCAGCTTCCCCCCTCCCTCTCTCGCACACCCAGCGCTGCGCGTCTCGGCCAATCACAGCCTCCCCTGACTCTCCGCACCTGACACATGCCCAATGGACGGAGCTGTGTCAGATGATCGTCGGACGAGACTAGTGCCACGGTTTGCCTGCGCCTGCCCCTGCCTCCGCCCCCGCCGTCATTTAACCTCCCTGGCGGTATGATTATGTCAGGAATTACATACCAAAAGCGGTACAATTGTTTTCATGGAAATTTGGCGTTATGTATTAAAGGCCTACAATTCTTAGTAATTACTGACTTAAACCTGACCAAAACAAGAGTCTAGTAGACATCCCAGATGTGATAAATTTGAAACACAAACGCATGAATTATAATCGAATCAATAATATCATTTTATTATATAATATATAATATATATAATAAAATTATATTATTGATTAGATTATAATTCATGCATTATAATATATATATATATATATATATATATATATATATATATGTGTGTGTATATATATATATATATATATATATTGTGAGGGATTAGCTCGGTGGCGGGTGTGGATGACCCCTTGGGGGGTGTTTTTCCCAGAGAGGTAGCCGACAAGTGCTTGCAAACAAACAGTGTGGTTTATTAAATGGTGTTTTCTTCACCAGGCTGTATGCAGCAAAACATCCAAAATAAAATAAAACAGAAAATAAATCCTTGCCTCTGTGGGCGGCTACCTTCTCACAACTGGAACCTGCCTAAGTGTCTGTCTCCAACCTACCGTCGGGCAGACTTCCTTGTCCTACAGCGGACACTCAATAGTCCTTTTATAATAGCTTCACAGGGCAACACAGTCCTTTTGTTTCTTTCACACAGAAACACTTCGTCTTCTCACCTTTGAGACGTATTCACCCTTGGTTACCGTCCCGGGCACACATCACTCCGGGGGGTCTTCTCCCAGGCCCACACATCCTGTCGGGAGGCACACGCTGACTGTCCTCCTGCTCCCAGCCCACATGGCTTCAGGACACAGCTTCTGGAGGCAGCAAACAACAGGAATTTCTCTGAACAAATTATAGAGCCTTAACTCCCTCATTCTGAACAGGTGAAGGCCTTTCAACTTCCTGCTGGCTAGCTCTGTAGCCAACACCCTAAATTAATTAATGGACTTCTCAATCAGGTGGAAAATGTATCTCCTTCCTGTGACTACATTCCCAGATTTAGCTGACTTCCTGTCACATACCCCCCCCTCTTGTTTCAACCCTAGGGTTGGGACACATATTTCCAGGCACGCATGTGTCAGGCACTGCTGACTCACTGATAAGCCTCCTATTATCCTCAAGCTTCCGGATGAAACTGTTTTGTCATCTTCATTGACGGATTTCTCATAAATGCCACACAGTTTGTCTCTCATCTCATATACACATTCTTCAACTGCATTTTTGGCATCATTTCGCTCCTTCTCGTTTCTGTCATCTTCATTGACAGCTTTCTCATAAATGTCAGACAGCTTGTCCCTCATAACCGTCTGTCCAATCCACCATGGAGGACCGTGATCCATAGGCAACTCAATTGGGCTAGTCTTAATGTCTTCAACATTCTTAAGACGCCTCTCTCTGCAATCCATAAATGTTTTCCACAAAACTTTGAGAACCTTTGCTTCACTAAGCTTTGTTCCAAGTAGGGACTCTTGACATCCCTCTGTGACTTGAGTTGCCTCTCCATACATCTGTACACAATCATTGACTTTTTGTTGTAAAAGGGAATGATCTTCCTTCTTGAGCTTTGCTTGCTCTAAGATGCTGTGCAGAGGATTTTCCAATTGAGACAACAGGCTGTCACACATTTCTTCAAAGTGACCCCTGTTCCTTTTCCCAGAGATATCAATATCATTCACCAAACATTTCATATTCATAGGCAGATCTGAAGCATTTGCACTCATCAACTTCTTAAACTTTTCGCCCTCCTGAGCGAGTCGCAGTAAAGGCCTACTATTTGATTTGATATTGAGTTTATATTTCTTGCCAAACTCTTCACAGAAGAAGCCAACCAGAACATCATCAACTTTCCTTCCACCAACATAGGGGTCAAAGGCAACAACACAGTTTAACCCAGCGATCTGGGTGGTATCCATTATAGACCTCCTCTCTGCATCAGTGAAGAAGCATGGAACTGCAACACATTCTTTTACAGGTTTCTTCAATGCACTTTCTGCTGAACTATTTGACCGCTCAAGGTCACCTAGTTCTTTTTCTCTATCTGAATTCCACATGGAATGCATCTCAAGATCACGATCAAACTTCTGCCACCCGTCTTTCACCAGTTTCATTTTAGAAATATTCTCTGAAAGGCACTTGAAATTCATTTGCTTCACGTTTTCACCAACAGCCTTAGTTTTCTCCACTAGGTGGCGTTTGCTTTTTCCTCCCAGATTTATATCACTTGCTTTAGTTTTCTCCGCTTTAGTTTTCTCCACTAGGTTTTCAGCCTGAACTGAGAAATCATCACATTTCTTACACAACTCCTTTATTTGCTGAAGTTCTAATGATACATTTTCCAATGCTTGAAGTTTTTGAAGGAACGGTTTATTCCAAAGGGGTGATTCAAGCCACGTGTCATCACATTTCTGAGGCTCACTCAGGACAGACCCCAAAACACTGATCCTTTTAAAAACTGCATCAGGCACACTATCCCCTCTTTGGGACAGATCCTCTGTTGCCTGGAATTCCTCTTCCAGTTCCTGCAACGGAATCTTCATCTCTTCTACTTGCTGTTCTAAGGCTCGCTTAGACTTTTCTAGCTCCTGAACGCTTTTCACAACATCATCCTTGGAGCTGACCAATTCTTCCATTTCTGTACGCAGCTGTTTAACACTTTCTAGTTCAGCCTTACACTCTAGAGCTTCCTCCAAAGAGCGAGCCAAGAACAGGGCTTTGCTCTCGTTATCACGCACCTCCGTTTCTGCACGTGCGCGTTCTTCTGCATATTTTGCAGACACAGTCTTCTCTTCACCAAGCATCTGATCAAACTTCTTTTTCACATCTTCAACACACTGTAATGAACCAACGCTTTCTTCCATGCGTTTTTTCATATCCGCTATCTGAGCTTGCAATGTTGCGACTTGCTCTGATAGGTTTTTCTTTGCTTCCGCCTCCTCTTTTAATTGTTCCAGGAAGCCATTTTTCTCATCTTCCATTTGTTTGAGCTTTGTGCTAAAACTCAGCCTTTGACACCTCTCTTCCTGTAAGAGTTCCTGCGTGTCTTGCAGCTGCGATTCCAAGATAGAAAAATCTTCCGCAATTTCTCTAGATTTGCGGTCTGCTTGAGAAAGCCGATTTGTGACACTGTCCAACTCAACCTGCAATCGGTTTGCCTTCTCTGACAGCTTAGCACACAATCGGTCACCTTCTGACACCTTGACTTGCGATTCCAGAAGCTGTGCCTCTACTTTTTCCCTCTTATGTTCACAATCTCCTTTTCCCTGCATAAGAGCCTTCACCTCATTGGCTAGCATCTGGGAATAAGAATGTAATTCTGCCACACAGGCTTCTTTCTCCTTTAACTGCTGCTGGACACGTTGGGCTTCCCCTTTCCAACTTTCACAGTCCGCACGCCATTCATCTACCACATTGCTCAAAGTAGTGAGCTCATACACAGTACTCAGTAATTTAGCCTCTCTTTCACTTTTCTCTTTGTCGCTGAGAGACAATGTCGCTTTCAGAGCAACATTCTGTTCCTGCGACTCCTGCAGGTCTATTTTTGTAGCTCCATTTTAAGCAATTCCAAGGCTTGTTCCTTTTCTTCCATTTTCCGTTGCAAGGCATCCAACTTAGCCCTGCACACATACTCGGTTTCCTCCATACCGATGGCCTCCATTGGCTGCTGGCGTCTCTGTTTCCAGCCTGCCATGCTCTCTTGATGAGCCTTTTGTTGAGCTGCAAAGCTCTGCTGAAAATCCGCATTTGCCTGCTGTTGAGCTGTATTTGATATAATCAGATGTTTCAACATCTCCTCCATTTTGAGTTTACTTTTCATCTGAGCACACTGCGTCTCCATAGCGGTTTCATCAGTGTTGCTAGGGACAACAACCTTCCTCTTTAGTAGACTCTCTTTAGGCATGGATGGGGCTGGTTCAGACGGCAACATCCCCTCCATCCATAGAATCCGGTCTCTCATTTCATCTATCTTTGCATTCTTCAGGCGTTTGGACCGCCCCATCTTCAATAACTCCACAAACAAATTTTTCACAGTCCAGCAAACAATTTTCAGACCACTGTCTCTTCAACACATGTAGTTTTTCTCTCTCTTGCAGGATCTCTTTTCCTGCGCACACAGTTTGTGCAGTCACTTGCACCAGACACAACAAAGTTCATCAAAAAATTTTGAGACCCCTGTCTCTTTAAAACACTTTTTTTTTTTTTTTTTTTCTGTCAGGATCTTCTCTCCTGCACACATAGATTGTGCAATCTCATGCACCAAATAAAGTTCATCAAACATTTGCACTTCCTTGCAGGGATCTCTGCTTATGCCCACTGCATACCTCCACCATATGTGAGGGATTAGCTCGGTGGCGGGTGTGGATGACCCCTTGGGGGGTGTTTTTCCCAGAGAGGTAGCCGACAAGTGCTTGCAAACAAACAGTGTGGTTTATTAAATGGTGTTTTCTTCACCAGGCTGTATGCAGCAAAACATCCAAAATAAAATAAAACAGAAAATAAATCCTTGCCTCTGTGGGCGGCTACCTTCTCACAACTGGAACCTGCCTAAGTGTCTGTCTCCAACCTACCGTCGGGCAGACTTCCTTGTCCTACAGCGGACACTCAATAGTCCTTTTATAATAGCTTCACAGGGCAACACAGTCCTTTTGTTTCTTTCACACAGAAACACTTCGTCTTCTCACCTTTGAGACGTATTCACCCTTGGTTACCGTCCCGGGCACACATCACTCCGGGGGGTCTTCTCCCAGGCCCACACATCCTGTCGGGAGGCACACGCTGACTGTCCTCCTGCTCCCAGCCCACATGGCTTCAGGACACAGCTTCTGGAGGCAGCAAACAACAGGAATTTCTCTGAACAAATTATAGAGCCTTAACTCCCTCATTCTGAACAGGTGAAGGCCTTTCAACTTCCTGCTGGCTAGCTCTGTAGCCAACACCCTAAATTAATTAATGGACTTCTCAATCAGGTGGAAAATGTATCTCCTTCCTGTGACTACATTCCCAGATTTAGCTGACTTCCTGTCACAATATATATATATATATATATATATATATATATATATATAATATATAACGCATTAATTATAATTGAATCAATAATATAATTTTATATATATATATATATATATATATATATATATATATATGTGTGTGTGTGTGCATATATATACATACATATATACATATATATATATATATATATATATATATATATATGCATATATACATATATATGCATATATATATATATGCATATACAGTAAAACCTTGGATTGCGAGCATAATTCGTTCTGGAAACATGCTTGTAATCCAAAGCACTCTTATATCAAAGCAAATTTCCCCATAAGAAATAATGGAAACTCAGATGATTCGTTTCACAAATCCTTCAGTTTATAGTCTATATACAAAGATTATAGCAATGTGATAGGTTGTGTAACCGTAAAATGTCCATCCACAATATGCAGCCTTCCCAAGGGGATTAGACGCAAAATCTAGCAGAGCTACAGAATATAAGAGAGATGAGAGTGTAGCAATATGGTTACATTTAATGAAGGTTCAACATTTAGCAACTCACATGGTTGATGATCCACATAGACCATCTTCTGAACCACCGTCTCAATCATGACCGGGAAGAATACCCTGCAGTAGAGTGATCTGAAAGTGAGGCTTTGAATCACTTGTGGAGTGCAGCGGGGAAGGGATGATGAAGATGGCTGTGCAGAGGACGGTCTATGTGGACAGCTTTACCCCAGATGCCTGCATACTTAGGTGTGCCTGTTTTAATCATCAACCATGTGAGTTGCTAAATATTGAACCTTCATTAAATGTAACCATATTGCTACACTTTAGAGGCTCCTCTCTTCTTTTTTATACACGACGCTACTTGTATATCAAGACATCGCTTGTATATCAAGTCAAAATGTATTTAAAAAATTTGCTTGTCTTGCAAAGCGCTCTCAAACCAAGTTACTCTCAAACCAAGGTTTTACTGTATATAATATAAAATGTGTTATGTGTCTTGTGCAACGTTTTTTTTTTTTTTTTTTGAATTTCCCTCCCTAGTTCCGCTCCCATGCAGCATTGCTGCTGCAGGGAACGGAACTAGGAAGTCATCACATCGACGGAGGACGGAGGAGCGGCGAGACTCTCGACTGGCGGTCACAGCAATGAGAGATCATCGCTGGATCGCCAGGAGAAGGTAAGAGAACACCGCTGCGCTCTCTGCACATCCACCCTGAGCGTGACTCGGGGTTACCGATCCTAACCTAAAGAATCCACCCCGAGTCACGCTCGGGATTACCGCCAGGGGGGTTAAGCTTTACCGCCAGGCCGGCCGCCAGGCGCCGGCTAGGGACAGTGTGGTGGAGTGGAGTCTGATGAACTGTGCCTGGCCCTGTGGATACTAGAAGATGCAGCTGGAGTCTGGACAGATGGTGGAGTGGACAGAGCAACAGACTGACAGCAGAGGCAGCCACCCGCAGAGCACACAGAAGAGAAGAGGACTGGTGAGTGGGGCTCTGAGCCTCCGACAGCTAGCAGAGCAGACTGGAGTAGAGAGATGAGTCAGGGGGCAGAGGACATCAGTGTCCTGCTCCTGTGCCCCCTTCACCTCTCCACAGGCAGTGTCACAGCTTCACTCTGCAGTAATGTCACTGATATGGCTATGGAGAGGTGAAAGGGACTTAGGAGGAGGACACTGATGTGCTAATATGAAGGGGGACATAGGAAGAAACTACTGTGAGGGGTGAGGAGGGCACTTCCATGTCCGCAGTCTCTGACCACCCCCCTGTACCATGTCCGCAATCTCTGACCGCCCCCTGTACCATGTCCGCAGTCTCTGACCACCCCCCTGTACCATGTCCGCAGTCTCTGACCACCCCCCTGTACCATGTCCGCAATCTCTGACCACCTCCTGTACCATGTCCGCAGTCTCTGACCACCTCCTGTTCCATGTCCGCAGTCTCTGACCACCCCCCTGTAGCATGTCCGCAATCTCTGACCACCTCCTGTACCATGTCCGCAGTCTCTGACCACCTCCTGTGCCATGTCCGCAGTCTCTGACCACCTCCTGTACCATGTCCGCAGTCTCTGACCACCTCCTGTTCAATGTCCGCAGTCTCTGACCACCTCCTGTTCAATGTCTGCAGTCTCTAACCATCTCTTTTCTTTTATCGTGTCTGCAGTCGAGTCTGGAGAGGAGTCAAGAGTGAGAGCGTCGCCGGGATGGGGGTCATGGGAGAAGTTAGATGTGTGGGGCCCTGGCCTGCGCAGTGGAGACCAGAGCCGTCTGACTGAGCCCTGCACAGTGCACCTGAGGGGAGGTCAGTGACAGCGCCGCCAGACCAGTTTGATGGGGGGGGGGGGTCACTGATGTAAGGGAGAGAGAATACAATAATGTAAGTGGGCACTGACTTTTGTTTAACTTAAACTCATTGCTAATAGCACTATCTACATGTTTATAGTTTAATTATTCATATTTGCACGGTTTAGCACTGAAAGCGGCTATTTTATGTACATTTTTGCAGTGCCAGTAAAAAATTCGTCCTGTCCGTAAATTTTGGATGTTCTGCCAGTAAATTTCACTATGGGGGGTTGGCAACACTGGTTAAACCTCATTTGTCATTTAGTTTCCCACCCCATTATTTTGTTCAGGTCTTGTAAGGTTTCCACATCCTGCGTAGACATAATTGCCCTGCTTGGCTTAGTATTGTCTGCAAATACTTAGATTGAGATGTTTAACCCATCCTCCAGATCGTTTATGAATAAAGAAAACAGGATTGGTCCCAGGACAGATCCTTGGGGGACCCCACTTTTCACACCATACCATTCCGAGTACTCGCCATTTATCACCACCCTTTGGACTCCCCCCTGAAGCCAGTTTTCAATTCAGGTACTCACCTTATGGTCCATACCTACGTACCTTAGTTTGTACAGTAAACGTTTGTGGGGAACTGTGTCAAATGCCTTTGCAAAATCCAGGTACACCACATCCACAGGCCTTCCTTTATCTAGATGGCAACTCACTTCTTCATAGAATGATAATAGATTGGTCTGGCAAGAACGATTCTTCATGAAACCATGCTGATTACTACTAATGATACAGTTTTCATTGCTAAAATGTTTGAGTGACAATTGGGCAACACTGTACCCATATGAAACTTTAGACAGATAGAGCTTTCTTTTGGTGATATATAATCACCACTGTTTTTTTGCTAAACAAACAAAAAAAGACAGAAAACCTTGAAAAAAAAATGTTTTTCTTAGTTTCTTCAATAAAATTCTGAAAATAAGAAATGTTTCTTCTTCACTGATGTGCACTGATGAGGCTGCATTGATGGGCACTGATAGACAGCATTGATGGGCACTGATAAACAGCATTGATGGGCACTGATGGGGCTGCCCTGATGATCAGTGCCCTGATTATCAGTGTAAACAGTGTGCTGCAGCTTTGCCGGTTACCGGCACTCCTTTCCTCGCACAGCCAGAACGTGAGGAAAGGACAGAACCGGCAAGTAAGTTTACATGTGGTCAGCTGTGATTGGACACAGCTGCTCACATGGTAAAGGCTTACTGTGATTGTACGCCCTCCCAGAACTATAGTACAATGCCATAGCCATCTTTTGGCTATAGCGCAGTACTAAAGTGGTTAAAAAAAACTATGCCATACAGTAGGTAAACGGTAACTCTACTTTAATGGGAAAAAATAGCGAATAAAAAAAATAATATAGCATATAGAATTGCTACACAAGCCATATTGTAATTGAATGTTGTTAAAAATTATATTTCTGCAAAATGCAATGCAATGTGGTGTACAGAACATCCCCCAAAATGTAATTTCCCGCTTGTGTAATTTGTATAATTTGTGTGATTTTCCTAGAAGTCTGCACTAAGATACAAGCCAGATTTTGCCCATCCTCTAAAACAAAAATGTTATTTGTGGTGAGATACTCCCAAAGAGAAATTGTAGAGGGGTTGCTATTGCGACCCAACCCATGATTCAGGTGACCCATGCCCCCCCATTGTACGCCTGGATAGGAGTAGAGGAACTGAGCACTCCATGTAGCCGCTGAATGCACGCTTCTCCTCCTCTCCCTCTCTCAGACATTCGGTGGCTGTAGTAAGGAAATGGAGGGCATTGGTTCCTCCACATGCCCCTCCCGCTGCCTCTCTATCCCTTTCTTGCTGCCTTGGGCCCCTGTGTGCAGGGGAGGGCTGGCAGCCTTAGGTCTGGGGGGCAAATCCAGTCAAGTGGCCCATTGAACCATAAATCATGCAATAAAGCAGCCTCACCCGTGCCCATCAGTGCAGCCTAATCAGTGCCGATCAGTGTAGCCTCACCAGTGCTCATTAATGCAGCCTGATCAGTGCCCATCAATGCAACCTCACCAGTGCCCATCAGCTCAACCTCATCAGTGCCCATCAATGCAGCCTGATCAGTGCCTATCAATGCAGCCTCACCAGTGCCCATCTATGCAGCCTCACCAGTGCCCATCTATGCAGCCTCACCAGTGTCCATCAGTGCAGCCTCATCAGTGTCCATCAATGCAGCCTCACCAGTGCCCATCAATGCAACCTCACCAGTGCCTATCAATGCAGCCTGACAAGTGCCCATTAATGCAGCCTGATCAGTGACCATCAATTCAGCCTCACCAGTGTCCATCACTGCAGCCTGATCAGTGCCCATCAGTGCAGCCTCACCAGTGTCCATCAATTCAGCCTCATCATTGCCCATCAGCTCAGCCTAACCAGTGTCCATCAATGCAGCCTGATCAGTGCCCATCAATGCAGCCTCTCCAGTGTCAATCAGTGCAGCCTGATCAGTGCCCATCAATGCAGCCTTACCAGTGTCCATCAATGCAGTCTCATCAATGTCCATCAATGCAGCCTCACCAGTGCCCATCAATGCAGCCTCATCAGTGCCCATCAGCTCAGCCTCACCAGTGTCAATCAATGCAGCCTCACCAGTGCCCATCAATGCAGCCTCACCAGTGCCCATCAATGCAGCCTCATCAGTGCCCATCAATGCAGCCTCATCAGTGCCCATCAGCTCAGCCTCACCAGTGTCCATCAATGCAGCCTGATCAGTGCCCATCAGCTCAGCCTCATTAGTGCCCATCTATGCAGCCTCACCAGTGCCCATCAATGCAGCCTCACCAGTACCCATCAATGCAGCCTCACCAGTGCCCAAAAATGCAACCTCACCAGTACCCATCAATGCAGCCTGGTGTGGTGGTCAGCTGTGTCAGGGTCTCTCACCTCAGCGATATCAGCTCAAAAGGTCTTTATACGGCCTCCTGGGGGTGATGCTCATGGTTCTGGGGTCAAGTTGTTGCAGCCAGTGTCCAGCCATGCAGCCCGAGCCAGTCACCTGTGTCCCGACTCCCTGGTGCACCCTGCCCCCAAGACTCAGGGAGTTGTAGTTTCCTCTGCACAGCTGTAAGTTTTCCGCCCCCCTCCCATTCTGCACAATTCCCCCAGTCTGCCTAATCCCCCCTACCCCCAGTCTGCACTAGTGATCGACCGATATCGTTTAATGTCAATACCGATATTTTGGTCATAATTTATTTTTTTTCTAAAGGTACTCTTGTGGAGGGATCTGGGGGTCTAAAAGACCTCAAACCCCTCCTCGGCACTGAAAAGCATTCAAAACGCAAGGTTTGGCTGTTTTGAATGCTGTCAGCTTTTTTCATTCGGCGCCGAGTCATGACATCACTTCTGGGTTTTTTACATGGAGACCGGCGCATGCACACTTGCGGGAGGGATACCGGCTTTCACAGGGACACATCTTCATGCTACACCGGGTCTTCTCTTCGGTGGCGGCGGTGGAGGTAGGATGCGCCGTGAGCCGTGAATAGCAGGAGGAGGGGGGGGGGGGTGACGTCCCCTCTTGCTCCTTGTATTGACAGCCGAGCGGCTTCTCAGCCTCATCGGTTGTCATTACAAGTCAGCCGCCCATCGGCTAAGGACACCGGTATCGGGGTGATGCCTCTAGCTGCACTTTCCCTAAATATCTGCAGTTTTCACAATCCCCGCTCCCCGTAGTCTGCACAAGCCCGCATTGTAGCTATCTTTTGGCTATAGCGCTGGCAGGAAGTGGTTAATGTTATTACTTTCTTTTAAATTTATCTTCACACTTTTATCTTTATACTTATGGTTACAGATTTATTTATTTTTTCTTTACATGTTTGTTTTGATTTCAAGGTTGTTCTTATGGTTGTATGTACTGAGACCTAAGTGCTTTATTTTGCTTCTTTTTATATATTACATGTTTTTGAAATGCCATAAAAATATCCTTGTGCTAACAATGGCTTAGCTAAAATGGACCTTTAAGAGTGAAGAATGGCTGTCTTATAGGAAACATCTAGAAATTTCACTTGTGTCTAAGCAGTACCCTGAAAAACCGTTTGTCTTGAATTTAACCCGAGAAAAAGCAGTGCATTTCCTGCCCCTTGTAGCTGTATATCTGTAATGTGAGACCTAAGGCACTGCTGCCTCTGACTGCTACGATCAGGGGATCCTTGATTTAGGTTCTGACATAAGAAAGTAAAATCCTGCCTCTACCAAGATGGCCGCTTCCACATAGAGATACACTGTAGAACAAGACCTCTGTCTGACTTTTTTTGGACATGGCTTTCTGAGTTTATTTCCTCAATATACACTCACCGGCCACTTTGTTAGGTACACCTGTTCAATTGCTTGGTAACACAAATTACTAATGAGCCAATCACATGGCAGCAACTTTACATCTACTTGCTGAAGTTCAAACCAAGCATCAGAATGGGGAAGAAAGGGAATTTAAGTGACTTTGAGCGTAGCATGGTTGTTGGTGCCAGAAGAGCTGGTCTGAGTGTTTCAAAAACTGCTAATGTATTGGAATTTTCATGCACAACCATCTCTCAGGTATACAGAGAATGGTCCGAAAAAGAGAAAATATCCCGAAAGTGGCCGTTGTGTGGATGAAAATGCCTTGTTTATGTCAGAGGAGAATGGACAGACTGCTTTGAGATGATAGAAAGGCAACAGTAACTCAAATAACCACTCGTTACAACTGAGGTATGCAGAATACCATCCCTGAACGCACAACACATCGAAACTTGAAGCAGATGGGCTACAGTAGCAGAAGACCACACTGGGTGCCACTCCTGTCAGCTAGGAACAGATTTAGGCTACACTTTGCACAGACTCACCAAAATTGGACAAATGGCGGTTGGAAAAATGTTGCCTGGTCTGATGAGTTTCGATTTCAGCTGTGACATTCAGAAGGTAGGGTCAGAATTTGAAGTAAACAACATTAAAGCATGGATCCATCTTGGATTGTATTAACGGTTCAGGCTGGTGGTATAATGGTGTGGGGGATATTTTCTTGGCATTCTTTTGGCCCCTTAGTACCAATTGGACATCGTTTAAATGTCATGGCCTACCTGGGTATTGTTGCTGACCATGTCCATCCCTTTATGACCACAGTGTTCCCATCTTCTGATGGCTTCTTCCAGCAGGATAATGCATCATGTCACAAAGCTCAAATCATCTCACCACTGGTTTTTTGAACATGACAATGAGGTCACTGCACTCCAATGGCCTCCACAGTCACCAGATCTCAATCCAATAGAGCACCCTTGGGATGTGGTGGAACGGGAGATTCGCATCATGGATGGGCAGCTGACAAATCTGCAGCAACTGCATGATGCTATCATGTCAATATGGACTAAAATGTCTCAAGAATGTTTCCAACACCTTGTTGAATCTATGCCATGAAGAATTAAGGCAGCTCTGAAGGCAAAAGAGGTCCAACCCGATACTAGCAAGGTGTACCTAATAAAGTGTCTGGTGAGTGTATATTTTCATTATATGAACATAAGGCATGAGGTCCATTTTGGATGCACCACCAGACTTTGGCAGTATTTACTTTTTTTTTTATCTCATTTGCCTTTATTTTATCTCAATACTTAAAATATCAGTCTCTCTCTAATACTAACAGGTATCTGAGCATACGTTTCATTTTT
Source organism: Pelophylax lessonae (assembly GCF_965119305.1). Classification (NCBI taxonomy): domain Eukaryota; kingdom Metazoa; phylum Chordata; class Amphibia; order Anura; family Ranidae; genus Pelophylax; species Pelophylax lessonae. The sequence continues at coordinate 522,287,222 of NC_138771.1, forward strand.
TCTTTAGTGACACCTTCAGGAGGATGTTACCTTATATCCTATCCTTGTGGTAGCAGGTCAAGAAATGAGGGGAGGGGTTGTTATCAAAACAAGAAGTTACCAGCAGTTATAATAATCTTGGCTGTAGAGGCAGGCACAGTTGCACACCGGCTTTCTTTCTCCTGCCAGGTATATCCAGGAGCGTTTGTCCAATAGACACCTTTATGCTACATTGTCCAAGCCCTGATGAAGAGAAGTTTTTGAAGGAGGACTCTTGACTCTTAAATGCAATAGCGGTCTTTCGCCTTCCTGTTATGACGTGTGGTAATAATAAAGGATTTTGGACTCTTGAGATTATAGTTTGCCACTTTCTCTATTTTATAATTTTCATGTGGAGGAATAATGTTCTTCTAACCCTTTCCCAGTTTACTGCTGTGGGCTTTTTGGTTTGCCCTGCTTCCTGATAAGAAGTGCTCTGAGGAACAGCCAGGAGGCGCTGTGTCTCACTTCAAAGAAAGGACTCTGCATAGATAGCCAGTGTTAGGGTACAGATTCCCGAGAAGAGGGGAGAAGTGGACCCGGCGAGTCAAGACACTGACCAGCAGAGGTAGTCAGGGAAGGTAGTGAGGAGGTGCCCTGGATAGTAGGGTCTTTTCACTCAACTGGTCAGTTAGTTAGTCTTGTATTTCTTCATGTATGCACATGGCTAACTTTTTCTTCCATTTCTCTACAGGTGGGCTCACAGTAGAGATAGACAATGAGGGAATGTAAATTGTATATTATTTGAAATCCCCACCTAGCGAGTTTGTTTGGTGGGGGGTGCATAGTGATCATTCACCTAAAATTGTTTGTATATTTGTACAGCAGAGAAATGTATACCTATATTTTTCCACATCATTTATTTGTACATTCGTTCTTTCCCTTTTCCCCCTTTCCAGGTTTGTGGGATACTCCTGAATTTTTGGCTGGATTTTTGATAGGAGGCAGCTGCCTTGAAGTCAATGGGGACATGACTCATTTTGGTGGGGGGTGGACGTAGCACCCTAAAAGGTAGGTGCTATATAAATTATAAGGGAGGCCTTGCCTGCATAACAGCGGGGCCAGATTGTTCAGTGAGGTTGTCATGGTTCCCAGGTGTGACTGTTGAGACTGGGGAGTCTCCCCACTGTAACCCAATGAGGGCTCTCATTGGGCAGTGGAGGAAACCCGGCCAATGGCACACCCGGGCTTGTATCTATCCCACGAGGGCAGATTATGCCGCAAAGCATTCTGGGAGAGGGTATAAGTCTGAGGAGAGCACATGGCGCAGCGTCTTTGGTGGGAAGCAGAGTCCCAGGAGGGAGGTGACTACTGTATGTCCTCCTGTCAGGAAGAATCGGGTGTCTCAGGTGGCTTGCATGAGTGAACACAGGGCTGAGCTGCAGTGAGGATCCAGGTGTGCTGAGGACCAGCAGAGCGTTGGGGTCAAGTTTTAGGAAAGCATTCTGAGTCTTGTTTTGTTGCTGTATGTAAATAGAAACACAGAAAATAGCGCACCCATACAAAAAAGGTTACTTTCAAATCTTACAAGGCTACTCAAAAACACCTGATCTTAATAAATAAATATGGAGATTTAGTCACACCATATGGCCATACCGTGCTTAAGCCCACCTCTACTTTAAAGTACCCCATTTTTAGTGGGTCCCACACTATTTATAGAATGAAAGATAATGGGGTATTTTGACACAGTGGTGGGCTTAAGCACGGTATGGCCATATGGTGTGACTAAACCTCCATATTTGCTTATTAAGATAAGGTGTTTTTAAGTAGCCTTGTAAGATTTGAAAGTAACTTTTTTTTTTGTATGTGTGCGCTATTCTCTGTGGTTCTATATGTATAATGTTTTTTATAGCAGCACCAGCTTTAAAAATGTAAGTTAGTGTGTGTCCCCAAATCCTTTGTTTATTACATATTGGGTCCTGACTAGGGTTGAGCGAACACCTAGATGTCCGTGTTCGACGGGTTCGGCCGAACTTTAAAAAAAAGTCCGGGTCCGTGTCCCGGACTTTTACCGAACTTTTCCCGGACACCGAACCCCATTGAAGTCAATGGGGACCCGAACTTTAAGGCACTAAAATGGCTCTAAAACACCAAAGGAAAGGGCTAGAGTGCTGCAAATGGCAGCAAAACGTAATTAAGAGCATGGCAAGTGCTCTGCAAACAAATGTGGATAGGGAAATAACTTAAAACAACAAAAAAAAAACAGAAAAATAAAACAATGTTCTTCTTCATCTCTGAAGGACGAGGCCCATATGGAGTAGGAGGGAGGTTGAGGTGGTGGTGGATGTGGCGGTGACATAGGCGTGCGCACAGGGTGTGCTGGGTGTGCCTGGGCACACCCTAATCACCTAGGGCACATAGCATTGCCAGTGAGGAGATGGGAAAGATCTCCCTGGGACCTGCTCTGCTCTATTTCTCCTTGCCTACAGGTACATGGCCCCGATACATTACTCTCCCTGCTGGCAAACACATGCATGTGTATTTCAACTTTGGGGTGCACACCTTAATGCAATAGGCTGCGCACACCTATGGGCGGTGTAGGTGGAAGCGGCGGTGGAGGAGGACCAGGGCCGGATTAACAGCATCATGGGCTTGGTGCTGAGGATTTTGAAGGGCCTTAAGGGCCGTGCCTTGCCATGCACCCAGAGGAGGAAGGGTGCAGCCATGCATGCCTAATTCAACATGGGATGCTGTCTCTGAAGCCCATAAACACATCCATGCATCGCCAACTGTCCCTCCTTGTCCGGCCTTCACGCTGTGTGGGGAGGTTCTGAGGGTGCTGCCTGGGGAAGCGAGCATAGAAGCCAGACTTCTGTGTTTACAAGTGACAGAAGAGCGGTAACAGTGAATATGGCCAACCCGGGGCCTATATAAAAGGTAGGGGCCTGGAGCTGCAGCTCCAATAGCCCCTACATTAATCTGGCCCTGAGGAGGAGGACGAGGTAGCCAACACTGCTTCTTTTCAAAAATTTTAAATGAGGGTACACCCCAAAAGAGTGAGAAAGAGCAAAAATGGAACAATGGGTGGGTAAGGTCGGTATCCATTGCTATTCTGCATAAGGTACGGAAAAGTCCCGTGGGATCCATGCCTGGTTCATTTTAATGAACGTGAGCTTGTCCACATTGTCTCTGGACAGGCGGCTGCGCTTGTCTGTTATAACGCCCCCAGCCGTGCTAAATACCCGTTCAGATAATACACTGGCTGCAGGGCACGCCAGCACCTCCAAGGCGTAAAGGGCAAGCTCAAGCCATGTGCCCAATTTGGAGACCCAGAAGTTGAAGGGGGCAGACCCGTCATTCACTACATGTAGGCGTGTGCACACATACTGCTCCACCATGTTGGTAAAATGCTGCCTCCTGCTAAGACGTTCCATCTGAGCTGCTGGTGCTGCTGTTTGTTGTGGCGTGCTGACAAAGCTTTTCCACATTTCGGCCATGCTAACCCTGCCTTCTGAGGTGCTGGCGGTGCCCTGGTTGCGTTGGCGACCTCCTCCTCCTCCTCCTCTGCCTTGTGCTTCCACTGTGGCCCCGCTGTCAGATGGGAATGCCAGCAGCATGGCGTCTACCAGCGTGCGCTTGTACTCGCGCATCTTGCGATCGCGCTCCAGTGAGTGAATTAAGGACGGTACGTTGTCCTTGTAACGGGGATCCAGCAGCGTGGCCACCCAGTAATCAGCACAAGTTAGAATGTGGGCAACTCGGCGGTCGTTGTGGAGACACTGCAGCATGTAATCGCTCATGTGTGCCAGGCTGCCCAGAGGCAACGAAAGGCTGTCCTCTGTGGGAGGTGTATCGTCCGTGTCCTCTGTATCCCCCCAGCCACGCACCAGTGATGGCCATGAGCTGGCCTGGGTGCCACCCTGCTGTGAACATGGTTCCATCTCCTCCTCCAGCTCCTCCTCCTCCTCATCCTCCTCATCCTCCAGAACTGTGCCCCTGCTGGACAATTGCGTCCCTGGCGTTTGCGTGTGCAGGAACCCACCCTCGGAGCCCCTTGCGAATGACTGCCCTGAAAGCCTTGGAAATGTTACCTCTTCATCCTCCTCCTCCTCCTCATCCTGTGCCACATCCTCTTCCATCATCGCCCGAATTGTTTTTTCAAGGAGGCATAGAAGTGGGATAGTTAAGCTGAGAACGGCGTCATTGCCACTGGCCATGTTGGTGGAGTACTCAAAACAGCGCAACAAGGCACACAGGTCTCGCATGGAGGCCCAGTTAAATTAAATAGCGGAATAGAAAATATGATCCAAAAAAAGTGTATGTATATCACACGTACACAACCACACTAGGCCCCAATTACTATTGTTTGTACCCCTAAAAGGCTAGATGAGGAGTAGGGGGAGTATGGAACAGGCAGCACCCTCAAACCTTCAGAAGTATGAGATGAACCCCAACAACTTGGAAAGGTGGATCTCTCTCACACGTACCGACACAGACTATCCCGCAATTCAATTGATCCTCAAAGGTTTTTATTGAATAGCGGAATAGGAAATATGATCAAAAAAAGTGTATGTATCTCGCACGTACACAACCACACTAGGCCCCAATTACTATTGTTTGTACCCCTAAAAGGCTAGATGAGGAGTAGGGGGAGTATGGAACAGGCAGCACCCTCAAACCTTCAGAAGTATGAGATGAACCCCAACAACTTGGAAAGGTGGATCTCTCTCACACGTACCGACACAGACTATCCCCCAATTTAACTGATCCCCAAAGGTTTTTGATTAAATAGCGGAATAGAAAATATGATCCAAAAAAAGTGTATGTATATCACACGTACACAACCACACTAGGCCCCAATTACTATTGTTTGTACCCCTAAAAGGCTAGGAGTAGGGGGAGTATGGAACAGGCAGCACCCTCAAACCTTCAGAAGTATGAGATGAACCCCAACAACTTGGAAAGGTGGATCTCTCTCACACGTACCAACACAGACTATCCCCCAATTTAACTGATCCCCAAAGGTTTTTGATTAAATAGCGGAATAGAAAATATGATCCCAAAAAAGTGTATGTATATCACACGTACACAACCACACTAGGCCCCAATTACTATTGTTTGTACCCCTAAAAGGCTAGGAGTAGGGGGAGTATGGAACAGGCAGCACCCTCAAACCTTCAGAAGTATGAGATGAACCCCAACAACTTGGAAAGGTGGATCTCTCTCACACGTACCAACACAGACTATCCCCCAATTTAACTGATCCCCAAAGGTTTTTGATTAAATAGCGGAATAGAAAATATGATCCCAAAAAAGTGTATGTATATCACACGTACACAACCACACTAGGCCCCAATTACTATTGTTTGTACCCCTAAAAGGCTAGGAGTAGGGGGAGTATGGAACAGGCAGCACCCTCAAACCTTCAGAAGTATGAGATGAACCCCAACAACTTGGAAAGGTGGATCTCTCTCACACGTACCAACACAGACTATCCCCCAATTTAACTGATCCCCAAAGGTTTTTGATTAAATAGCGGAATAGAAAATATGATCCCAAAAAAGTGTATGTATATCACACGTACACAACCACACTAGGCCCCAATTACTATTGTTTGTACCCCTAAAAGGCTAGGAGTAGGGGGAGTATGGAACAGGCAGCACCCTCAAACCTTCAGAAGTATGAGATGAACCCCAACAACTTGGAAAGGTGGATCTCTCTCACACGTACCAACACAGACTATCCCCCAATTTAACTGATCCCCAAAGGTTTTTGATTAAATAGCGGAATAGAAAATATGATCCCAAAAAAGTGTATGTATATCACACGTACACAACCACACTAGGCCCCAATTACTATTGTTTGTACCCCTAAAAGGCTAGGAGTAGGGGGAGTATGGAACAGGCAGCACCCTCAAACCTTCAGAAGTATGAGATGAACCCCAACAACTTGGAAAGGTGGATCTCTCTCACACGTACCAACACAGACTATCCCCCAATTTAACTGATCCCCAAAGGTTTTTGATTAAATAGCGGAATAGAAAATATGATCCCAAAAAAGTGTATGTATATCACACGTACACAACCACACTAGGCCCCAATTACTATTGTTTGTACCCCTAAAAGGCTAGGAGTAGGGGGAGTATGGAACAGGCAGCACCCTCAAACCTTCAGAAGTATGAGATGAACCCCAACAACTTGGAAAGGTGGATCTCTCTCACACGTACCAACACAGACTATCCCCCAATTTAACTGATCCCCAAAGGTTTTTGATTAAATAGCGGAATAGAAAATATGATCCCAAAAAAGTGTATGTATATCACACGTACACAACCACACTAGGCCCCAATTACTATTGTTTGTACCCCTAAAAGGCTAGGAGTAGGGGGAGTATGGAACAGGCAGCACCCTCAAACCTTCAGAAGTATGAGATGAACCCCAACAACTTGGAAAGGTGGATCTCTCTCACACGTACCAACACAGACTATCCCCCAATTTAACTGATCCCCAAAGGTTTTTGATTAAATAGCGGAATAGAAAATATGATCCCAAAAAAGTGTATGTATATCACACGTACACAACCACACTAGGCCCCAATTACTATTGTTTGTACCCCTAAAAGGCTAGATGAGGAGTAGGGGGAGTATGGAACAGGCAGCACCCTCAAACCTTCAGAAGTATGAGATTGTGTTCACTGTACCCCACAAAGATTGAGTTCACTGCACCCCACAATGATTGTGTTCACTGCACCCCACAAAGATTGTGTTCACTGCACCTCACAAAGATTGTGTTCACTGTACCCCCCAAAGATTGTGTTCACTGCACCCCACAAAGATTCTGTTCACTGTACCCCACAAAGATTGTGTTCACTGCACCCCAAAAAGATTGTGTTCACTGCACCCCAAAAAGGATGTTGTTCACTGCACCCCAAAAAGGATGTTGTTCACTCCACCCCAAAAAGATTGTGTTCACTGCACCCCACAAAGATTGTGTTCACTGCACCCCAAAAAGATTGTGTTCACTGCACCCCAAAAATGATTTTGTTCACTGCACCCCAAAAAGGATTTTGTTCACTGCACCCCAAAAAGGATGTAGTTCACTCCACCCCAAAAAGATTGTGTTCACTGCACCCCAAAAAGATTGTGTTCACTGCACCCCACAAAGGATTTTGTTCACTGCACCCCAAAAAGATTGTGTTCACTGCACCCCAAAAAGGATGTTGTTCACTGCACCCCAAAAAGGATTTTGTTCACTGCACCCCAAAACGATTGTGTTCACTGCACCCCACAAAGGATTTTGTTCACTGCACCCCACAAAGATTGTGTTCACTGCACACCAAAAAGGATTGTGTTCACTGCACCCCAAAAAGATTTTGTTCACTGCACCCCAAAAAGATTGTGTTCACTGCAGCCCAAAAAGATTGTGTTCACTGCAGCCCAAAAAGATTGTGTTCACTGCAGCCCAAAAAGATTGTGTTCACTGCAGCCCAAAAAGATTGTGTTCACTGCAGCCCAAAAAGATTGTGTTCACTGCAGCTCACACACAGAAAAATGGATGTGGATCACTGACACCTGCCTATCTCCAATCCCACACCACACAGCAATATCGATTGTAGTTTGTAGAACACAGTTTCCCTAAAATTCAGCAGACTCTGTCCCTAACAGGATTGAGAAGAGATCGTAGATCAGGATTGAGTGCAGACCCCACCCCCCACACAGCAATATCGATTGTAGTTTGTAGAAGACACTGACCCTATAATTCAGCAGACTCTATCCCTAAAATGCCTACAACTCGCCCTGCCTAAACACTCCGACCTGTCCCTCAATTCTATCCGGACACAAATGGTTTTTTCCTGCCTATCTTTCCCTAATCAGCAGCCAGCACGTTGATGTGTGCTCTGTCCCTGAATCTAAGCAGCATAATGACGCCGCTGCGGCTGCCTCGAACTTATAAAGACTTGGTCACATGCTTCAGACGGCCAATCACAGCTACTGAGACATTTGCAGGCATGGCTGGGATGGCTTAAGGCACACCAGTTAAACGATTGTTGATTGGCTGTTGAAAGCCCGCCATGAAAAGAGCGCCAAAGCATGCAAAACCCGGAAATAAAACGACCGAACACGGATTTTTACCCGAACATACAGTAAAGTGTCCGTGTCCGTGTTCGGGTACAAAAAATCCAATTATTCGGTACGAACACGAATAATACAGTCCGTGTTCGCTCAACACTAGTCCTGACCAGACTTCTGGGTGGAAAACTCCACTCTCCCACACCAGTACTTTATTATCGGTATCCACCAGTAAGTAGTTATAGGAGTCCCCTTAAAGTGCAGTTTAATTAAGCAGTGAAATCTGCAGCTAGCACACTTCCCCCATGTAAGGAGTAAGTATCTTGTATGGTTAAGAAAAGTGGGATTTATCTTTCATTCCATGAATAGTGTAGGTCCCACTGAAAATGGGGTACTTTGATGAAGTGGTGGGCTTAAAGGAGTTGTAAAAGCAGAAAAACCTTCTGGGTGTAGCAGCCCCCCCAGCACCCCTAATACTTACCTGAGCCCCATCTTTCTCTAACGATGTCCACGAGTCTCTCGGCCGTTCGGGGACTCTCCGTCCTGATTTGCTGGGACACAGCCGCGGCACCATTTGCTCCCATGGCTGTGTACCTTCCTAGCGGTATTCCCGAGTGTGGCTTGGGGTTAAATGTCAGTGCCAAAAGCAGTAGAGGAAGATCGCTGGATCCTGGAAGAGAGGGGTACTCACCTTGTCCCCGGGATCCAGCGATATATCCCAGCGGTGTGCGGCGGCCGAATCTTCCTCCAGATGCTCTGTGCCCGCGGCTTCCATCTCCTGCGACGTGACCCTCGCAGGGGGGTGGAACCGGCGGCAAATTCAAATAGTAAAACACACCAAACACACTGATACATTACAAAATAAAATAAATTAACATTGCCCCCTCCCCCCCCCCCAGTGCCCTTTCCTGCAGTTTTACTGTACTGTTTTACTGTACTTTTTATGTATATATACATATATATATATATATATATATATATATATACACACACACACATACACACACACGTATATATCTGTATATATATGTATACACACACACACATACAGTGGGTACGGAAAGTATTCAGACCCCCTTAAATTTTTCACTCTTTGTTATATTGCAGCCATTTGCTAAAATCATTTAAGTTCATTCTTCTTCCTCGTGAATGTACACATAGCACCCCATACTGACAGAAAAACACAGAATTGTTGACATTGTTGCAGATTTATTAAAAAAGAAAAACTGAAATATCACATGGTCCTAAGTATTCGGACCCTTTGCTGTGACACTCATATATTTAACTCAGGTGCTTTCCATTTCTTCTGATCATCCTTGAGATGGTTCTACACCTTCATTTGAGTCCAGCTGTGTTTGATTATACTGATTGGACTTGATTAGGAAAGCCACACACCTGTCTATATAAGACTTTCCAGATCACAATGCATGTCAGAGCAAATGAGAATCATGAGGTCAAAGGAACTGCCTGAAGAGCTCAGAGACAGAATTGTGGCAAGGCACAGATCTGGCCAAGGTTACAAAAAGATTTCTGCTGCACTTAAGGTTCCTAAGAGCACAGTGGCCTCCATAATCCTCAAATGGAAGACGTTTGGGACGACCAGAACCCTTCCTAGAGCTGGCCGTCTGGCCAAACTGAGCTATCGGGGGAGAAGAGCCTTGGTGAGAGAGGTAAAGAAGAACCCAAAGATCACTGTGGCTGAGCTCCAGAGATGCAGTCAGGAGATGGGAGAAAGTTGTAGAAAGTCAACCATCACTGCAGCCCTCCACCAGTCGGGGCTTTATGGCAGAGTGGCCCGACGGAAGCCTCTCCTCAGTGTAAGACGCATGAAAGCCCGCATGGAGTTTGCTAAAAAAAACACCTGAAGGACTCCAAGATGGTGAGAAATAAGATTCTCTGGTCTGATGAGACCAAAATAGAACTTTTTGGCCTTAATTCTAAGCGGTATGTGTGGAGAAAACCAGGCACTGCTCATCACCTGTCCAATACAGTCCCAACAGTGAAGCATGGTGGTGGCAGCATCATGCTGTGGGGGTGTTTTTCAGCTGCAGGGACAGGACGACTGGTTGCAATCGAGGGAAAGATGAATGCGGCCAAGTACAGGGATATCCTGGACAAAAACCTTCTCCAGAGTGCTCTGGACCTCAGACTGGGCCGAAGGTTTACCTTCCAACAAGACAATGACCCTAAGCACACAGCTAAAATAACGAAGGAGTGGCTTCACAACAACTCCGTGACTGTTCTTGAATGGCCCAGCCAGAGCCCTGACTTAAACCCAATTGAGCATCTCTGGAGAGACCTAAAAATGTCTGTCCACCAACGTTTACCATCCAACCTGACAGAACTGGAGAGGATCTGCAAGGAGGAATGGCAGAGGATCCCCAAATCCAGGTGTGAAAGACTTGTTGCATCTTTCCCAAAAAGACTCCTGGCTGTATTAGATCAAAAGGGGGCTTCTACTAAATACTGAGCAAAGGGTCTGAATACTTAGGACCATGTGATATTTCAGTTTTTCTTTTTTAATAAATCTGCAACAATGTCAACAATTCTGTGTTTTTCTGTCAGTATGGGGTGCTATGTGTACATTCATGAGGAAGAAGAATGAACTTAAATGATTTTAGCAAATGGCTGCAATATAACAAAGAGTGAAAAATTTAAGGGGGTCTGAATACTTTCCGTACCCACTGTATATATATATATATATATATATATATATATATATACGTATACATGTATATACATATGTATATATACAGTGTGTATACATATATATATATATATATATATATATATATATATATATATATATATATATATATATATATATATATATATATATATATATATTTATACATACATACTTTAACTTATTTATGGTTATTTATTATATTATAATTTATGATTTTGTGTTCCAAACTTTATCATACCCAAGATGTTATAAAGAACGCACAGTAAATAAAAAAATCATATCTAAATAGTTGGTCTGGGCTGCTCATTCTCAAGAATTACATGCAAAACAATGGTACCGCTTTCAGCACCTAAAATCGGAAAGAATCATACCGCCAGGGAGGTTAATCAAAGTCAGTTAGCCAATCAGGGGAAAGAGGCAGCGGGACCTAACGGCAGCTCCATGACTGAATGGACACACCAAGCTGCTTGCTGTGGGGGCACTCGATAGGATGGAGGGGATAGGAACAGAGAAGGGGGACCAGAGAAGAGGAGGATCCAGGCTGCCCTGTGCAAAATCAACTACACAGAGGAGGTAAGTATAACATGCTTGTTAATTTAAAAAAATAAAAAAATTAGACTTTACAATCACTTTAACCACTTCAATACAGGGCACTTTCACCCCCTTCCTGCCAAGGCCAATTTTCAGCTTTCAGCGCTGTCAAATTTGGAATGACAATTTAAATGAAATTTATCCAATTTGAATGTACCCAAATGAATTTTTTTCACATAAATAGAGCTTTCTTTTGGTGGTATTTAATCACCGCTGTGTTTTTTATTTTTTATAAAAAAAAAAAGAGAAAAAAGCCAGAAAATTTTGAAAACAAAAAAGTTTTTCTTAGTTTCTGTTAGTAAATTTTGTAAAAAAGTAATTTTTCTCCTTCAATGATGTGCGCTGAAGAGGCGGCACTGATGGGCAGCACAGATGAGAAGGCACTGATGGGCACTGCCTGGCATCACTAATGTGCACTGATAAGGGTCACTGATGGGCACTGATTGGTGTCACTGATGGGCATTGAGTGGTGTCACTGATGCTGGTGTTTTTGCTTTACTGTAATCAGGGCACTGATTATCAGTGCCCTGATTACTTGTTCTGGAATCCCCTCTGAGGAGGAGCCGCTGATCGGCTCTCCTCGCTACACACTCTTGACAGTGTGAGGCGAGGAGTGTTAATTAACGGCATTTATCTGTGACCGGCTGTGATTGGACACAGCCGATAACATGGGTAAAGAGCCACATCATTGGCTCTTTATCAAGATCAGGCTCGCTCTGTGTCCTAGGAACACGGGGCGGCCGTGATCACCACACTGTGTGCCCCCGCAGGTGCGCATGAGCGCCTGTTCTGGGGCGCCGTCATATGATGTCCTCCCAGAACAAGAGCCGCACCGCACCGCTCCGCCGTCATTTGACGGTGGGCAGACAGCAAGTAGTTAAGCACTGTATGGCCATATGGTATGACTAAATCCCCATATTTACTTATTAAGATCAGGTGTTTTTAAGTAGCCTTGTAAGATTCGAAAGTAACCTTTTTTGTATGTGTGCGCTATTCTCTGTGGTTCTATTTGTATAATGGTCTTTATAGCAGCACCAGCTTTAAAAATGTATGTTTAGTGTGTGCCCTCCAAATCCTTTGTTTTATTTTTGCTGTATGTGTCACCAACAGAAAGATTTCCCCCCAACTTCCTATCCTCACAGGAAGTTAGGGGAATTGCGACAGGGGAACACCTTTCAAGTAAAAACCTGGCAAGTTCCTATCCCTTCCCTACTCCAAAACTAAAGAAAATTTTGGAGTTTTACTAGGTGAATCCTTTTAAAACAATGTGCATGCATATCAAATCCCACAAAAAAAGCTTTTTTGACAAATAACTTAATTTGAGGTTTACATATGAGCTTTTTGTGTCTTAATTTACCCATGTATGGTCATTTTAACCAATTAGCCTGGCTTTAAATAAAAAGACCTGCTGACACATCAATTGGAAACACTACAGAGCAGTCATGACTTCTGAAGTTGTTTTCTTTCTCGCTCTTTTTTTTTTTTTAACTTCGTTTTAGAGTGGAAACATCTTAAATAAAGAGGGCCCATTCATGAACATGTAATAGCCATGTCAATTCACGTTTTCTGCTAGCCGCATGGAAAAATCAGGCATCACCTTGGAGCCGTAAAGCTCACACAAAATGAGTCTTGTCTCGAGAGCCTGGGTCTGCACAAGCAGAGCTGAAGAAGATGTATATTCCAGAATTGTGTCCTGTATCCCCCTGTCACGGCAGCATAAAATGTTAGTTTTGTTGCTACAAATTTCGTTACTATTTGTGATGTCATAGCAAGAGCAATGGATACACATCTATGTAAATGAAAAATACTACAACTCTTAAACAAGTTTATTTATTTTCTTAATTTTCTCTCAAATGTGCTTTTTCTAACTTGCTTGGGGGGGGGGGGGGAGTTCCCTGCCTCCCATAGGTTCCATGTTTCCTAAAGAACATATAGCTGTGTGACCTTGAAATACAATGATACCCTGGACTTTATTCCAATAAATCCATCAAGCGCCTGTTTTCTAGGAGGCTGTAAAAGTTGGGGATCCCTCTGTGTTACCAAACAGACAAGACCCCTCAAATAAAGAATTTATTTGTTTGAGAATTCATAGACTTATAGCAAAGTTCAGAATGTGCTTTATCAAGGACCACTCGACAATAGACATCAGGGTAGTTAGTTACAGTCCTGTAAAAGGACCTCAAACTGCTGGTGCATTTGTTCAGTAAGTTTCTCAATACTAAAATGGATTACTTCTCATAACTGGAAAACTTTTTAAGTTTATGTAGCACCCTGCTAGATAGGTGCTAGGTTAAACGCATTGTTATGCTCCATCTGCTTATCAGGGGAGCCTGATCTGTTAGTTATGCCTGTTACATGTGTCCAGGTATGAGTCACTTGGTCTGAGGGAGTGTCCCCACTGTATTCAATAGGGGAGACTGTTAGACAGTGGAGGAAACCTGGCCAGTGGCAAACATGCTTTTGTGGCAGTCCCAGTGGGAGGGCACCACTGCAGTGCATCCTGGGATTGACCATAAAAGCCAAGGGCACATGTGACTGGGCGTATTGGGCGGGAAGCAGAGTCCCAGGAGGAGGGTGACGGCTGTCTCTCCTACTGCTGTCTGAGGAAGGTGGTCACAGGCAGTCTACCTTGTGAGCCAGGTGTGGAGCTGAGCCTGAAGGATCCTGGAAAGCTGATGGTGAAGCTGCTGGCAGAGTCATCTGGGAAAAACAGTGTCTGTGATTACCAGGGGGCTTGCCATGGGGTCTGCCCAGGAAGGGGGACCACTCCAGAGAAGTTAGAGGATAGAAGGTCAGCTCACACAGTTAGCAAGAGTAAAGGGGGTGCCAAGTATAACCTTGAAGAGTAATTCACTATACAGTTTGATTATCAATTACTTCACTATAATGACAAGGTGAAGCAGGGCCCTGAAGAGTAATTCACTATACAGTTCGCTTATCAAGTACTTCACTATAGTGGCAAGGTGAAACAGTGGCCTTACCACACTCAACATAGCTAGAAGTCCTTCAGTTGTGCATAGTTCATCCAGTTGGAGTATCCCACTCATCCCTTCTCCCATCACAAGTTCTAAAATAAAAAAAACTAAAACCAAAACCCCTGGACTGTTTCCTGACTGAGCCGAACACTTAAAGCACTAAAGCTGGATACACACTATACAACTTTTGTTGTTTGATTTCCTTTAGACTTAACTTCAACTATGTAGTGCAAGGGCCTGCCTGATTGCATACAAATTGAATGTGTTTAGATTTGACCTCATATTATATGGTTTTGGTAAATCTAAAGGAAGAAAATCTAAAGAAAATCGTAAAGTGTGTATCCAGCTTTAGAATCGATAAGTTGTTGCTATGGGTAACCCAGGGGAATCCGCTTCAAGCAGTTTTCAAGGGAGTAGTGCTACATTTATTATGGCAAATAATCAGTACACATTACTTTCTTACTAGCCCTGGCTATTGTTTTTTTTCACTCTCACATCACTGGGACCCACTTCACTCAGATTAATACACTCACCCAGAAGCTCACATCCCTAGAAAGTCTCCTAATGACTGTGGTTATGACACATAAACAACCATGTTAAAATTACAAACCACAGATTTCCAGGCCCTGTGTGGCACCAATGAGTTTAAGGATTTTTTTTTGTTTTTAGGTTATGTGTACAGAGGACATATGGAGGTATATCACTGAGAAAGAGCTTATAGTGGGAGGGATCACTAGCTGAAAGAATGAAAAAAAACCTCTTCCACACAACGTGCATTGCTATAGTACCTGCTTCTCAAGCCATCATGAAAAACAGTACTTTTTTTACAATTGAATGTAGAAGAAACACACCACCATCAAGGGACATTTGCAAGTGAATGCGAGTGTTGGCATTGGGACATTACTGTCAGGAGTCAGCAGCAGAGATGGCCAGATCTGCGTGGCTACATTCAGGAAATTGAGATCACACTGTGTATATACGTTAAGTTAAATGTATTTATAGTAAAACAAAATCCTTCCAAACACCAGCACACATCAAATATAAAAATATAAGTGAACCAAAAGCCGGTGACAGAATACCTAACTAATAAGTAAACAGAAACCTAACTAGCAACTCACTATATACAATATATACAAAATAGGGGATACAGAAAAGTAGGGGAAAATTGGAGGTGCAGAGAGCAGATGGGAAGGGAGAAAAAAAACTGGGATCAGGACCAAGGGGGAGCAGGTACAATGCAGCAGGATACAGGGTACAGCCAACAGGGCAGGAGCAGGATAAAGGCTAGCAGTATCAAGAAACAAGCAAAACATTGGAGAGTGAGGCACTAATAGGGGAGGGCTAAAATACCCTCCCAGTAGCCAGTATCATATGGAAACTGATTACTGGGATATACTGGCTCCTGGGAGACACCCGCTGGTGGAAACTGGAATTACAAACCTCCATCCAGGGAAGCACATTGCCATCAGCAGGTGATCCAGGTCCTGACAATTACTCAAATGATACCAAAGCTTACCAGGAGATTAAGCATCTAGTTTCTAGTTCGCTTGTTTTACGAAGAATGAACATTAGTGCTACTGTCCAAAAGCAAGAGTGGTGGTGACCTGAGAAGTAATAGAGTGATTCTCCTGGCTACAGAGTATGGAAGAAGCTGAACTGAATTGTATGAGATTGGCTGAACAAATTACAAATCCTTTGGTAGGAAAAATGGAAAACAGGTATATATTTCAATCGTTTCTTAAAGTGGTTGTAAACTTCAGACATGAGATATGAAAAAAGTATATCCCTGTATAGTGTGTTCTTGTCTCAATTCAGAGCACTAAATGTAATTTCTGTCTGCTGCTTTCTGAAAAGTTTTCCTGACACCAAGAGAAACATTGTGACAGGGAAGGGGCCTCCAGCAGATTGACAGCCTTAGGTTTCCCTTCTCTCCAATCAGCTCTCAGAGGTCTCCTCACTGATGTAACTTCATCAGCGCTCTACACTTTTCTTCTCAGAGCTGAGAGATCCTATGCAAATTCTGCACTTTGAATGGATATATTGCTGTAGATAAATAGGTACAACCTATGTAGGAGGATTTGTTTCATCTCTGTTTATCACCTGAGACCAGTCACTTCACTGGGTACATGTAGGAGTTTACATTCACTTTAAGCTGTTTGCTTGGCATTCCACTTTAAAGCCCAACTCAGCCCACTTCTCCTTCCTCACCCCGTGGATTCCCCCCCCCCCCCCCCACACACTTCTAGTCTTTAGGCCAGATTACTGTAGGATCCTCTTCACTGGTGCTGGGTGGGCCCACGACAACATGCATTTACAGGAAGTAGACCACGTGCCGACCGCAATATACATTGCGGTTTGCAAGTGGTTAACTGGGATTATGGTTGAAGGTGGTGGCTGGCTTTATCATGAAACTGGTCCAAGCGGCTCATGAGCCGCTGGATCAGTTTCCGAAGTCCAAGTCCCCTCCTACCGTTTCTGCCAGGTTAACGTGAGAAACAACCTGACAGTGCAGCCGGCTGCTCCCATAGGTGATCATAGAGTTAATACTCTCTTTGATCACCTCTGTGGCCTTGAAGGACCATAGCGACTTCATGATGTCACCTCCAGTCTGAGCTGGAAGTAAATATTTTTTTTTTATTTTGCTTTTAAAGGGAAAGAAGAGATTTGGGGTCTTTTTGATCCCAGATTTTTTTCATAAAGAGAACCTGTCATCCTTATTTACATTCCTTGTATGAGGAATAAAAGTGATAAAAAAAATAAATAAAGGGACAGCGTAAAAATAAAAAAGGTAAATAAATAAGAATTTTTTTTTTTGCAGCCCATCCCTCTGTGCTTGCGCGCAGAAGTGAACGCATACACATATGTAAACTGTATTTGCACCACACATGTGAGGTATTGCTGCAACTGTTAGAACAAGAGCAATAATTATAGCACTAGAAATCTTCTTTAACTCTAAACAGATAAGATTTTTTTAAGTACCATAGTTTGTCACCATTCCACGAGCGTGGGCAATTTTAAAGCGTGACATGTTAGGTATCTGTTTACTCTATTTACTAATTTTCTTCCCCATGATACAAAAAAATTGGTGTTTTATATATATATATTTTTTTTTAATTCATTAAAGTGTATTTTTTTCCAAAAAATTGCACTTGCAAAAACTGCCGCGCAAATATTGTATGACACAAAAATTCCAACAATTACCATTTTTTTTTACCTATGGTCTCTGCTAAAAATATATATAATGTTTGAGGGTTATAAGTAATTTTCTAGCGAAAAATATACTGATTTAAACTTGTAAACAAACAGTGCCAGAAAAAGCCTGGTCGGTAAGTGGTTAAATGATGCTGGATGTCATTCAAGTGCATAAGAGCTGGATCACAAAGCAGATTAGTCTGTGTTTTGAAGCCTCAGTTTCTTTTTTGGTATTTTAACTATTGCTGGAATCAAATTTTTTTAAAGAAAATTAAAAAAGGGAAAGTTGGGCTTTAAGTGCTCTTAGCAAGATTTGCTAAAGTCTAGGTCTGTTGTCCATATTACAGCGGGAGTATATGGCATATATAGTACATTTATATTTAATTTTATTCTTCACTGAATGTATATCTCATACATGTAAGCCGGTGTAGGTGGGTGCCAAAGAAAATAAAGTACAGGAAATATTTAACTACAGTCTGAGTTTACAAAATTTATAAGATTCATCTCAGATACCGGAATCCTTATAAGGAGAGAGAGAAAATGTAATGAATATCATTATTAATTGAATCAAGTGCAATACAATACCATGCTGAGACATGGCCTGCTCTGTTTCCTGATCTACAAATCTACTCTGTGGTTTTTATTATCATTTCCTATTGAGGAGCTAAAAGTACCAGCATCCTCTGGATTGCAGAGCTTCTTTGGGCTCCTTGGCCCTTATAAATAATGGTTCAGTTAATGTAAGGAAAGCATCTTTTCTTCTAGGTTTGCACGCTGACATAGGAGTGAAATTCATCAAATCTGATTTCTGGGCTCACCCCTCCCACCCCTCAACACTCTTCCCCCCCCCCACCTCCTCACCATGGCTTTCATTTTTGCTTTTTGTTTTGTTCTTACCTTTTTTGTCTTCATGCTAACATTCAGGATTCGCTTACACTTTAGATCTTCTGTCAGGTGTTGTGATGTCGTCTCCTCATGGGATAGGTCCATGACACACAGGACTCAGATGATGTCCTTAGGTCTTCTAAGCTTTATTCAACCCAGAAGACTAAGGACATCTAGTGGCTAAAAGGAGTTATTGCAGGGGATATATGTTAATCAGCTTTCCCCTTTCTCTGAGGTAGCTGGCTAAGTGATCTGCAGCCATGTGAGGGGCCCTCCACTGTAAGAACAATAATTTGGGCAAATGGGACAGAGCTTAAAAGTTTGCAGTTTCTCCAAAGACCAAACTATCGTGGGGAGCCCCTTTTCAATTGCTACCAGAGTATGCTCTTATCCTTGGACCTTGGTTCTCTCCAGGTTTTCACCTGTGTTAAAACAGTTACCCTAGACTTCACTAAGAGGAACACTGTTTATGAGGATAAGCCAACGTAGCTCTTTGTGTTATAAACTATTTTACTGCAGTGTTGATTCCAAGCTAAAATCTCTGTAGTTTTAGTTTTTTTAGTTTTAAAGAATATGTCATGCAGCCACATGTTACCCTGATTCACCAACAGAGATGTTGCTGTGAAGAATCTATTTTCATACCTCCCAACTTTTTAGAATGGGAACAAGGGACACCTTGAAGCAGAATTAAAAAAACAAAAGTTTACTTAACCACTTAAGCCCCGGAGGATTTGGCTGCTAAAAGACCAGGGGGTATTTTGCGATTCGGCACTGCGTGACTTTAACGCACAATTGCGCGGTGGTGCGACGCTGTACCTAAACAAATTTGATGTCCTTTTTTTCCCACAAACAGAGCTTTCTTTTGGTGGCATTTGATCACCTGTGCGATTTTTTGATCATGCGCTATAAACAAAAAAAGAGCGTCAATTTTGCAAAAATAACAATATTTTTCACATTTTTTATATGAAATTCCCCCAAAAAAAAAGTAAAAATCAAAATTTTTTAACATTTTCGGCCAATTTGTTTTATGCTACCTATGTTTGGTAAAAAAAATCGCAAAAAGCGTATTTTGATTGGTTTGCGCAAAAGTTATCGCGTTTACTAACAAAGGGAAAGATTTTTGTCATTTTTGTTGTTTTTTTTTAACGCGTAATGGCGGCGATCTGCGATTTTTTTTGCGGTACTGCGACATTGCGGCGGACAGATCGGACCCTTGACTGACATTTTTGACACTTTTGGGGTTACCAGTGACATTTCTACAGTAATCAGTGCTATATATATGCACTGTTACTGTAAAAATACACTGGCAGTGAAGGGGTTAACTTTATTTGAGAGGGAGGGGCTGTGTGTGTCCCTAGGGGCATGATTCTAACTGTGATTGGCTGTGGCTTGAGGTGTAGTTACACTGATCAACGGTTCTACATAGTAGAACCGTATGATCAGTGTCTCTACACAGGGAGAACTGACAGGCAGCTTGTTTACACAAGCTGCCTGCCTTTCTCCCTCTCCCCCGACGATCGCAGAGAGGGTGCGTGACCGCGCGGGAGTGCGCCGCCGGCGGCGCGCTCGCTCCCCAGACCCTCCCAGGCTAGTGACGTACCGATACGTCACTCTGCCTGTGAGGGGCTGACCGCCGCAGTATATGTTCGTGCAGCGGTCGGCAAGCGGTTAAACCCACAAGTACTTTTTTTTTTTTTTACAACGACCAGTATTCCTTTATACTGGCTTTTGAATTTTACAAATGCAGCAAGTTAGAAATTGGATGAAAGGGTTAGCACTGGGAAACACTTTTTGAAAGATAAATAGTGCATTTTACATACAACTATATAGATCAGACCACAATGAGGGGAAAAGGAGGAGGAACGAGTGACCGAGGGATTTTGTTCCAAATCAAAGACAGTCCTCAAAGTCAGGGACAGTTGGGAGCTTTGCATGTTTGTGTAGCATTCATAATCTGTCTTTTCCTATTCTGCAGTGTATGCATGCTCTTTGCAACTCTGACACTGTTTGGCATCCATGCTTCTAACTGCCTTGCACCTGTTTGGTAAACTGCAAGTTACTGTTGCTGTGTGTGTGTGATCATTCAACCTATTACCCTTTCTGTTGAAGCCTAACTCCAAACCAATTATTTCCTTCACTAACAGACACAGTGGGGTTGATTTACTAAAGGCAAATATATTTTCCACCGCTGTCATAATACAATAGCTCAGCATGGAGGATTCCCCTATCCAGATCCAGTGTGTGGATGGGAGAATCTAATCAGTGTTTTTCTTTTAACCTGCTGGTTGAACAAGGAAAACTGACTCATCTATGGGCTGCCTTAGGCTTTAAACTGGTATATAATCTCATTTAAGTTGCTAGATACTTATTATAGTGTTTACTTTCTTTTGTTATAGGAATATACTGAAATCAAAATATTTCTAACTTTTATTTCTAAAAAAAGATATATTGTATCATTGGATTGCCTCATGGAAATGTAATTTTGTTCTTTTGCAGCCACCAAACATGGGCCCTTATATCCAAGATGTGCATGCAGTGCGCATACAATAAAATAAAACTTTTTTCTAGCGCTTGATTTCCTTGTTAACTGTCTTGCTGCCACCTACTGACAGTTTTTCTTCTGACAAACAATTCTTAGTCCTCATACAAAAAGTGTCCTATTGATCTAAGCCAACTGTGAGCACATTTTTTCCGTGGACCTGGCCAGCCAATGAGGTCCTGTTACACTTCCAGGTTAGAAATTTCAAACAGCGACATACTGTATCCAGAGATTAACTGGGTTTTTCTTTTCTTTTATTGGCGTTGAAAAGTTTTCCTCTTCTACTGTACAGTGGAATATGGGCAAAGGCCAGCTCGAAAAGTCAGGCACATGGAGTCGTGATGAGGGGGTGAAGGTCTTTTGCAATAACTGAGAAGGAAAAAAAGATGCTATAGGGTGTGTCAGCTAAAAACCCATGAGCACTAATTTGCATTTCAATGAGCGAAGCACATGGTAATAAAACTGGAGCAAACCACATTTAAAGTAAACTTTGCCAGCTGAGAAAGGCCAAATTTCATGTATGTAAAGGAGCTGAAAGTCCCTGGCTGTCTGAGCCAAACTGGTATTATCACTCCTGGTACACAGTACCACCTGCTGTTTAAGTCAGTAAACGTGTAACTGTTTGTCTGCTGAATAGGTCTTAGTGGCAATAGTGGGGAATAGAACATACAAAAAGAATAAAATAAACTTTGACATTGGGTGCCTACAGTGAAAAAAAAGTAAATATGCCCCATGTAAAAAAATAAGTACATTGCATGAACATTTTTTGACCTTTGTTAACATATTTGAACAGGCAAATTTAATAAAGGTGAAACCTGAACAAAAAAAAAATGACATTATTCATTCATATTTAAAATCTACATTGATGAAAATGCAGGTTTGTCATATGGAAAAAGTAAGTATACCTGTACATTTAACACAATTTTGAATCCAAAAAATTAAAATCTAGTGTTTCAGATTAAGTGCCAGTTATTAGAACCTCCTTAGGGAGTATGCAGGTGGAACCTGTCTTTTATAAACTTCAGAGCCTTCCCTGGCATCTGAATACAATGATCGATGTTGCTGGCTATAGCCTGGTTGTACACAAGGCTGGTTGTACAAAAGTCGATTAATAGATCAACTTGTGTACAACCAGCTAGCCCATACATGGATCGAAATGTGGTTGGTCCCTGCTGAACCGTCAGAATTTAGATCCATGTATGGCCAGCTGAAGGGTCTCAAAAAAAAGTTGTAAATTCTGATAAATAATTTTAAAAGATCACCAAATGATTTGAAACAAATCATTCTATTGTAAAGCCTGGCACACACGAAAAACAAAACCTTTCAGCTCTGGTCGGAGTGGCTGTACTAGTTACCAAGTTAGTACAGCGATCTCCCCTGCTGAGCCATTGTTTTCTGACAGGGAGACGCCTCCTCCCCGCACCAGAACTCTCTGATCAGCGCTCTTTGCCATTGGCTGAGAACGCTGATTGGGATTTGGTTGGCTGCTGGTTTTCCAGCCGGACAGGGTGGCATACACGCTCATCGAATGTTGGCCGTTTTTATTTTTTATCCAGCCAATGTCTTCCGACATTTGGCCTATGTGTGCAGGACTTAAGGAAAATATTCTACAATTAACGTAGACTTCAAGCAACTGTTAATTTATCTAGAACTGTCTGGCCCAGCAAATTCAACCCAATAGCTGACCATTCAATGCAAAAAGAAATATCCGAGAATCCCAAAATTTCATAGAAGGCCGTTCAGGTAACCTTTGCAGCAGTTGGTGTTAAAGTGCATGCATCTACAATCTAGGATCTGTGTGCATTCCTGTATACTCTGGGCTGAAGGAATGCACACAGATCCTACCCAGTAAAGGTTCAAACCCCTCCAGGAAGTGAGTGGAGTAACAGCACAGAAAGAGACATATGGTCCCTCTAGTGTCGGTTTGGGCACTTTTTAATATAAGCGCATTTTATATCATTTGTGGGAATGTTTTTTTAATAAAGAGTTATGCGATGAGAATTTTTTTGGTTTGTGTTCCCTTTGTCTCCTGAACATTGGAGGTGAATTACAAGTCAACTGGGGTTCATAGAAATAGTTCCCTGGACAAGTGGAGCAGATGTAAGAACCGAAGATTTCAAAGCGCAGCTGATCTACGTATTTAAATATAAAGCTATGTACACACTACTACTGACAGCTCAGTTCAGAGCCACTGTACTAACAATCCAATGTTAGTACAGCTGCGATCTCCCCTGCTGAGCTATTGTGTTCTGTCCGGGGGGCAGCCCCCTGCCAGAACACTCCGGTTAGCACTGAATGGGAGCAGGTTGGCAGACCTTTTTCGGTCATGATCCTTCGACAGAAGCAAACCAGCTTCTGTAGGGCCGACTTCTGTAGGGCCGACTCCAGTACACATGGGCTGAATGTCAACAGCTTTCTATTGAATCAGCCGATGCCGGTTGACATTCGGTCTGTGTGTACTAGGCTTAATTTCCAGTGAGTGAGCCCCTTCGAAATAGGTGAGGAGGAGCATGTGTGCAGGGTCAAAGAGTGGATAATATTATGAAATCACAAGAAGGTAAGATACGGTTGTGGACATTGTGGACACTGCAATAAGAAATTTGAGTATGAGTTTAAAACAAAGTTTATCATTCAGTGCTAGTTCACACTATAGCAGTGTCAGACATCGCATGTGATTCGCACTGCATTGCACTGCAAATCACATGTGATGTCTGTGCGATGCAAACTCAGCCATACAGAATGTATGGCTAAATTTGCATCGTATTCGGACCAAAGTCGTGCAGGACCCTTTTTTTGGTCCGCACCAGAATCAGATCGCATGGGTGTTCATATCTATGCGATTTGATTCCTGTCCGAACTGACAGTTGGCACTGCGGTATGCAAACTAATCTGGGGGTGTCATTAACTTTGCATCGATACTCCCAGCAGTTCGCTTATGGCAGTGTAACCTGCCTGTGAGTTGGGTGCGATGCGGGAAACCGCAGTGGATTCACAGGGTTTCCGCATTGCACCAATGTGAACCGGCACTAAAAGTTGTGTTGCACATGCGTTGCACAAGTGTTTTTGGTGAAGCACGTTTATATATTTTATATATGTCAAAATATATGATTTTGAGTTGGCACATATCACTGTAGGAAGTTAAAAAAAAAAAAAAAACAGAGCGCTGTTCATAATTGTAAAAGATCCTTATTTTTTCTTGTATTTCTATTTTTTTCAAGTATATCACCTTCATCTGTAGGCCCTGTTTGAATAAAGATCTACTGTTTGCCTGTTCAATAATGGTGAAACACCTCAATAGTTTTGAATATTTTGATTTTTACATGACTGTACGTACATCCCTGTAACTATACTATATTAGTATAGTATAAGTTAATTTATTAACCACCAGTGGAGCTTTACTGCTACTTTTATTTCTTTCCTATCTCTAAACATTGAGGTTTGAATGACTGGAGAGTGCAAAATCTGGTGCAGCTCTGCATAGAAACCAATCAGCTTCCAGGTTTAATTGTCAAAGCTTGATTGAACAAGCTGAAGTTAGAATCTGATTGGCTACCATGCATAGCTGCAGCATATTTGGAACTCTCCAGTTTTAGTAAATCAACCCCCATGTGTCAGTTAAACAGGTGTCCCTCTAAAGAATTTCCCCTCTTTTCCAGTTCTGACCACAGTTATAGATTTTGGATCTTCAATGACTTACTGTCCTTGGGTCAATGATCAACGGAACACACAGGAAAAAAAAAAGGGTTGCCTTTACATACACTTTAAAGTAAACTAGGGATTACACTAAAGTTGGCAATTTGACATATGACAACTTTATGGCAATTTTAACCACTTTAGTTAGAATAGAAATCCCAAATGACTGAAAATAAAAAATAAGATTTTTGTAAGAACTTACCAAAAAATCTGTTTCTCTGATGTCCATTGACAGACACAGCCTCATCTTCATGAGCTGTGTGAGCTGTGTGGGTTATGCTGCCACCTGCAGGAGTAGTCTAGGCAGTACGTTAGCCAAAGTTTCACATATACATGCCCATGGGGCTGTCCCTGCAGACATAACCCTCACAGACACAGCCCAGTACATCAGTTTAGTTGCAAGCAGTGAAGACACAGAAACCATCCCCATCAGAGAGGCGGGTGCTGCGTCTGTCAATGGACATCAGAGAAACAGATTTTACGGTAAGTTCTTACAAAAATCGTATTTTCTCTATCATCCATTGACAGACGCAGCCTCATCTTCATGAGCTGTGTGGGACGTCCCAAAGCAGTATAGGCATGAGGGGTGGGAAAAACGCAACCAAAAAGTGACGTAAACTCCAAACCTAGCCAACTGGGTAACAGGAAGCTCAACCAAAACAACATGAGCTCATCCAGGTAAAAGACTCCTAAAAAAAACATTATGAAACAGCAGCCTGCAAAACCTTGCGGTCAAAAGAGGCATCAGAAGAAACCAACAAATCCACCTTGTACAATTTGGTAAAGGTGTGCACAGACGACAAAATCGTTGCCTTACAAACTTGTACAACTGAGGACTGATGGCGAAAAGCCCAAGTAGCACTCAGTGCTCTAGTAGAATGAGCCTTCACAGGGAAAGGAGGAACCTGACCCTTGATTGCATAAGCCTGAACAAGCGTCTGCCTGATCGATCTCAAAATGGTCACAACGGACACAGCCAAACCTTTGCGAGGACTGTCCATAAGGACAAAGAGAGAGTCCAATTTTCTAAAGGACTCAGAAACCTTATCGCCTGAACCACTTCCAGAGAGTACAAGGCAATCTCCTTGGGATGTTGAGGCTTAGGACATAAGAAAGGCAACACAATGTCTTCATTAGGATGAAAATCCGTCACCACCTTCGGACGAAAAGACGGTTTCGGCCGAAAGACCACTTTATCTCTGTGGATCACCAAATAAGGCGAACGACAGGATAGCACCGCCAACTCAGAAATTCTGCGAGCAGAAGTGATAGCCACTAGGAAGGCAACCTTCTGTGACAAGGAAAGCAGAGAAATCTCCCTAATAGTCTCAAAGGGAGGCTTTTGAAGAACAGAAAAAGTCAGATTGAGATCCCACAGCGACAATTGGGATCTCCTCGGAGGAGCCAGATGACGCACCCCCTGGATAAAAGTGCGAATCAAGCTATTAGTAGCCAACAGACGTTGGAAGCAAATAGACAAGGTCTACACTAGGCCCTTAATTGTACCCAATGCCAAGCGCTGCTCAACCCCTTTTCGTAAAAAAGGCCAAAACCGTAGCTACAGAAAACAAGCGAGGGTGCAGTTGCAGCGATTCACACCATGAATTGTACGATTTTCACGTACGATGATAAATCTTCCTGGAAGTCGACTTCCTGGCCTTCAAAAGAGTCGGAATCACTGAGACAGAGAGGCCTCTATCCTTTAACACCTTGCTTTCAGCAGCCACGCCGTTAAAACCAGCGACCGTAAAGCAGGATGGAAGATCGATCCTTGAGATAGTAGATCTTCTCGTAGAGGAAGATGCCATGGAGGATCCACAACCATTTTTACCAGCTCTGTGTACCAAGAACACCGAGGCTAGTCTGGTGCCATCAGAATGACCAGAATGCCTTTCATTGCCACCCGGCGAAGAAGCCGCGGCAGGAGTACAAGCGGAGGAAAGGCATACATTAGACGATACTGGCTCCAAGGAGCCTCCAGAGCGTCTTTGGCGTCAGCCAGAGGATTCCGAGACCTGGCCACAAACCGCTGAACTTTCCTGATGAGGCAGGATGCAAACAGATCCACGTCTGCGGTCCCCCACCGGACACATAGGCGATGAAACACATCCCACATGAAGAGAACATTCCCCTTGATCCAACACCTGGTGACTCTACACCCAGAATGTGGACTGCGGAAAGAGCCAGAACATTGGCTTCCACCCAGATCAGAATCTCGGCCACCTCCTTGGCCGCCAGAGCACTCTTGGTGCCCCCTTGATGATTGATGCAAGTCACGGCCATGGCATTGTGCGACTGAATCCGAACTGGAGAGCTTGATCGCTCTTAACTCCAAAATATTGATCAGCAAGGAAGATTCCTCTGATGCCTAAATCCCCTGGGCACAGAGCTTCCCCAGTTCTCCACCCCAACCTGACAGGCTGGTGTCTGCGGTGACCACTGCCACCTTTGTAAGATGGCTCAAGCGAATCTTCTGGTCCAGTGACCGAGGATCTCTGTTCCACTTTGCCAGAATCTCCGTTTGCAAGGGTCTCGAGTGAGACTGAGCAAACGGGACTGCTTCGAAGGTCAAAACCATCAGACCCAGGTCCCGCATGCAAGCCCACAAGGAGGACTCTTAGGTCTCCATCAGCAACCTGACAGCTTTTTGCAGCTTCTAAAGTTTGTCCAGGGGGAGAAAGACCCTCGCCTGTGCGGAGTCGAGAGTCAGCCCCAGATAAATGACCCATACTGATGGCGTCAGAGCAGATTTTTTTTAATTCTTTTGATCATGGAGATTCTTGAATATTTTGATAGTCCACCCCAAATTCCTGAAGGGTCTGAATTGTGATAGAGAGGTTGCCCAGCAGATCTGAGTTGCTAGACGGCTTGCAACAGGAGATCATCCAGATATCCCACAATTGAGATACCTCACTGATGTAACAAGGCCAGCACTGGGGCCAGAACCTTGGTAAATACTCTGAGAGTCGAGGCGAGACCAAAGGGTAATGCCACAAATTCATAATGCTCCTCTGCCACCGCAAAGTGGAGGAATCACTGATGTCCCTCGAAGATGGGGGCGCGGAGATACACATCTTTGAGATCCATGGAGGCCAGAAAATCCCCCTGATTCAATGATGCTACCACTGACCAAATAGACTCCATTCAAAACTTCTGCACCTGCACAAAGCGATTCTGAGCCTTGAGGTCCAGAATTGGGCGCACCTTGCCCTCTTTTCTGGGCACCGTTTGAATAAAAAACAGGTTTGAATAGAAACCTTGAGAGTGTTCCTGCTGAGGATCCGGCACAATCCCCCCTTGAGCCCGGATATCTTGCACAGCCTCCCACGGATCCTTCAAATGCTCTGTAGACAGGTGAAGATTTGACTGAAAAAACCTGTCCCCTTGCTGGGACCAGAATTCGATCTTGTACCCGGAACAAACCAGTTTGCGAACCCAATTGTCCTGAAAGAAAGAAGTCCAGGGTTCCCGAAAGAATCGCAGCCGTCCCACCACCCCGAGCCGGTGAGGGCGCCCCTTCATGCTGAAGAGGACTTGTCAGCAGTACCAGACTGACCAGCCTTGGGCTTGCCCCAATGCTTTTTAGCCCCTCCAGAAGCTCTGAATGGCTTACCTTTTTCCTGCGCCCCGGAGGCATGGAAAAAAACGCTTGTGAGCAGAAAAGGAAGGACCCTACTTATTACAGGGAGTATTACCCTTGGAGAATTGAGGAAGAAGAGTACTCTTCCCGCCAGTCAAGCCCTTGATCAACTCATCCAATGAGTCACCAAACAAATGCTCTCCCAGAAAGGGGAGGACAGCTAGGGCTTTCTTAGAAGCTTGGTCAGCTGACCAGCTCTTCAGCCAAACCATGCGTCTCAAGGCAATGCCCATGGCCGAAACCCTGGCCACCAGGGGAGCCGCATCCATGGACGCATCACATAGGAACACCAGAGCCTGGATCACCTGGTCCAACAGTTCCAACTGTTCTGGAGGAACAGCCTCGGGGTCAAAAGGCTCCCGCAAACCCCTAATCCATTCCGTCACCATCTGTAAGACTAAAAACAGACACAAAAAACAGTTTCAAAATGGAACCCGGCAACACGTGAAGATGGCGGGAAAGGGATTCCATCTGCCTGTCCACCGGGTCCATAAAGACCAGGGAATCTTCCACACGCACAAGGGTAGATTTTTTTAATCTGGAGACAGGATGGTCCACTTTAGGTGGCACCTTTCAACGGTTGGAGACCTTCTCAGCAAAAGGATACCGTAGTTTAAAGCGTTTTGGCACAACTAACACGTGCCTAACGCGCCGCTATTGGTCATTCACAATATCGTGAAAAATGTTAGGACAAGGGAAAACCTTGCCAGCTTTCTGAAAGCCAAAAGTCACCAGCGTCCCTGCCGGCGTGGGCTCATGAGCAAATATTAAAGTGTCCCATACTAAAATAATCAGGGCTTCCACTAAAGCACATTCCCACGCTGCGGCTAAAGAGGACAGGTCCTCTTCACCATCTGACTGCGAGGACAGCGACCGCTCAGGGAGCATCCAGGGCAACCGCTTCATCCTCTGAATCAGAGGACACCTCCTTAGACGGAGAAGGCAATGGCCTTTTTTAGCTATCAACCTTTTTGATGACTAAATCAACTTTTGTCGCCAGGCTTTCCAGAGCTGCTGAAATCGCGGCCAGCGACTGCAATCCAGATTGTCCGGGAGTCGCAAAGAACGAGTCTGAGGGTGAATTCACAGTTTGGGACTCCATATTGCCAGTTGCAAAAAACGGAGTACTGTCGCTCTAGGAAGCGCCGATTGCTGTTCCCACCAAACATCGCAGCGCTCTGCCTTTAAACTAAACTAACAGCAGAGCACGCAGGGATATGTCTGCAGGGACCCCAGTACTGTAGCACCTCACATAAAGTGTCCTCCTGAACGTTTCAGCAGCATGCAGAAAGAGACAGGAAATGACCTCGGCCAGCAGAAGGAAACAGAGCACAGGAAGTGATCTCGCCTGAGTGAAAGGTCACGCTGCTCACTGCAGTGCAAGGCTGCACAAACATGGTTGTCCATACAGTTTCAATAGGAAGCTCAGGGAAATGGCTGCCCCATACAAGTCTATGGGGAAAAAACGACATTGCCCACACTTAAGATGGCGGCGCCCACAGCGAGCCATGTGGCCAGGGACTGACACTATGAAGGCCTCAGGATCCACAACAAGGTACCATGCCACCATCCCCCCCCCCCCCCAAGGGCGCCAGGTGCCCCAGACACATAGCCCCCAGCAGGGACAGGGAGGGGGGTAAGACACAAAGACCGGGCACCGGAGAGGCCAGGGGGATCTTTCAGGAGGCACGAATACTATTATCCCCAGGAGAGGGCCCACATCCCACCAAGGCCAGCAGGGGCAAGGGGGCCACATTTACTCACCATACCATGGCCCGGGTGGGCTCCGCTCTGGGCAGACTACCTCTCCCCTGAAGTGGGGGTGCTGCCAGCTGAGGGGTAAGCGTCAGGTTGTCGCATCCCGGCGAGGCATACGCTCGCAGGCTCGTCCCCATACGAAAAGGGGCACCGTCATGGCTAGGCCTAGTGCGGGACTATAACCTTCTCCTTGCTCGTAGGCTAGGCTAGGGGGACCATAAGGATCTAGAATATCCAGTGCGAAGCCCCAGCCGGCATCGTTGCTTGTAGATCACCAGGAAATTCTTCCCTGAACACTAGCTAGCAAGTGAGCAAAGAGAAATAAAAGAAAATATTCTGAAAAGAATACAAAAAACTGATACCAGAGTCCCAGCAGGAAACCTAGGCCCTACTATTTCTCTACGCAGAAAAAAACTGATGTGCTGGGCTGTGTCTGTGAGGGTTATAACTGGAGGGACAGCCCGTGGGCATGTATATGTAAAACTTTGTACCAACATACTGCATAGACTACTCCTGCAGGTGGCAGCATAACCCACACAGCTCATGAAGATGTGGCTCTGTCTGTCAATGGACGAGAGAGAAATTATTGGTTTCGAAACTAGTGGTTAGTTGCAAGATGGGATCGAAAATTGCCTGATCAAACCTTCGGCTAAAAAATATGATCGCTTTTGATGAAATCAATGTTTTTTTTCTGGTTTTGATTAATTTGTTTCAACACACAGTATTACAGCTATAAAAGTGTTACTAAACCCAGGACCCTGCATTCACTATATCTGGTCTCCTACAGTACACAGACCATGGAAATTCAAAAGTTTTAGTAAATATAAACCAAATACCTTTTCCCATCAGCAGTTAGAGCAGTCTTGTGACTTCTATCAGTGTCTGGTTAAAGCTTATAGGAGAAGTTCTCATGCTCCCATGATTGTCCTAGCAGGATGCAGGACTCTTGATCCTCTGTCTGGACAGTGCTAATTGGCCCTGTGCTGATTACATGTACTCTCCCTAGAAAAAAAAAACCTCTGGGGAGGTGGGGGAAACAGGGAGGGGATTCCAAGGGCCAGAGGTTAGAGGACGGGTGAGTGACATCTTATGTGTATCAATAGTAACTCCTATGCCAGAATATCTATAGTTACATCTGGATCAGGTCCTCACCCAGGCATCCCAAACCCTATCAAATTTCTTGGGGCATTTCCGGCTCATATACATGAGTTTGTATAGGGGTAGGACAGTGTCAACCATGGACCTCCATTGTTAGACCGTGGGAGGCTCTGCTTGTTTCCACTTAGACAGAATGACATTTCTAGCATAGAATGAGGCAACCACTTCTAATCGTATGTTTGATTCTCAGTTAAATGAAAGCAGTTAAAATTGCCTAAGGGTTGCCACAAAAATAGCCAACTTAAAGAGACCCTGTCACCAACATAAAAGTTGCAGGTAAATGCACAGAAAAGTCAAGTACTTTAAATGTTTACTTGCAGTGTTTTTTCCCTATTCTTTTTGTATTCACTTGCAATGTGCCTCTGAACTTATTGAAAATATAACTACTGCAGGAAAGTTAACATGTTACTAAAGTAAACCCACAGCAGTAAAATCAGTATGTATATGCAGTAAAGCATGCTTGTTATACTCAGGGCCGATCCTGGGCGAGTGCGGAGGGTGCACAGCACCCAGGCGCTTCACACTGTTAAAAAGGGGGGGGGGCGCCGCGCCGGCCGAAGCTGCCAGCGACTCACTGTCCACTCAGTGTCTCCGGAGAGTCCGCCGGACTGTTACTGCCTGCCCCCTGCTGCCAGAGTTACTACTACTGCTCCGCTTCCCCCGCTCCGCTTCCCAACACAGCCGCTTACTAAATGACCAGCTCGGGCGGCAGCCTCTCTACTTTCATTTCTTCCTACATCCATTGCTGCTGTATCACTGGTTGCTATGCTTAGCGTCTAGCAACCAGTGACGTCATATGCCCAGGCCGCCCCGCCGCCCCAGCATTCAAAGCAGAGGAGGGAAACTATTCCTCCGCGTCCGCCGCAAGTAAACAGTGTGGGGGGCGGGCTGGCGCTCCGGGCTGACGCTCCATCCCCATCCCCTCCAGCGGCTCGCTGTGCGTTGGAGGAGCCTGGAGGAGTGAGACGAGCGGAGACGGAGTCCTGAAGACTAGAGGAAACAAAAGAAAAAGAACAACAAGAAGTGCCTGGCCTGAAGCTGAAGAGAAGAGGAACAATGAAGAAGTGCCCTGGCCCCTGCCCCTGAAGAAACTGGCGTCTGGTCTGGTCTGCTGCTAGTTCTCGGCCTCGCAAAGTAAGACATTGACAACAATTTTATTAAAGCTCACTCAGCCAGGCCTCACTGCCTCAGCCGGCCTCAGCGACACCTGACAGACCCCACAGTGCCCTCTGCCCGCCAGAGCACTTGCCCGCCCAGCCACCACAGCACCTGCTCGCCCGCCACCACAGCACCTGCCCGCCCAGCCACCACAGCACCTGCCCGCCCAGCCACCACAGCACCTGCCCGCCCGCCACCACAGCACCTGCCCGCCCGCCACCACAGCACCTGCCCGCCCAGCTACCACAGCACCTGCCCGCCCAGCCACCACAGCACCTGCCCGCCCGCCACCACAGCACCTGCCCGCCCGCCACCACAGGGCCTGCCCGCCTGCCACCACAGCTTCTGCCCACCTTCCACCACAGCACCTGCCCGCCTGCCACCACAGGGCCTGCCCGCCTGCCACCACAGCGCCTGCCCTCCTGTGGCCTGCCACCACAGGGCCTGCCCGCCTGCCACCACAGTGCCTGCCCCGCCTGCCTGCCACCACAGCACCTGCCGCCCAGCCACCACAGCGCCTGCCCGCCTGCCACCACAGCACCTGCCCGCCCGCCTGCCACCACAGCGCCCGCCCGCCTGCCACCACAGGGTTGTTGCCATAGAAACATGTTAAAGGGGAGGAGTTAGTAAGATGACCACGCCCACGTGGGGGCGCCAAAAATATTTCTGCACCCAGGCGCCTGTGACCCCAGGATCGGCCCTGGTTATACTCACTGTAGAACCTAAGGGGTTAATCCTCTACATTGATCCTGTCTTCTCTGATCCTTCCCTTCTTCCACAGTCCCCAATCCATCTCCTGATAAGACAGAGCCTTTGAAGTCACTCTGCACATACAGTTTGGTGTGTATTGTTTTTTTTTTTTTCTTGGGAAAGTGCCTGTGATAGGCACAGGGCCAATTAGAACTGTCCAGACCTAGAGGGTCAGGGGTCATAAAGCCTCATAAGTCAGTCAGAGTAGAAAGAAAACTCCTCCTACAAGCTTTAACTAGACAACTACAAGCTTTAACTAGACAAATATAGAAGCTTTATACTGCTGATGAGAAAAGGTGTTTAGCAGTTTATATTTACTAAAATAATTTCATTTCCATGGTCTGTGTACTGTGGGAGACCAGATATAGTGAATGCGGGGTCCTGGGTTTAGTAACACTTGAAGCCCCTAGCACAGCCCTCTTCCTCCTTGCATGTCAGTGCTCTTTCCTTTTCTGGAAGTGTCTAATTACTCACTGTGCTGGCCCAGCTCCTCCACCCCTTCCCTCACCTCCCTACATAACCTTGTAGATGACAGGGGAAGAGTGACTATTATATAATGTAATTTGAATGCAGCTCTATGTCTGCTGGGGCTGATGCCATTACAACTAAGATGGGGGTGCCCAGCAGAGGTCTTAGGGCTTTTGGATGCCTACAAAAGGGAGGATATTAACATACAAAAAAACTACTATGTATAATTTTACGGGGAGATTGTTGAAATAAATGGTCTGGTAAAAGGTTCTCTAAGCCTAGATTTTCTTCCAATCTTTGTTATTTGTTTCATTCACAAATCAATTAACTTATCTCTATTAGGGTGGCCATTGGCCCCTACTGTGTAAACAAAAATTATAACAAAGGCATGAGAGCTAAAGGCCCTATAGACAACTCAAATTCCGGACAATTCCTGGTGAATCGTTAGAGTTTCAAGCCATGCCTGGCCCTCTAAGCATGATCCGGCTTGACAATTATTGGCCAAACAGTGACTGCTTCCTGTCAAATGTGATCAGGAATTAAGGCATCTGTGGGTGCTGTGGTTGTCTGAATACAATAATTACCAGTAGCGATTCCTCCACCCAAGCTCTTAGCATGGAAATCGAGCTGCATATGGTGGCCTAACAGATTTCTAACTCAAATAAACTATGGCATTGAGTATAAGCAGAATGTTTTAGACCTGTCCGTTTATCGTTTATTCACAGAAATCAGGACAAAAACGACAACTGATTTTAATATCCATGTGACATCACCCGTTCAAACACATATATGTGGACTGTGTACCTGCAAAATAATTTGTAATTCAGTTTGGCCAGTCTTGTGATTCAAGCACCACAATATACACTTATTGTCAAAAGTATTGGGACACCTGCCTTTACACGCACATGAACTTTAATGGCATCCCAGTCTTAGTCCGTAGGGTTCAATATTGAGTTGGCCCACCCTTCGCAGCTATAACAGCTTCAACACTAATGGGAGGGCTGTCCACAAGGTTTAGGAGTGTGTCTATGGGAATGTCTGGCCATTCTTCCAGAAGCCCATTTGTGAGGTCAGGTACTGATGTGGACGAGAAGGTCTGGCTCGCAGTCTCTGCTCTGATTTATCCCAAAGATGTTCTATTGGGTTGGGGTCAGGACCATCAAGTTCCTCCACCCCAAACTCGCTCATCCATGTTTTTATGGACCTTGCTTTGTGCAGTGGTCCAAATCATTTGGTGGAGGGGGGATTATGGTGTGGGGTTATTTTTCAGGGGTTGGGCATGGCTCCTTTGTTCCAGTGAAGGGATCTCTTAAGGCGTCAGCATATCAAGACATTTTGGACAATTTCATGCTCCTAACTTTGTGGGAACAGTTTCGGGATGGCCCCTTCCTGTTCCAACATCACTTCGCACCAGTGCACAAAGCAAGGTCCATAAAGGCATGGATGAGCAAGTTTGGGATAGAGGAACTTGACTGTCCTGCACACAGTTCTGACCTCAACCCGATAGAACACCTTTGGGATAAATTAGAGCGCAGACTACAAGCCAGGCCTTCTCATCCAACATTAGTGCCTGACCTCACAAGTGTGCTTCTGGAAGAAGTCAGAAACAAAATATCTAGTATTTTCCGGCGTATAAGACGACCCCCCTATTACATGATCTAGCGGTAATACTTATACTTAGGTTACCTTGAAGATATTACACTCGGCGTATAAGACGACCTCCCATTTTTGGGGGATTTTTTTGAGGTTCAAAAGTAGCCTTATACGCCAGAAAATACAGTAATCTGCGCAGCACCTTTAAAAGGGAGCTGAACAAAATCCGGGATTCTGAAAGGTCAGGAGCTGCTGCTGACGATATATATGTACCAAGGCTCTGGTATTTCGAGGGCCTGCGCTTCCTGACCGAACAGTCAGAATTAAGGCCATCCCTGTCTACTCTCCCTTCCACTACGGCAGAGGGCTCATGTGCTGAAACCCAGGAGGAAGATGTACAGGAGCCAACCTTGACACAGGTATAGCATTTAACAATATATTGTCTGCAATAAAGATAATGATGCAAAAACAATATTATCAAGGCAATAATTTACCCTGAATGTAAAGTCTGTTATTTGGTTAAAATAATCAAACAAACGTGACATTTTATATACACTATAACATTATAATAATGTTTTAATTTCCTAAACAGGAAAGTGTCAATGTGGAGGAGCCAAGATGAAGCCAGGCGTCATCAGAGCAGGCAGGAAGAACACAGCCTCCTGAAAAGAGACGAAAAAAAAAAAAAAAATTTGAAGGAGGCCACTGCTTCATTCTTAAGTCAGGCCTCTATGACCCTGCAAAGAAAGCCAGATGAGGCTGACTCATTTGGCTTTCTCACAGCCAATAAATTAAGGCTGATGACAGAGGGACAGCGACAAATGGCAGAGGTCCTCTTACTGCAGGTGCTGAATAAAGATGTCCGAGGAGAAATCCACGGACACACGCACCTGTCAGACTACCAGCCACCCCCTCCACCTCCACCACAGCCACATGGCAGTCAGTGGCAATATGCCCCAGATCCCCACCTACCCTCATGGTCACATGACTATACTTACTCTCAATTATAAATGATTATAATTTATAATGTGTTTTTTTCTGTTAACGATTATTATTTATTTCTAAGTTATTTGAGGAGGGAATGCCCTTTTTTTTCTGTTCTATTTTTACTAATGTGAGTATCTCTATGTTTATGTTTGGATATATTTATTTCAAAAGTAAAGTAAATGGTTAATAAACTACTTGCCTATCTTTATTTCTAAAAATTGAGCATATTGGGAGTAGGCAGCAATATATGTATTATACATTAATAAAAAAATTAATAAAGGGACACATCAATAGTTAGATATTTTCCATTCATAAACCATTGAGAATGGTGTAGAGAGTTAACATTCTAAAAAAAACACAACATGCAACATACAGAATAGCCAAATCATTATCATCATCATAACAGAACACACGCCTCTTTAATTCTAAAGTATACAATTATGAGCAGCAGCTTCCTTCTTCTCACATTAACCAAGATGAGCATGTGCACCGCATTTCAAATATTTATTTGCCTGCCGCGAGATGAAAGTTCTTTCTTGATACAATGGCTAGTTTTCGTACAAAAAATCTTTCCGGGTCGTTATTTGCTTCCGATCATGCGTGTTCAGATTTTAGATTTTTGTCTGACGAATGTTGTACTGACTGCACGAAAATCGGACGTTGTGTTGACGGATGACAAAAATTATATAGCCTGCACACCAGGATTTTTTCGGCCGAAAAGTCGGAGTCGGCTGTTGGAAGCACCATACTAACAATCCGAAAATCGGCAGATCGGTCGTCGGACAAAATTTCCCTTCCGATTTTCTTATCATGGGTACGGGGCTTAAGGCTGGATACACACTATACAACTTTTGTTGGTAGATTTCCTTTGGATTTACCATCAACTATGTAGTGCAAGGGCCTGACTTATTGCATACAAATGAAAAGTGTTTAGGTCTGACCTCATATTATATGGTTTTGGTAAGTCTAAGGGCTCATGTACACTGCAACTTGTAAACGGCCTTTTAGGAGCAGTTGGGCGTTTATTTCAGAAGCCCCTGAACCCACCTCTATGTTATCTTATCTGTCCATGTACACAGGGTCGCTTACAGTCAGTTGAGTTCAGTGTCGTTTTTTGGAAAGCAATTATTTGCGTTCAGGAAGTTCACCGGCGTTTCAAACGCAAAAACGCGACCGAACACGTTCACCCGCGTTTAGCGATTGCATTTTCAGGAGGCCTTTTAATATATATATATATATATATATACACACACACATATATATACTTTATACATGGTCACCCTGGCATGGCAGAGTCAGGTCACCCTAAATTCCGGTCACCCTGACATGGCAGAGTGGGATCACCCTGGCATGGCAGAGTCAGGTCAGCCAAAACACCGGTCACCCTGACATGGCAGAGTGGGGTCATGCAACTGCCATGTAAGGGTGACCTGACTCTGCCATGCCAGGGTGACCCCACTCTGCCATGTCAGGGTGACTGGAGTGTAGGGTGACCTGAATCTGCCAATATCGGTTGGATCTGAGAGTAGTGAGCAGTGCATGATAACCCCATTTATCCGGTAAGAGGCCTGACGGGCTCTTGTGAATGCACGGTGGGGAGCACTTTGTTCAGTTTGGGCACCAGGATCGTTTATTTTCACCATAGAAAAGCACTTATTTCATTCCGTCCGGTAAGGAGGAATTCCAACAGGTGGAGGGAACTTCAACTCACCAATTGAATTAACTATCACCTGTCACCAACACATCACTGTCGGTGGTCCTACTATTGACACAGTTGTGTCTCGGGACTTCTTGCATCACATAATTTTGCACCTATATATTTTATTTTATGTATTGATTGGTATTGTTTGGAATATATAATCACCTGTCACCAACACACCACTGTTGGTGGTCCTATTATTGACACAGTTGTGTTTTGGGACCTTTTCACCATTTATCTTTTTGCACCTATACATTTGTTTAAATCTGAGGTTGTTTTTTGTATTGATTGTTATTGTTTGGAATACACTCAATATATTGATATAGCGCACCACCTATTATTTTATCACTTATCATTTTCATCTGGTAGCAGCATATCACAGACCAGCGCACTTTTTCTTCACATCATTTATACATACACTTTCAAGTAGCAGCAGGTCAATATGGATATCTTTGAATATTATAGCACACGGAAACTTTTAGTAGAAGACATCTTTACTAAAACCACTCATGAGACCACAGATTTAAGAGGAGTCTTCATGAGACTAAAAAATGTAATGATATCTGAATTACATGCGTCTTGGGACATAGCGTTTCTTGAGAAATATGTCCAGGAGAAAATGGTCCCTAGGAGTCTGAGGTGGAATTTATACCCAGACCAAGGGGATCCGGATCTCAAGGAATGGTTTCATTTTTTTAATGGAGCCGGTATGGGCTTACTCAATTTCCTCATTGATAGGAAGAGAAAGAAAGTCCTGAAACTAAACAAAGAAATATTAGAAATTAAGGAGAAATTAGTACCATCTATGCAGGAAGAAGCATATAAGGTATACAACCAAGAACTGAGAGAGATACTAGCTATGGAAGATGAGGAACAAAAAACCAAGAAAAGGAAAAAATATCTGAGAGACCTGGAGGATTACCGGACTTCAAAGGTATTTAAGTGGCAACTCAATCTTATAGTGGAAGAAGAAGATAATATGGAAATC
This sequence comes from Pelophylax lessonae, assembly GCF_965119305.1. Lineage (NCBI taxonomy): Eukaryota > Metazoa > Chordata > Amphibia > Anura > Ranidae > Pelophylax > Pelophylax lessonae. Next base: position 522,326,011 of record NC_138771.1, read on the forward strand.
CAAAATTCACCAGGAGAAGGGACCTCCCAGCAAACTTCGGAACCGTTTGGTTACAGAGCACCGAAGGATGTACCTAAGAAAGAGGTGAAAATAAGAGAACCCCCCAAAAAAGATGCAGAACACCAAGGGTATAGAGGAACTGATAAGTTCAAACCCTTAAGAGAGAACAACTCAAGTCATAACACGAGACAGCAAAATGGGGGAGACAATCCTAATAACTACAAGAAAGAAAGAACGAGACCTCCCAGACATGACTCTTTTAGGAGTAAACATGAACATCGAACGAATTCGAGGGAGAGACAAAATAGAAGATCAAGATCTCGATCACCGAGAAGGATGTCTATGGACTATATGGGGAATTACAATGATTCTCCCCATACTCCTAGAGTTTATTCTCAATACACCCAAAATAGATTCGAACCTTTACGACACAGTGAATATGAAGAAAGAGAAGAGGTGTTTGAACCTCCACAGAACAAAACACCCATGAAAAATAATAAGAAGAATTTTTTAGGGCAGGGCCCAAAGAAAAGCAAAAAAAGAAGAAAATAATTAGAGGATGCAGAGGAGGTTCAAAGAAAAGAAGGAAGAGCCAAGAAACCCAGGGGATTTTCAACCTGAGTAAGATAGACCTTTCCGATTCTGAGAAACATACATTGAGTAAAGGGTTAAAATATGCCCCGAAGAAACCCCTAAATAAGTTTGAGACATTTGTGGACATCCACAAATACGTGAGGAAACTCAACATAAAGAGGCATTTTCTGTCAAAAGCAGGAGAGAGGAACTATGTTTCCTATCAAACTTTAACTGTAATTCCATCAGGTTTGAAGAACGCCTCATTGTTTAATCCTCCAGGAGTCCCAAGCCATCATGTCACGGTATTTAGGGATCTGGTTCTTAAAGAACTAGAAGAAAAAGAGCTGGAATTCAAACCTCAAGGAGATTTACAAAAGGGCATTAAATCCCTATGTGAGAAGAAGAACCTAGTGATTAGACCAGCTGACAAGGGTGGAGGGATCGTACTACTGAATAAGGATGATTACATCCAGGAAATGGATCGATTGGTGGGAGATCCGACCACATACGAAGTCCTAAAAAGTGATCCTACCTCCGTATATAAAAAGAAGCTGGAAAAACTAATCCAAAAAGGTTTTGATATGGGAATTTTAAATGAGAAAGAAAAAGAATTTCTAGTCCCAGTTTCACCGAGAATCCCGACTATATACTACCTCCCGAAGGTTCATAAATGCCTGAATAATCCACCCGGGAGGCCTATAGTCAGCGGAATTGAGTCAATAACCTCGAGGATAGGAAAATACGTTGACTATTTCCTACAACCTCTAGTACAGGAAACACCTGCTTTCCTTAAGGACACATCACAATGCATTAAAGATATCACAGAGGTTGAGATTCAGGGTGACGTACTACTAGTTACAGCGGACGTCACCTCGTTGTACACCATCATACCACATGAGATGGGGTACGAAGCAGTCAGTGTTTTCCTAGATGCGAATCATGATATTCCGCTCAAACAGAAACAATTTATTTTGGACCTTCTAATTTTTGGGATGAATCACAATTATTTTTACTACAACCAGAATTTTTATCGCCAGCGAACAGGTGTGGCTATGGGGGCAAAATTTGCCCCCAGTCTAGCCAACCTGTTCATGGCTCTCTGGGAGGACCGGAATATTTTCACCAATCGTGTTAAAGAACTGGTCATTTGGAGGAGGTATATTGATGATACACTGTTGATATGGCAAGGAGATGAAATATCGTTGAAAAATTTCATGGACAACCTCAATTGTAATAACTGGGGTATTAGATTCACCTACCAATACAGCAATACCTCCATTAACTTTCTTGATTTGGTGATCTATCGAAAAAACTCGGGCTTTGCAACCAGATCTTTCTTTAAACCAACTGATAGAAATGGCTTTATAGCTATTGATAGCTGCCATCATCCCAAATGGCTTGGCTCAGTACCTAGAAGTCAATTTAGAAGGATCCGCAGGAACTGTACCACACAGGAAGATTTCCAACAACAAGTAGGAACCCTGAAGCAGAGGTTCGTGGAAAAAGGGTATGACACCTCTGAGTTGGACAAAGAGATCGAAAATGTCACCCCCATGGAGCAAAAGAACTTAGTGGAACCTAAATGTAAAAATACTTCAATTTCTCCTCACTTTGAATATGCATTCACCACTAAGTTCTCCAGCAATTACAAGTGGCTCAATTATGTTTTAAGGAAGTACTGGGGTGTCCTACAAGAGGACAAAATTTTGGGGCAAGTCTTACCGACCCAACCTAAAATAATCTTCAGGAAGGCGACTAACCTGAAGGACTTAATAGCTAGAAACCCAGTTGAAAGACCTCTCAAGATGGAGATATTCCCAAACATGAAGGGTTTCTATCCCTGCAAAAGGTGTCGTATATGCACAGAAGCAATTACACTGAGAACCAATAAATTCACTTCCACTACCACAGGGAAAGAATATCCCATCAGGGAGTTTATCACATGTGATACCAAAGGAGTAATATACTTATTACAATGCGAATGTAACCTACAATATGTAGGTAGGACTATTAGAACAGCAGGCATTCGTGTTGGAGAACACTTAACAAATATCCACAACGGATTCCCAGGGCATAGTGTTTCTCAACATTATGCTACCTGCCATAACAAAGACCCAAAAAAGCTCAAAATCACGGTTATTGAGAAACACGTCCCACATTGGAGAGGTAGTAATCTACAAAGGTCAATTTCGAGACGTGAGACCTTTTGGATTTATGAGCTAAAATGTTACAGACCCAGAGGCCACAACATAGACTGGGACATCAACTCTCATATCAATAACAGTTAACACATAGCTAGTATAAAATCTATATCTTCCAGCATGTCACTTTTATACATATACATATTCAGATTACACAAAGAGATCTGGTATGGTAAAAGAATTTTAAAATATGTATTTATATAGAGTTGTTTTATCCATTTTATATATTTTAGTATGACATTATGCTGAAATTCGGCTTCAAGTTTTTAATATATATATATCTATTACCATATGTCAACAAATGCCTAATTATAGGAGTATCGGGCCCATCACTTCCGGTGTCAAGGTTGACATTTAAATAAAGTTATTTTATGAAAGATTTTATCCCAATTTTAAATGTGGACAGGTTATACTCTCTATTGAGAAGTTTACACTTTACCCAACATTGAATATTTAAATTTTAGCAGATGGTAGATCGAGATGAGATATATATCGCTGATAGTAATTTGTGATGTATTATAAATATTGATGGGGAACGGTTCCAGTTTCAATTACCACCAAATCATCTCAAGATTCGATCACTATTATGGTAATTTGAGATATATTTAAGAATTTGAAGCCGAGGGACCCGTAAGAGACTTCCGGCGCCTCCTCTGCAGACACCGGAAGTGACGCGGCTCCCTTCAGAATAAAAAGGACGGAAGTGACGGCGCGCGAGAACCTCCTTTCTCTGAAGATAGCCAATCGGCGGAAACGTGTCAGGCAGGAGGCGTGCCGTCACCACGTCGCCTAGGATCCGTGCTGCAGCCGGACCCAGGCAATATTTAGGAATCCCTCAACGCTTTGTAATCCTATGTGAAGTCTATTCCTCATACATGTAAGTGCAATCTTTTATTCTAATAAAGAAATATCAAGGGTAATGCACCATGGGCAGTTATTCTTTTACATGTAATGTTGGAGCGAAACGATCCTCTTAATCACCTATAACAAGTGGCCATGAGTACCGTCTGTAATCTACCCGACTGTGAACAGTGGAGTGGTATATGACTTCTATATCCATTGTGGCTGCCAATATCGGTTGGATCTGAGAGTAGTGAGCAGTGCATGATAACCCCATTTATCCGGTAAGAGGCCTGACGGGCTCTTGTGAATGCACGGTGGGGAGCACTTTGTTCAGTTTGGGCACCAGGATGGTTTATTTTCACCATAGAAAAGCACTTATTTCATTCCGTCCGGTAAGGAGGAATTCCAACAGGTGGAGGGAACTTCAACTCACCAATTGAATTAACTATCACCTGTCACCAACACATCACTGTCGGTGGTCCTACTATTGACACAGTTGTGTCTCGGGACTTCTTGCATCACATAATTTTGCACCTATATATTTTATTTTATGTATTGATTGGTATTGTTTGGAATATATAATCACCTGTCACCAACACACCACTGTTGGTGGTCCTATTATTGACACAGTTGTGTTTTGGGACCTTTTCACCATTTATCTTTTTGCACCTATACATTTGTTTAAATCTGAGGTTGTTTTTTGTATTGATTGTTATTGTTTGGAATACACTCAATATATTGATATAGCGCACCACCTATTATTTTATCACTTATCATTTTCATCTGGTAGCAGCATATCACAGACCAGCGCACTTTTTCTTCACATCATATATATATATATATATATATATATATATATATATATATATATATATATACACACACACATATATATACTGTATACATGGTCACCCTGGCATGGCAGAGTCAGGTCACCCTAAATTCCGGTCACCCTGACATGGCAGAGTGGGATCACCCTGGCATGGCAGAGTCAGGTCAGCCAAAACACCGGTCACCCTGACATGGCAGAGTGGGGTCATGCAACTGCCATGTAAGGGTGACCTGACTCTGCCATGCCAGGGTGACCCCACTCTGCCATGTCAGGGTGACTGGAGTGTAGGGTGACCTGAATCTGCCATGCCAGGGTGACCCCACTCTGCCATGTCAGGGTAACCGGAGTTTAGGATGACCTGACTCTGCCATGCCAGGGTGACCCCACTCTGCCATGTCAGGGTGACCCAACTATGCAGATTTTGGGTTAGGGGTATACACACATATATATATATATATATATATATATATATATATATATATATATTGTTAGGGGTTGGCTCGGTAGCGGGTGACCCCCTGGGTGGGTTCGCTACACAGAGAGACAGCCGAGGAGTGGTTGAAACCAATGGTCTATGGTTTATTCTTCCAATTTGCTGGAAACAACTGCAAGCATCCAAACAGCATAAATCAAACAAAACATAAAATAAACCCTGGCCACTTGGGGCGTCTACCTTCACAACACAGGAACCTACCTATGGAGTCTGTCACAACCTACTGCTGGGCAGACACTACTGGTCATACAGCAGTAAACCAATAGTCTATTTGTTTTTCTTTTCACAGCTCACTGCTCTCCTTAACGCAAAACACCTCAGGATGCAGCAATCAGTAGTGATCCTCTGGATAACTTATAGAGGCCTTAATTGCCTCATTCTGAATAGCTGAAGCTTTCCAACGTCCTTAAACCTTTCTGGCTACCTCCGCAGCCGACAACTGATAGTAATTGGTGAATTGTCTAAACAAGGCAGAAATGTATCTCCCGTCTGTGACAACACCCACAGATTTACCTGACTTCCTGTCACAATATATGTATATACACACTATATATATATATATATATATATATATACTGTATATATTGTGTGTGTGTGTATATATATATATACACATATATATATATATATATATATATATATATATATATACAGTGGGTACGGAAAGTATTCAGACCCCCTTAAATTTTTCACTCTTTGTTATATTGCAGCCATTTGCTAAAATCATTTAAGTTCATTCTTCTTCCTCATGAATGTACACATAGCACCCCATACTGACAGAAAAACACAGAATTGTTGACATTGTTGCAGATTTATTAAAAAAGAAAAACTGAAATATCACATGGTCCTAAGTATTCAGACCCTTTGCTCAGTATTTAGTAGAAGCCCCCTTTTGATCTAATACAGCCAGGAGTCTTTTTGGGAAAGATGCAACAAGTCTTTCACACCTGGATTTGGGGATCCTCTGCCATTCCTCCTTGCAGATCCTCTCCAGTTCTGTCAGGTTGGATGGTAAACGTTGGTGGACAGCCATTTTTAGGTCTCTCCAGAGATGCTCAATTGGGTTTAAGTCAGGGCTCTGGCTGGGCCATTCAAGAACAGTCACGGAGTTGTTGTGAAGCCACTCCTTCGTTATTTTAGCTGTGTGCTTAGGGTCATTGTCTTGTTGGAAGGTAAACCTTCGGCCCAGTCTGAGGTCCAGAGCACTCTGGAGAAGGTTTTTGTCCAGGATATCCCTGTACTTGGCCACAATCATCTTTCCCTCGATTGCAACCAGTCGTCCTGTCCCTGCAGCTGAAAAACACCCCCACAGCATGATGCTGCCACCACCATGCTTCACTGTTGGGACTATATTGGACAGGTGATGAGCAGTGCCTGGTTTTCTCCACACATACCGCTTAGAATTAAGGCCAAAAAGTTCTATTTTGGTCTCATCAGACCAGAGAATCTTATTTCTCACTATCTTGGAGTCCTTCAGGTGTTTTTTTAGCAAACTCCATGCAGGCTTTCATGTGTCTTACACTGAGGAGAGGCTTCCGTCGGGCCACTCTGCCATAAAGCCCCGACTGGTGGAGGGCTGCAGTGATGGTTGACTTTCTACAACTTTCTCCCATCTCCTGACTGCATCTCTGGAGCTCAGCCACAGTGATCTTTGGGTTCTTCTTTACCTCTCTCACCAAGGCTCTTCTCCCCCGCTAGCTCAGTTTGGCCAGACGGCCAGCTCTAGAAAGGGTTCTGGTCGTCCCAAACGCCTTCCATTTGAGGATTATGGAGGCCACTGTGCTCTTAGGAACCTTAAGTGCAGCAGAAATCTTTTTGTAACCTTGGCCAGATCTGTGCCTTGCCACAATTCTGTCTATGAGCTCTTCAAGCAGTTCCTTTGACCTCATGATTCTCATTTGCTCTGACATGCATTGTGATCTGGAAGGTCTTATATAGACAGGTGTGTGGTTTTCCTAATCAAGTCCAATCAGTATAATCAAACACAGCTGGACTCAAATGAAGGTGTAGAACCATCTCAAGGATGATCAGAAGAAATGGAAAGCACCTGAGTTAAATATATGAGTGTCACAGCAAAGGGTCTTTTTCCCTTCCCTCCCCCCTTCCCTTCTTCCCTTCCCTTTTTCCCCCCCATGTTTTCCTCCCTTTTCCCTTTAATAATATTGATCCAGGGATGGAGATGTGAAACCAGTGGTTTTATCATTGTAATATAATTATGTATTATCCCAAATTGGCACCATATATACGAATTACATATGCATTGGGTATTGTATATTGATTTTGTATGTTTATTTAATATTGGTTCTCATTGGTTTACTTTTTTCACCCATGTCATTGGGTTGTGTGTCTCCCGTGTGGTCCCTTTTGGGAACTGCGATGCGCCCCGTCTGCGTCTGTCCTTCTCTCCCCCCCTCCGGCCAGATGCCGAGGTGGGGGCGGGATCTTCGGCCGTGGCCGCGACGCATCGGCGTCACATCTCTCCGTGCAGGGTATTACGTCACACGCTTGTTGGCGTCCCTGCACGTGACTCCATCGGCGTTCATTTGAGGGAGACCGTCTTGGGCAACACTGGCTTGCCCAAAGGACTCCCTCCGTACTGAATAGCTTTGTGACGCTGAGAGCTGCCTCCCACCCGGTCCCAGCGTAGGTTCCATGACTCACTTTATTTAATCGTCCCAGCTTCACTATCATCCTCCTTTTCGTCACATTTTTTAGTATCCTCACCCTTGGGACTCTCCTTCCCTAATAATTGTGATTCTCACTTTACTTTTCAATTTTTTAGCACTGTTTTCTTTGATGTTTTAGGGATGTCACTGGTCTTTATAGTTCAAACACTTTTCATGCATATCTCACCTTTTTCTCTCTCTGCTTTGGTATGTCCATACAGTCACACACACTTTGGTATTCTGACTTGGATTCTTTTTTCATATGGTTTGGGCTCATCTTTCTTTACCATTCTTTGCTTATGAATTTTATGTATGGATCACTGGTTTGATTTATGCATATATGCATATTTATATTTCTTTGTACAGTGTCATGCTATTACTAGGGTTGAGCGGACACCTAGATGTCTGTGTTCGACGGGTTCGGCCGAACTTTAAAAAAAAGTCCGGGTCCGTGTCCCGGACTTTTACCGAACTTTTCCCGGACACCGAACCCCATTGAAGTCAATGGGGACCCGAACTTTAAGGCACTAAAATGGCTCTAAAACACCAAAGGAAAGGGCTAGAGTGCTGCAAATGGCAGCAAAACGTAATTAAGAGCATGGCAAGTGCTCTGCAAACAAATGTGGATAGGGAAATAACTTAAAACAACAAAAAAAAACAGAAAAATAAAACAATGTTCTTCTTCATCTCTGAAGGACGAGGCCCATATGGAGTAGGAGGGAGGTTGAGGTGGTGGTGGATGTGGCGGTGACATAGGCATGCGCACAGGGTGTGCCGGGTGTGCCTGGGCACACCCTAATCACCTAGGGCACATAGCATTGCCAGTGAGGAGATGGGAAAGATCTCCCTCAGACCTGCTCTGCTCTATTTCTCTTTGCCTACAGGTACATGGCCCCGATACATTACTCTCCCTGCTGGCAAACACATGCATGTGTATTTCAACTTTGGGGTGCACACCTTAATGCAATAGGCTGCGCACACCTATGGGCGGTGTAGGTGGAAGCGGCGGTGGAGGAGGACCAGGGCCGGATTAAGAGCATCATGGGCTTGGTGCTGAGGATTTTGAAGGGCCTTAAGGGCCGTGCCTTGCCATGCACCCAGAGGAGGAAGGGTGCAGCCATGCATGCCTAATTCAACATGGGATGCTGTCTCTGAAGCCCATAAACACATCCATGCATCGGCAACTGTCCCTCCTTGTCCGGCCTTCGCGCTGTGTGGGGAGGTTCTGAGGGTGCTGCCTGGGGAAGCGAGCATAGAAGCCAGACTTCTGTGTTTACAAGTGACAGAAGAGCGGTAACAGTGAATATGGCCAACCCGGGGCCTATATAAAAGGAAGGGGCCTGGAGCTGCAGCTCCAATAGCCCCTACGTTAATCTGGCCCTGAGGAGGAGGACGAGGTAGCCAACACTGCTTCTTTTCACAAATTTTAAATGAGGGTACACCCCAAAAGAGTGAGAAAGAGCAAAAATGGAACAATGGGTGGGTAAGGTCGGTATCCATTGCTATTCTGCACAAGGTACGGAAAAGTCCCGTGGGATCCATGCCTGGTTCATTTTAATGAACGTGAGCTTGTCCACATTGTCTCTGGACAGGCGGCTGCGCTTGTCTGTTATAACGCCCCCAGCCGTGCTAAATACCCGTTCAGATAATACACTGGCTGCAGGGCACGCCAGCACCTCCAAGGCGTAAAGGGCAAGCTCGAGCCATGAGCCCAATTTGGAGACCCAGAAGTTGAAGGGGGCAGACCCCTCATTCACTACATGTAGGCGTGTGCACACATACTGCTCCACCATGTTGGTAAAATGCTGCCTCCTGCTAAGACGTTCCATCTGAGCTGCTGGTGCTGCTGTTTGTTGTGGCGTGCTGACAAAGCTTTTCCACATTTCGGCCATGCTAACCCTGCCTTCTGAGGTGCTGGCGGTGCCCTGGTTGCGTTGGCGACCTCCTCCTCCTCCTCCTCTGCCTTGTGCTTCCACTGCGGCCCCGCTGTCAGATGGGAATGCCAGCAGCATGGCGTCTACCAGCGTGCGCTTGTACTCGCGCATCTTGCGATCGCGCTCCAGTGAGTGAATTAAGGACGGTACGTTGTCCTTGTAACGGGGATCCAGCAGCGTGGCCACCCAGTAATCAGCACAAGTTAGAATGTGGGCAACTCGGCGGTCGTTGTGGAGACACTGCAGCATGTAATCGCTCATGTGTGCCAGGCTGCCCAGAGGCAACGAAAGGCTGTCCTCTGTGGGAGGTGTATCGTCCGTGTCCTCTGTATCCCCCCAGCCACGCACCAGTGATGGCCATGAGCTGGCCTGGGTGCCACCCTGCTGTGAACATGGTTCCATCTCCTCCTCCAGCTCCTCCTCCTCCTCATCCTCCTCATCCTCCAGAACTGTGCCCCTGCTGGACAACTGTGTCCCTGGCGTTTGTGTGTGCAGGAACCCACCCTCGGAGCCCCTTGCGAATGACTGCCCTGAAAGCCTTGGAAATGTTACCTCTTCATCCTCCTCCTCCTCCTCATCCTGTGCCACATCCTCTTCCATCATCGCCCGAATTGTTTTTTCAAGGAGGCATAGACGTGGGATAGTTAAGCTGAGAATGGCGTCATTGCCACTGGCCATGTTGGTGGAGTACTCAAAACAGCGCAACAAGGCACACAGGTCTCGCATGGAGGCCCAGTTATTGGTGGTGAAGTGGTGCTGTTCCGCAGAGCGACTCACGCGTGCGTGCTGCAGCTGAAACTCCACTATGGCCTGCTGCTGCTCGCACAGTCTTTCCAGCATGTGCAAGGTGGAGTTCCACCTTGTGGGCACGTCACATATGAGGCGGTGAGCGGGAAGGCCGAAGTTACGCTGCAGCGCTGCCAGGCGAGCAGCAGCAGGGTGAGAACGCCGAAAGTGCGCACAAACGGCCCGCACTTTCTGCAGCAGCTCTGACATATCGGGGTAGTTTTTAAGGAACCTCTGCACCACCAAATTCAGCACATGCGCCAGGCAAGGGATGTGCGTCAAACCGGCTAGGCCCAGAGCTGCTATGAGATTTCGCCCGTTATCGCACACCACCAGGCCGGGCTTGAGGCTCGCTGGCAGCAACCACTCATTTGTCTGCTGTTCCATGCTCCTCCACAACTCCTGCGCGGTGTGTGGTTTGTCCCCCAAACAGGCAAGTTGTAAAACTGCCTGCTGTCGTTTACCCCTGGCCGTGCTGAAGTTGGTGGTGAAGGTGTTACGCTGTCCGGATGAGGAGGCGGTAGAGGATGAGGAAGCGGAGTAGGAGGAGTTAGGAACAGGAGGCAAACTGAAGCGCCCTGCAATCCTCGGTGGTGGAAGGACATGCGCCAAATTGCTATCCGCCTCAGGCCCATCCGCCACTGCATTTACCCAGTGTGCCGTTAGGGAGATATAACGCCCCTGACCGTGCTTACTGGTCCACGTATCGGTAGTTAGGTGGACCTTGGCACAGATGGCGTTGCGCAGTGCACACCTGATTTTTTCCCCCACTTGGTTGTGCAGGGAAGGGATGGCTTGCCTGGAAAAGTAGTGGCGGCTGGGCACGACGTACTGTAGGACAGCCACCGACATAAGGTTTTTAAAACTGTGCGTCTCCACCAGACGGAATGACAGCATTTCAAAGGCCAATAATTTTGAAATGCTGGCATTCAGGGCCAGGGATCGCGGGTGGGTAGGGGGGTACTTCCTCTTCCTCTCAAGTGTTTGGGAGATGGAAAGCTGAATGCTTCCACGGGACATTGTGGAGATGGTTGTTGGTGACCCAGGTGGTGGTGTTGCTGACAGATCGTCTGTTTGCGGGGTGGCAGGTTGTAATGTTCCGGTACCTTTGGTACCCTAAATTACACTTTCCACAAGTGTATGCGCCCTACCATTTACTTTTGGAAAGGTGCGCATACACCTTTAAGACTGGAGCTGTCATCACTCAGCGCCGGACTAGATGGCTATTTAAGGCGTCGGCTCTCACTCACATGTGTTCGTTCAAACACCCTTATCTGGATGCTAACCTTGCTTGAAGCTTCCTTGCTTGCAAGCTTACTTCGCTGCCGGAACCTCGCTGCGCTGATCCCTGTATCCCGCTACTGGATCATCCGCCTCTCCTGAACCACCCTTCGGCTGTATCGCTAATAGTGCTAAGTACCCCGCAGGGGAATTCTCTATAAACTTATACTAAGCTTACACTATCTAGCTCTGCATAGTAGAGACTGTTTATCACATCTGCATAAACTAGATTGCTAGCTCTTGAGACTACTGCTACTTTTCTGCACTGGGTTGATCTCTTTTGTATGTCCACCTGCTATTCTATCATCTGCTATCATACAACATTGCTAAACCTTCCTGCATCCATCTGCTACTGTCTCACCTTCAAGTGTCTATCACCTACCACCTCCACTCAACCTATCCCTCAAACCTTCATCATTGTGTTACCACATATATAAAGTCACTCTAGGAACCAGCTTGCTAATTGTGTGTATTTACTGGCTGAAATAAGACCTTCCACACATGATGAGTCATTGAGGTTGGGAATGGTATCTCAGCATATCTCTTACATGACAACTGACGTGGAACTATTTCTGCAGCTGAAAATCCACACCATATAAGTAACGCAGGAGCGTTACAGATTGAACGAACCTAAAAAATGGATTCAGCAGAAATAGCCACTCAGGTGACACAATTAAAACAGCAAGTATCTGCGTTAATACACGCACTTGCTGAATTAAAAGAAGACAATCAGGCTCTGTCGCAGCAGGTAATTAGACTGACACAACTTACCTCTGCTCAGTCCCCTGAACCCAAGATAAATCCCCCTTTGGTATTTACAGGCGATCGCAAAAAATTTCGCGAATTTAAAAACGCATGTGAGTTACTTTTTTTTGCTAAAACCTCGTACCTACCTTACTGATCACATTAAGGTTTGTACTATTATTTCTTACCTATCAAGCGATCCTCGAGCCTGGGCAGATTCTCTTTTTGAGAAAAACGACCAGCTTCTCAACTCCTATGCCTTGTTCCTGGCAGAGCTCACTAGCCTATATGATGACCCCAATAGGCAGAGTACTGCTGATCTTCAGTTAAGATCCTTGAAACAAGGAAGGAGGCCTTTGTCGCAGAGTTCAAGAGATGGACCCTTGATTCAGAATGGAATGATGCATCTCTGAAAACCCAATTTAGGCTTGGCCTATCAGAAGCCGTTAAGGACGAGCTCGCCCGAGCGGATCTGCCAAAAACCCTGGATGCATTAATACAACTCAGTATTACCATAGATAGAAGACTACGAGAAAGAAAGGCTGAAAAGATGGGAATGCCATTGTCCGTTTCCTCTCGGAGTCTGGCCGTTGACCCCGTTCCTATGGAGATAGGAACCATACGCCCACCGCTATCAACTATGGAAAAAGCCAAAAGACGTAATGAAAATCTCTGCTTGTACTGTGCATCCCCGGATCACAAGATAAACGTCTGTCCCCTAGTCAACAAAAAGAAGGGTGAGTGTTCACATGTCTCTCTAGGAGGATTGACAACTTCATTCACTAACCCCTACATTTCTGTTTTTTTGACATTACAGTGGGACCAGAACAGGATTACTACTAAGGCCATGATTGACACAGGATCTTGTGGAAATTATATGGATATATGTTTTGCTGCTTTAAATAAAATTCCTATTATTTCTAAACTCAAACCTGTCTCAGTAAGTCTTATTACCGGTGTTCCGTTATCCTCTGGTCCGATCACCGATCAGACACAAGCACTTCTAGTCACTATTAACGAGTCTCATAGGGAGACTTCTACCTTCGATTTAATACCATCACCCCACTTTCCCATTGTGTTGGGACTTCCCTGGTTGCACACACACCAACCAACCATAGATTGGAAGAAACGGTCCTTGACCTTCCCTTCTTGTTATTGCGAGGAAACGTGTAACCTCCCGTTTTCCGGGAAGATTCTGTCTGTGGTGACAGATGAGATTGCACCACTATGTTATCAGGATCTTTCTGAGGTTTTTCTTGAGAAAAATGCTCAAGCATTACCTCCTCATCGAGACTATGATTGTAGCATTGATCTACTCCCAAATAGCAAATTGCCGTTCGGTCATGTTTATCCTCTTTCACAGGATGAACTTGCCCATCTCAAAACCTATTTGGATGAGAACTTGGAAAAAGGTTTTATTAGACCTTCCACTTCTTCCACAGCAGCAGGACTCTTTTTTGTTCGCAATAAAGATTCAAGTCTCAGACCTATCATCGACTACAGGAAATTGAATGCTATCACAATAAAAGATCGCTATCCTCTACCACTTATCCCTGAGCTCATTGAGCAGGTGCGTGGAGCTACCTATTTTTCAAAATTAGACCTGAAAGGAGCATACAATCTCATTCGAATCCGTGATGGACACGAGTGGAAGACTGCGTTCAGAACTAGATACAGATTGTTCGAGTATCTTGTGATGCCATTCGGCCTATGCAATGCCCCTGCAGTTTTCCAACGATTTATAAACGATATTTTTAAAGACTTACTAGATGTCTGTGTTGTGGTATATCTGGACGATATACTTATATATTCACGGACCCTGTCTGAACACATAAGACATGTAAGACTTGTATTATCGAGATTGCTTGCACATAATCTTTATGTGAAGCTGAAGAAATGCTTGTTCCATAAAGATGAGGTACTCTTTCTAGGCTACATCATATCCAAAACAGGAATCGAGATGGACATGAGTAAAATATCCTGCATTCAGGATTGGCCTACACCAACTACACGCAAGGTGCTACAGCGATTCCTGGGATTTTCAAATTTCTACAGGAAGTTCATAAAAAACTTTTCTGCTTTTGTGAGACCCCTCACACAGCTCACTAGCATAAAAATACCATTTAAATGGTCAGAAGAAGCAAATAAGGCTTTCCACTTGTTAAAGACAAGGTTTACTTCCGCTCCCATATTACGCCATCCAGACCCATCCCTCCAATACATTCTGGAGGTAGATGTGTCAAACCTGGCAGTAGGAGCAATACTCTCCCAACGACCTACCCCCACTTCACCACTTCATCCAGTCGCCTTTTTTTCTAAATCCCTAAGCAGTCCCGAGATAAATTACCCCGTGGGTGAGAAGGAACTGCTTGCTATAAAATTGGCTCTGGAGAATTGGCGACATTTACTCGAAGGCACCCAATTACCAATAATTATATACACGGACCATAAAAACCTCCAATATCTTCAGACTAGCAAAACTCTCTCGCATCGACAGGTACGATGGTCACTATTCTTTCTAAGGTTTAACTTCTTAGTGACCTACACACCTGCAGATAAGAACAAAAAGGCGGATGCACTATCACGACTAACTGAAGAAAATTACTTTGAAATTCCTTCCGTTCCTATAATACCTCACAAACGCATTATTGGAGTTGTCCGTTCCTTGAAGGAAGAGGTTCTGCATGGTATAAGGTTGGATTCACCCCCACCACAACTAAATACCGATGCAGAAGGCTTCCTCTACTACAACGACAAACTTTACATACCACCTACCCTACGCACCAAGATCTTGGAATTATCGCATGATGTGCCTATGGCAGGACATATGGGTATGACAAAGACTTTCAATTTGATTTCTCGGCAATTCTGGTGGCCTGACATGAAAACATCTATACAAAAATTCGTCTCTTCATGCAATGTCTGTGCCAGGTCCAAAATTGACACTACGAGACCATCCGGCCTACTATGCAGTCTACCAATACCCCAAACTCCATGGGAGGTTCTGTCATTGGACTTCATCGTAGAATTGCCTCCTTCCAAAGGATTTAATACCATCTTGGTGTCAGTGGACCATCTGACAAAGATGGCACATTTCATTGCTATTCGCAGACTACCTTCGTCCAAACAAACGGCAGAACTCCTGATGAAACATGTCTTCAGATTACATGGTATCCCAAAAACTCTTTTGTCTGACCGTGGATCCCAATTTATTTCTAAATTCTGGCAAGAACTATGTCACATACTACGGATTGAGCGGAAGCTCACTTCTCCTTACCATCCGCAGACCAACGGACAGACTGAAAGAGTCAACCAATGCATCGAGCAGTATTTACGTTGTTACACTTCTTACCAACAGGATGATTGGTTGGATCTTCTCCCCCTGGCAGAATTTGCCTACAACAACGCAACTCACAGTACAACCAAGCAGAGTCCGTTCTACTTGAACTATGGGTTCCATCCCTCTATTCTCCCTCCACGCATCCTTCCTTCAAATAACCCAGTAGCCTCAGACTATCTTTCCCAAATAAAGGATTCTCTGGGTTTACTAAATACTACCATTGCACACGCTCACAGTCAACAAAAGAAGTACTATGATCTTCGTAGAAGACCTTCTCCACAGTATACTATCGGGGACCTCGTTTGGCTCTCAACAAAAAACTTGAGACTGAAGATCCCTAGCAAAAAGCTTGGACCTCTGTTCTTGGGACCTTTCCCAATCAAGAAACTTATTGGAAAAGCTGCAGTGCAGCTTACATTGCCAATGGACCTAAAAATCCATCCCATTTTCCATGTGTCGCTACTAAAACCCCATGTTCCGGACCAAGGAATAAGGCCTAATATTCCACCTCCCCCTCCTGTACAAGTTGAAGGTGGAGAAGAATACGAGATAAAAGAGATTCTGGATTCTCGTATCTACAGAAGAAGACTTCAGTACTTGGTTAGATGGAAGAACTATGGGCCCCAAGACGACACCTGGCTAAACACCTCTGACATACATGCCCCTAGATTAATCCGCAATTTTCATGCGAGATACCCAGACAAACCAGCTCCAGAGGCCTTCAGGAGCAGGCCTTAAAGGGGGGGTATTGTAATGTTCCGGTACCTTTGGTACCCTAAATTACACTTTCCACAAGTGTATGCGCCCTACCATTTACTTTTGGAAAGGTGCGCATACACCTTTAAGACTGGAGCTGTCATCACTCAGCGCCGGACTAGATGGCTATTTAAGGCGTCGGCTCTCACTCACATGTGTTCGTTCAAACACCCTTATCTGGATGCTAACCTTGCTTGAAGCTTCCATGCTTGCAAGCTTACTTCGCTGACGGAACCTCGCTGCGCTGATCCCTGTATCCCGCTACTGGATCATCCGCCTCTCCTGAACCACCCTTCGGCTGTATCGCTAATAGTGCTAAGTACCCCACAGGGGAATTCTCTATAAACTTATACTAAGCTTACACTATCTAGCTCTGCATAGTAGAGACTGTTTATCACATCTGCATAAACTAGATTGCTAGCTCTTGAGACTACTGCTACTTTTCTGCACTGGGTTGATCTCTTTTGTATGTCCACCTGCTATTCTATCATCTGCTATCATACAACATTGCTAAACCTTCCTGCATCCATCTGCTACTGTCTCACCTTCAAGTGTCTATCACCTACCACCTCCACTCAACCTATCCCTCAAACCTTCATCATTGTGTTACCACATATATAAAGTCACTCTAGGAACCAGCTTGCTAATTGTGTGTATTTACTGGCTGAAATAAGACCTTCCACACATGATGAGTCATTGAGGTTGGGAATGGTATCTCAGCATATCTCTTACATGACAACTGACGTGGAACTATTTCTGCAGCTGAAAATCCACACCATATAAGAAACGCAGGAGCGTTACACAGGTGCCGGTATCACTACAGATGTGGCTGGAGCGGCCGAGACTGCAGCAGAAGAGGAAGCAGGATGAGCCAGAGACGTTTCTTGGTTTTGAAGGTGTGTACTCCACTGCAGCTCGTGCTTTGCACTTAGATGCCTGATCATGCAGGTTGTGCTCAGGTTGAGAAGGTTTATGCCTCGCTTCAAGCTCTGATTGCACAGGGTGCAAACCACTCGTGTCCTGTCATCAGCACATTTTCTAAAGAACTTCCACGCTAGAGAACTCCTTTGAGCTGACTTTGGTGCGCTCGTTCCCTTGCTGCGTTGGGCAGTAGCGGGCGTAGTGTCTAGGGCACGGCCGCTCCGCTTCTGCACCCTGCTCCCTCTTCTGCTGTGCTGGTGGCTCTGTGCGACCACCGCCTCTTCCTCCAAACTACTCAGGTCACCTGCATGACGTTCATTCCATGTGGGGTCGAGGACCTCATCGTCCTCCACATCATCTTCCACCCAGTCTTCACCCCTGCCCTCCTTGTCGGTCTCCACAATGCTGAACGCCGCAGCAGTTGGCACCTGCGTTTCGTCATCATCGGAGACGTGCTGCGATGATCCTTGCATGTACTCATCTTGAGAAATAAGTGGTTGGGCATCGCTGCACTCAATCTCTTCCACTTCTGGGGCAGGGCTAGGTGGATGGCCCTGGGAAACCCTGCTGACAGAGTCATCAAAAAGAAGAAGAGACTGCTGTATGGCTTGGGGCTCAGACTGCTTGCCTGATTTGCAAGGGGGTGAGGTGAAAGACGGTTGGACATCGGCTGCAGGTGCCAACTGTGACCTTTCTGCAGTAGACTGGGTGGGAGACAATGTGAAGGAACTGGAGGCACTGTCAGCAGCAAACCAATCTACTATCGCCTCCACTTGTTCTGGCCTCATCACTTCTAGGGGCGTATGATGCCCTACCAAATACTGATGCAGGTTCTGTCGCCTACTCACACTTGAGGAAGGTGTTTCACTTGTGCGTGTAGCTGGCACAGATCGACCACGTCCTCTCCTTGCAACAGGAGCTCTACCAGCAGCACCACGACCCAGGCCACGGCCCTTATTTGACGGTCTCCTCATATTTCTGTAATTTAAGATCTTGCCCTAGAAAGGTTTTTATTGAATAGCGGAATAGGAAATATGATCCAAAAAAGTGTATGTATCTCGCACGTACAAAACCACACTAGGCCCCAATTACTATTGTTTCTACCCCTAAAAGGATGGATGAGGAGTAGGAGGAGTATGGAACAGACAGCACCCTCAAATCTTCAGAAGTATGAGATGAACCTCAAAAACTTGGAAAGGTGGATCTCACACGTACCGACACAGACTATCCCGCAATTCAATTGATCCTCAAAGGTTTTTATTGAATAGCGGAATAGGAAATATGATCAAAAAAAGTATATGTATCTCGCACGTACACCACCACACTAGGCCCCAATTACTATTGTTTGTACCCATAAAAGGATGGTTGAGCAGTAGGAGGAGGAGTATGGAACAGGCAGCACCCTCAAATCTTCAGAAGTATGAGATGAACCCCAAAAACTTGGAAAGGTGGATCTCACACGTACCGACACAGACTATCACGCAATTTAATTGATCCCCAAAGGTTTTAATTGAATAGCGGAATAGAAAATATGATCAAAAAGAAAGTGTATGTATCTCACACGTACACCACCACACTAGGCCCCAAATACTATTGTTTGTACCCCTAAAAGGATGGTTGAGCAGTAGGAGGAGGAGTATGGAACAGGCAGCACCCTCAAATCTTCAGAAGTATGAGATGAACCCCAAAAACTTGGAAAGGTGGATCTCACACGTACCGACACAGACTATCACGCAATTTAATTGATCCCCAAAGGTTTTAATTGAATAGCGGAATAGAAAATATGATCAAAAAGAAAGTGTATGTATCTCACAAGTACACCACCACACTAGGCCCCAATTACTATTGTTTGTACCCCTAAAAGGATGGTTGAGGAGTAGGAGGAGGAGTATGGAACAGGCAGCACCCTCAAATCTTCAGAAGTATGAGATGAACCCCAAAAACTTGGAAAGGTGGATCTCACACGTACCGACACAGACTATCACGCAATTTAATTGATCCCCAAAGGTTTTAATTGAATAGCGGAATAGAAAATATGATCAAAAAGAAAGTGTATGTATCTCACACGTACACCACCACACTAGGCCCCAATTACTATTGTTTGTACCCCTAAAAGGATGGTTGAGGAGTAGGAGGAGGAGTATGGAACAGGCAGCACCCTCAAATCTTCAGAAGTATGAGATGAACCCCAAAAACTTGGAAAGGTGGATCTCACACGTACCGACACAGACTATCACGCAATTTAATTGATCCCCAAAGGTTTTAATTGAATAGCGGAATAGAAAATATGATCAAAAAGAAAGTGTATGTATCTCACAAGTACACCACCACACTAGGCCCCAATTACTATTGTTTGTACCCCTAAAAGGATGGTTGAGGAGTAGGAGGAGGAGTATGGAACAGGCAGCACCCTCAAATCTTCAGAAGTATGAGATGAACCCCAAAAACTTGGAAAGGTGGATCTCACACGTACCGACACAGACTATCACGCAATTTAATTGATCCCCAAAGGTTTTAATTGAATAGCGGAATAGAAAATATGATCAAAAAGAAAGTGTATGTATCTCACACGTACACCACCACACTAGGCCCCAATTACTATTGTTTGTACCCCTAAAAGGATGGTTGAGGAGTAGGAGGAGGAGTATGGAACAGGCAGCACCCTCAAATCTTCAGAAGTATGAGATGAACCCCAAAAACTTGGAAAGGTGGATCTCACACGTACCGACACAGACTATCACGCAATTTAATTGATCCCCAACGGTTTTAATTGAATAGCGGAATAGAAAATATGATCAAAAAGAAAGTGTATGTATCTCACACGTACACCACCACACTAGGCCCCAATTACTATTGTTTGTACCCCTAAAAGGATGGTTGAGGAGTAGGAGGTGGAGTATGGAACAGGCAGCACCCTCAAATCTTCAGAAGTATGAGATGAACCCCAAAAACTTGGAAAGGTGGATCTGACACGTACCGACACAGACTATCACGCTATTTAATTGATCCCCAAAGGTTTTAATTGAATAGCGGAATAGAAAATATGATCAAAAAGAAAGTGTATGTATCTCACACGTACACCACCACACTAGGCCCCAATTACTATTGTATGTACCCCTAAAAGGATGGTTGAGCAGTAGGAGGAGGAGTATGGAACAGGCAGCACCCTCAAATCTTCAGAAGTATGAGATGAACCCCAAAAACTTGGAAAGGTGGATCTCACACGTACAGACACAGACTATCACGCAATTTAATTGATCCCCAAAGGTTTTAATTGAATAGCGGAATAGAAAATATGATCAAAAAGAAAGTGTATGTATCTCACACGTACACCACCACACTAGGCCCCAATTACTATTGTTTGTACCCCTAAAAGGATGGTTGAGCAGTAGGAGGAGGAGTATGGAACAGGCAGCACCCTCAAATCTTCAGAAGTATGAGATGAACCCCAAAAACTTGGAAAGGTGGATCTCACACGTACCGACACAGACTATCACGCAATTTAATTGATCCCCAAAGGTTTTAATTGAATAGCGGAATAGAAAATATGATCAAAAAGAAAGTGTATGTATCTCACACGTACACCACCACACTAGGCCCCAATTACTATTGTTTGTACCCCTAAAAGGATGGTTGAGCAGTAGGAGGAGGAGTATGGAACAGGCAGCACCCTCAAATCTTCAGAAGTATGAGATGAACCCCAAAAACTTGGAAAGGTGGATCTCACACGTACCGACACAGACTATCACGCAATTTAATTGATCCCCAAAGGTTTTAATTGAATAGCAGAATAGAAAATATGATCAAAAAGAAAGTGTATGTATCTCACACGTACACCACCACACTAGGCCCCAATTACTATTGTTTATACCCCTAAAAGGATGGTTGAGTAGTAGGAGGAGGAGTATGGAACAGGCAGCACCCTCAAATCTTCAGAAGTATGAGATGAACCCCAAAAACTTGGAAAGGTGGATCTCACACGTACCGACACAGACTATCATGCAATTTAATTGATCCCCAAAGGTTTTAATTGAATAGCAGAATAGAAAACATGATCAAAAAGAAAGTGTATGTATCTCACACGTACACCACCACACTAGGCCCCAATTACTATTGTTTGTACCCCTAAAAGGATGGTTGAGGAGTAGGAGGAGGAGTATGGAACAGGCAGCACCCTCAAATCTTCAGAAGTATGAGATGAACCCCAAAAACTTGGAAAGGTGGATCTCACACGTACCGACACAGACTATCACGCAATTTAATTGATCCCCAAAGGTTTTAATTGAATAGCGGAATAGAAAATATGATCAAAAAGAAAGTGTATGTATCTCACACGTACACCACCACACTAGGCCCCAATTACTATTGTTTGTACCCCTAAAAGGATGGTTGAGGAGTAGGAGGAGGAGTATGGAACAGGCAGCACCCTCAAATCTTCAGAAGTATGAGATGAACCCCAAAAACTTGGAAAGGTGGATCTCACACGTACCGACACAGACTATCACGCAATTTAATTGATCCCCAAAGGTTTTAATTGAATAGCGGAATAGAAAATATGATCAAAAAGAAAGTGTATGTATCTCACACGTACACCACCACACTAGGCCCCAATTACTATTGTTTGTACCCCTAAAAGGATGGTTGAGGAGTAGGAGGAGGAGTATGGAACAGGCAGCACCCTCAAATCTTCAGAAGTATGAGATGAACCCCAAAAACTTGGAAAGGTGGATCTCACACGTACCGACACAGACTATCACGCAATTTAATTGATCCCCAAAGGATTTAATTGAATAGCGGAATAGAAAATATGATCAAAAAGAAAGTGTATGTATCTCACACGTACACCACCACACTAGGCCCCAATTACTATTGTTTGTACCCCTAAAAGGATGGTTGAGCAGTAGGAGGAGGAGTATGGAACAGGCAGCACCCTCAAATCTTCAGAAGTATGAGATGAACCCCAAAAACTTGGAAAGGTGGATCTCACACGTACCGACACAGACTATCACGCAATTTATTTGATCCCCAAAGGTTTTAATTGAATAGCGGAATAGAAAATATGATCAAAAAGAAAGTGTATGTATCTCACACGTACACCACCACACTAGGCCCCAATTACTATTGTTTGTACCCCTAAAAGGATGGTTGAGCAGTAGGAGGAGGAGTATGGAACAGGCAGCACCCTCAAATCTTCAGAAGTATGAGATTGTGTTCACTGTACCCCACAAAGATTGTGTTCACTGCACCCCACAAAGATTGTGTTCACTGCACCTCAAAAAGGATTTTGTTCACTGCACCCCACAAAGATTGTGTTCACTGCACCCTAAAAGGATTTTGTTCACTGCACCCCAAAAAGATTGTGTTCACTGTACCCCCCAAAGATTGTGTTCACTGCACCCCACAAAGATTCTGTTCCCTGTACCCCACAAAGATTGTGTTCACTGCACCCCACAAAGGATTTTGTTCACTGCACCCCAAAAAGATTGCGTTCACTGCACCCCAAAAAGGATGTTGTTCACTGCACCCCAAAAAGGATTTTGTTCACTGCACCCCAAAAAGATTGTGTTCACTGCACCCCACAAAGATTGTGTTCACTGCACCCCACAAAGGATTTTGTTCACTGCACCCCAAAAAAGATTGTGTTCACTGTACCCCCCAAAGATTGTGTTCACTGCACCCCACAAAGGATTTTGTTCACTGCACCCCAAAAAGATTGTGTTCACTGTACCCCCCAAAGATTGTGTTCACTGCACCCAACAAAGATTCTGTTCACTGTACCCCACAAAGATTGTGTTCACTGCACCCCACAAAGGATTTTGTTCACTGCACCCCAAAAAGATTGTGTTCACTGCACCCTAAAAGGATTTTGTTCACTGCACCCCAAAAAGATTGTGTTCACTGTACCCCCCAAAGATTGTGTTCACTGCACCCCACAAAGATTCTGTTCCCTGTACCCCACAAAGATTGTGTTCACTGCACCCCACAAAGGATTTTGTTCACTGCACCCCAAAAAGATTGCGTTCACTGCACCCCAAAAAGGATGTTGTTCACTGCACCCCAAAAAGGATTTTGTTCACTGCACCCCAAAAAGATTGTGTTCACTGCACCCCACAAAGATTGTGTTCACTGCACCCCACAAAGGATTTTGTTCACTGCACCCCAAAAAAGATTGTGTTCACTGTACCCCCCAAAGATTGTGTTCACTGCACCCCACAAAGGATTTTGTTCACTGCACCCCAAAAAGATTGTGTTCACTGTACCCCCCAAAGATTGTGTTCACTGCACCCAACAAAGATTCTGTTCACTGTACCCCACAAAGATTGTGTTCACTGCACCCCACAAAGGATTTTGTTCACTGCACCCCAAAAAGATTGTGTTCACTGCACCCCAAAATGGATGTTGTTCACTGCACCCCAAAAAGGATTTTGTTCACTGCACCCCAAAAAGATTGTGTTCACTGCACCCCACAAAGGATTTGTTCACTGCACCCCAAAAAGATTGTGTTCACTGCACCCCCCAAAGATTGTGTTCACTGCACCCCACAAAGGATTTTGTTCACTGCACCCCAAAAAGATTGTGTTCACTGTACCCCCCAAAGATTGTGTTCACTGCACCCCACAAAGATTCTGTTCACTGTACCTCACAAAGATTGTGTTCACTGCACCCCACAAAGGATTTTGTTCACTGCACCCCAAAAAGATTGTGTTCACTGCACCCCAAAAAGGATTTTGTTCACTGCACCCCAAAAAGGATGTTGTTCACTGCACCCCAAAAAGGATTTTGTTCACTGCACCCCAAAAAGATTGTGTTCACTGCACCCCACAAAGATTGTGTTCACTGCACCCCACAAAGGATTTTGTTCACTGCACCCCAAAAAGATTGTGTTCACTGCACCCCAAAAAGGATTTTGTTCACTGCACCCCAAAAAGATTGTTTTCACTGCACCCCAAAAAGGATTTTGTTCACTCCACCCCAAAAAGATTGTGTTCACTGCACCCCACAAAGATTGTGTTCACTGCACCCCAAAAAGATTGTGTTCACTGCACCCCAAAAAGGATTTTGTTCACTGCACCCCAAAAAGATTGTGTTCACTGCACCCCAAAAAGGATTTTGTTCACTCCACCCCAAAAAGATTGTGTTCACTGCACCCCACAAAGATTGTGTTCACTGCACCCCAAAAAGGATTTTGTTCACTGCACCCCAAAAAGATTGTGTTCACTGCACCCCACAAAGATTGTGTTCACTGCACCCCAAAAAGGATGTTGTTCACTGCACCCCAAAAAGATTGTGTTCACTGCACCCCACAAAGATTGTGTTCACTGCACCCCACAAGGGATTTTGTTCACTGCACCCCAAAAAGATTGTGTTCACTGCACCCCAAAAAGGATGTTGTTCACTGCACCCCAAAAAGGATTTTGTTCACTGCACCCCAAAAAGATTTTGTTCACTGCACCCCAAAAAGGACGTTGTTCACTGCACCCCAAAAAGATTGTGTTCACTGCAGCCCAAAAAGATTGTGTTTACTGCAGCTCACACACAGAAAAATGGATGTGGATCACTGACACCTGCCTATCTCCTATCCCACACCACACAGCAATATCGATTGTAGTTTGTAGAACACAGTTTCCCTAAAATTCAGCAGCAGCCTCTCCCTAACAGGATTGAGAAGAGATCGTAGATCGGGACTAAGTGCAGACCCCACACAGCAATATCGATTGTAGTTTGTAGAACACTCTGACCCTAAAATTCAGCAGCAGCCTCTCCCTAACAGGATTGAGAAGAGATCGTAGATCAGGATTGAGTGCAGACCCCACCCCCCACACAGCAATATCGATTGTAGTTTGTAGAAGACACTGACCCTATAATTCAGCAGACTCTATCCCTAAAATGCCTACAACTCGCCCTGCCTAAACACTCCGACCTGTCCCTCAATTCTATCCGGACACAAATGTTTTTTTCCTGCCTGTCTTTCCCTAATCAGCAGCCAGCACGTTGATGTGTGCTGTGTCCCTGATCTAAGCAGCAGAATGAAGACGCTGGGACTGCCTGGAACTTATAAAGACTTGGTCACATGCTTCAGACGGCCAATCACAGCTACTGAGACATTTGCAGGCATGGCTGGGATGGCTTAAGGCACACCAGTTAAACGATTGTTGGTTGGCTGTTGAAAGCCCGCCATGAAAAGAGTGCCAAAGCATGCAAAACCCGGAAATAAAACGACCGAACACGGATTTTTACCCGAACATACAGTAAAGTGTCCGTGTCCGTGTTCGGGTACAAAAAATCCAATTATTCGGTACGAACACGAATAATACAGTCCGTGTTCGCTCAACACTAGCTATTACCAAATCGAGCCCTTCAATACCTCTTCCTGATTCCTTTACCACACCATGGATCTTGCGCCTTGGCTGTGTTTGTGGAGGCCGCTTTCTCAGTTCCCATTGGGGACTCAATTCCGGGCGATTCCATCACCTGACTGACATTCCATACTCATGTGTAAGTTTCTTGCGCTAATTTTACAAAACATTCCTTTATTTGATGTAATATCACATTTATATGTGTATATATTTTTAGATGCCATTACCATGCCTGCTCCTGAGGAAGTGAAAATGTAATTCACGAAACGCGTCGAGCCTATGAGGCAAACAATACACCCACAAGTTTCACCTGGCATACACGAATGTTTTGTAGTACCTCCTTGAATGTTTATTTATGTTGTTACAGTTTTTTACCAAACCTTATATATACATACCCCTTTTACCCTCATTGTACTGTATTTATATATCATTGTCAACTGCCATTTATACAATATTAAAAACACATGATGTTAATTGATTCTATACTTGTTTTGTGCTCAGCCCAGGTATATGCAATATCATATATAACACCATGTGCCCAGTGGCCACATCTCATACAAAGTCCGTAACATTTTTTGAGCACTATGTGCTCTACATGTAAAAGTTTTTAATAAATCTGCAACAATGTCAACAATTCTGTGTTTTTCTGTCAGTATGGGGTGCTATGTGTACATTCATGAGGAAGAAGAATGAACTTAAATGATTTTAGCAAATGGCTGCAATATAACAAGAGTGAAAAATTTAAGGGGGTCTGAATACTTTCCGTACCCACTGTATATATATATATATATATATATATATATATTCATTCAAATGAAAATGGCTGAAAAACATATATTTCTGTTGCATTGTGGGTGTTTGGGAGGGTCTCCTGATGTGTTTTGCAAAAAACGCCTCTGAGCGCAAACGTCGCTAATCGCGTCCAAACGCATCCAAACGCAGCATGCAAACGCGACACAACGGGCGTTTTTAAACGTCGTTCTGTAGCTGTCAAGTTCCAGCGTTCAAAGCACTTTTTCAAACGTCCTGTGTACATGTAGCCTTAAGGAAAAAAATCTAAAGAACATTGTATAGTGTATATCCAGCCTCAAGGCAGGCGTCCCAATACTTTTGACAACATAGTGTATACCTACACAGATGACACCTCCATCTCCAGTTCAAACTTTAAAGTAAACTGTATCATCTCTCCAGTTCCAAGCCGATCACTGGAAAATTCATGAGTATCATTACACCGCTGATTCATCTTCCATATAACACAGGAAGCTGTAAAACTACAGTAGCATATTATGTAATCTGATACCCAGCTCTGCAGATTAGCATAGGTGTGGCTGAACAGAATTATAAGGAATTTTGTGTACTTGTGCTAACAAAACATTAGAAGCATTTTTAGAAATATTTCAATGCATTTAGATCCTGTAAAGAGAGCTTGTAAATATGATACATATTTATTGTAAACGGATGCCATTTTTTCCCCCAAGAAAATGCTGGTTTTATAATTTTTTTCTATCTCAGCTATAGTGATCTACTTTAGCCACTTTTAGGGCCCTTTCACACATACGGTCTATTTGTCAGTTTTTCATCCATCCATTGACGGATGAAAAACGGACATCAATGCATCTCTATGTAAAAACGGATGACAACGCATCATCCGTTAACTCAGTTTTTATCCGCTTCCATCAATGTCCGTTTTTTTGGAACGGATGAATGCCCTATTTTTCATCCGTCAAAAAAACGGATCAGATGAAAAACGGATGTAAACGGACAAACGGTCCTTTTTTTCATCCGTTTTTGCATTGGTAGTGGATGTAAAAAAAACGGATGAAAAAACGGATGCAAAAACGGATGCAAAAATGGATGAAAAACTGATACATTTTGATGTGACTGAACTGATGAACTGAATGGACTGTATGTGTGAAAGGGGCCTTAGGTATTCCTGGCTCTATACCCCCACTCCAGTATTGTTTGTACATCATTTCTCTACACTTGCTTTCCAATACCAAAAACAATGGACCATACATAAACAATGTGCACCGAAGGGGACAATTTACCCTTTACGCAATCCACGTCACCTGTGACAATGGCTCAGTGCCCCCTACAGGCTGAAGGAGAATTTGCACCTGCCCACACCCCCTCCCTTAATTAATGAAGTCCTTGGCATAACAAGAAATTACACAGGAAGAACTTACAGCAAAATATATGAACAACAAAAACATCCCACGACATAGTCAGAATATTTGCCAGGCATGTTTCCTCTAGTAGCCCTGATAGGGTGGCGTCCTTTGCAATTTTCGGCATCCACTACATCTTCGGGAATCGGAAGACAGTTCAGAGGCCTTAGGGACCACAGAAGGTTGTTCAGTCAGGGAGGTGTCAGCTTCAGATAAGAGGATTGGGCAGAGGATGCTGATGTGACCACATATCTATCTCTTGATCGCCTCATGTCTTAACACACATAGATATTGGCAGCATTGGACTTGTGCTTACTCTATGACCCCTCGCTGCTTTGGAAGCTTTATACCACAGGACTTCTTTACAAAAAATCTTTGGGCCTATTTGGATCCTTGTGGAACCTGCTGGTTTGCGGCATTCTCTTTCTATGTCTTTATCGTTCTCCAGCTTATAACATGTTGAGACCTTAACTGACGCATCCTCTAATGCCTATTTTCCGGCAATCCTTACCAGATTCTAATCTTCTTCTTTTTGGTTAATTTGCACACTCAAAGTGGTGAATTAATATGGTTCAAGTTTTTTGAACCCCGAATAAGGGTTTTTACCCAAAGCGCGTAGGGTCCTTCCTTACCATATGCACCCTTGAGTTCCCTTTAACCTTGTATGAGCCTTATCTGCATGCAATTTTATATATATATATATATATATATATATATATATATATATATATATATATATGTTTTTGGTCTGTGTATTTTCACCAATTTTTTAATGTAAAATCAATAAAGTAATTTTTATGTTTTGAAAAACACTATTATTGTCTTCTTTGGGTACAGTCCCACCACCATTGGGGGCTTTCCTCTTTTCCAGCTTCAGATAAGACATTCTCACCTTGACCCTCAGGAATGTCTGATGTCTGCAAAGCTGCACCAATTGTACTCTCTGATTTCAATGGCTAAGTTTCACTGGGAAGTGGATACAATTCCACAGGGTCCTCTAACAGTAGCAGTAAATCCCTCATACCTTTACTGTCATGGTTCCTAAAGAGCATAGAAGGGGGAACCTGACCTTAAACACATAAGGTCAACAAGTTCCCATGTAAACATTACCTGGTGCCTCATGGTCCTCTGTTACAACATAGTACACCAGTGTTTTTTTTTTTTTTTTTTCTTTTCTTTAAAGATATTTTATTGAGCTTTAAAAAGTTACAATGTAGAAGAACAGTGGTGATAAGCCACAACACATAACCACAATTATGCCACACCAGTGAATCTGTAAAAGATTGTTTTTCAACATAGTAAGGACAAGGCTCCCACTAGAACTCTATCATATTGCCCCACCTGTACTGTGGATTCTTCATGAGCACTCTATCTCCCAGCTTCAATGGGAGCAAGTAAATTGCAGCCTCATCTGCCAAATTTTGATGGCATTTTATAACTACTTGCTTGGCTCTTGCCAGACTCCACTGCTCTTGAACACAACCGTTTGGTGTAAGTGATGACACAGGCTCACACATCTCCAGCAACAAGTCCACCTGTACTCATCCACTATGTACAAACATCAGAAAGAAAAGTGTGTATCCAGTAGTTTGTGCATCATATGGTTATAGGCCCAGACCACTTTGCCCATATATTGTCACCATCAATCTCAATGCCCCTATTCCAATGTCAGAAGCATACCAAACAGTGTCCTGTCACTGTTCTGTCCCCCTGAGGACCATAGGGAGTGGAGTGAAAGGATTTGTTTTGGGCAACCATACAGTTGTACAACATGTGTCCAGAAAATTGGTGGCGACTGCTGTCTGATCGAGAGTGGAAACCACTTTGGCAAATTTAGAAAGGTGGTCCACCAACACCAGTGCATAGTAGAACCCTGAAACCACCTCAGCCACTGTAAAAAAAAGTCCAGTCGGCAGTACAAACACAGAGGAGGTTAAGGTCACTCTCTACACTCAGTGAGGTACAGTCCTAAGTCCAGAGACGTCAGGATGGGTACCTCTGCAAAAGAGATCTTGTTTGTATTTTTTACTGAACTAGGTAACTATGCCCTATCCTGATATTGCAAAAAAGCCAAAAGCTTAACTATAGAAATGTCTTATGGGATTATTAGTATTGTGGACTCAGTATACGCCTGCACTACACTCACCAGCCTAAATAGTCCTAATGACCTTGTTTACACCATTAATGGAACTAAAAAAAACAAGATTTAGCAGAGAGGGTACAATGTACAAAGGATAAGCTGCTTCCGTCTCTCACCTCCTAGACTGTCTACAATCCAGGTAAAATAGAATCTGTTACCATGACAGCAGACATGTCTAACTTACAGAGTAACCACGGGGTCACACACAAAGAGTTTATCAGACAGATAAGGGACTCTGCCCAGAAGAAAAGGCAATAATTATTTATGTTTCTGCAAGAATAATGAACATGACCTTCCAAAGACAAAACAGTCCTCCCCTCAGTGCCCAGACTTGTTAGTCCTGACCCAAACTGCAATCACACAGTCAGCTCCCAAAAAAACACAGCTCAGCATAATAGATACATGTCTGTTTTTTGTGTCTGTCATAGAACATGTTCTTGCAGTATGTGGAGAGCTCAGGTTGGAAAGGGATTTTCTCTTTCGTTCATTGACAGACACAGCTCCTTATTTTTAACCATTGGGTTATACTGCCCCCTACAGGAGTAGGACACTAGGCAAGAAAAAGCTTGACTACGCCTATGGGCAGTCCAAGGGGGTATACACCCACACTCAGCTATAGGTTTTTTTTCTGCCTAGTCAGGAGTAGGACCTAGTTCCTTGCTGGGATCTCTGGTCCTGGCAGTTTTTTTTCTTTTAAATTGATTTTTTCCTAGCTTTGTTAATTTGTTCTAGTGAGAATCTACTATCAACTGCCGGACTGGGCGACG
Source organism: Pelophylax lessonae (assembly GCF_965119305.1). Lineage (NCBI taxonomy): Eukaryota > Metazoa > Chordata > Amphibia > Anura > Ranidae > Pelophylax > Pelophylax lessonae. Next base: position 522,356,816 of record NC_138771.1, read on the forward strand.
GACTGGATAATCTGGATCCAGAGGGTCCCCTCAGTCTGGCCAGTGAGCGCACACAGGCCTAAGCTCCACACTAGGTCGGCCACGACGTAGCCCCACTGGACGGGGGCTGATCTACAAGTTAAACATCTCAGGAGGGCGCATATGACCTGGCCTCGGCCTGAGTCGCAACGTTCCTCCTGGCCAACAGCCACCCAAATCCCAATGAACCGGTGGTCTGTCAGGAGCGGTGCCCACCCTGTTCCTGGTATGGTAAGTAGCTGTCCCCCCTCTACTCCTGGAGGGTTTTTGGGGTGGACGTGGGCCCCTCCCTGGGACGGTGGGACCCCCGAGCCCCCCCCCACTCCCCTGGGTGAGGTTATGAGCTGCCTTTTGCCACATGTTTTTAAGGGGGGCTTGTTGGAGTTGCTGCTGACTGGGTTTTTTTCTGGTGAATAACGGGGGGGGGGTGGGTTGAGAAGGTTTCCCCTGCTACTCTGGGGGTGGGTGACTAGGGCAGAGATGTCCTCTGGGCCCCCTGCTGCAGTTGTTGGGCTGTGGGAGCAGATTGTTTGGCATCTGTGTGTGCAAGCCTAATGCGGCCAGATCTGGTCCCAAATTTAGGCCCCTGTGTTGCAGCCTACTGGTCAGAAGCTATGTGGAGCGGCCCCAGTGAGGGTGGCTGAAGCCTGGGCATATACATAAATTTAGGCTGCAGCTTGTGGCCTACTAGGCCATGCAGCCGAGTCGGTCTCTGTTGGGGAGGCAGCCCCAGTGAGCCCGGCTGGGATGAGTGCAGCGGCTTGGCCGCCACACAAATTGAGGCTGCGGCTTGCAGCCCTACTAGGTCATGCAGCCAGCTTGGCATCTCCCTTGGAAGGGGTGGCGCTGTGGGGATGGTTTCATTTTTAAAGGCAAACTTGCCGCCATTATTGTGGAGGGTACCTACCCCTCTTAGCCTGCGTGTCTGCGTCACAGTGGGGCTATTTTCTATTGTGCGGGCCTCTATGGAGGGGCTCAGAGGGCGACCCACTTGTTTTTTGCGGGGTCCAGTAGGCGGTCCATTCGTGGACCCTGAGTTGGCGTTCTCTTTGTGGGATCGCAGTCGGTAGCCCTCCCTTTATTGTTATATTTTTCCGGGTGACATTAGTATATAGCGTCCACCCCCCTCCCCTGCCTCATCTGTCCATCAGATCCTGAATCTGTTTCAGCCACCGCAGATGCGATTCACCCTACTGTGTCTGCATCCACGCACCCTGAGTGCTCAGACAGTGAGGATGTTTCCTCTGCCGTGCATGAAAAGGCACTGGTGGATGCACTGATTGTGCCAGAGCGTGAAATTTTAAACATGAGGGAGATGCTAAGTGGAAGGCTCCGGTCCCTTTTGGCACCACAGGTCCTCCGCTGAGGTGGGGGTGTTCCCCTTTCCCGCTTGTCTTAGACAATCCCACTGGGGGTTGTCCAAAACGCACTCTTGTGGTCCCTAAGAGTTTTGCTATGTGGTATCCTTATAAGGATTACCTACTTAAAAAGTGTACGGTTCCACCTGTAGTGGACTCGCCTGTTTCCAGGTTTAATAAAGCTACCTTAATTCAGGTTGAGCAGTCCTTGGCCTTTAAAGATCCAGTTGATAGGAGAGAAGAGGCTCTGGCCCTCCATTTGTTTCACTATGGCTGGTTTGGCTTAGGTCAGTATTTACTATTGCCCTGGTGTCACAAACTCTAACAATTGAGCTAAACTTTTTTAAGAAGGTCTTATCTGATCTCCCCTTTGTGGGGGATCGCCTGTTTGGAGGATAAAAGTCCTTCAGGACCTCCCCCGGAGGTTCCAAGAGAACCCCATCTGGAAAGCCATGAGGGGCTCTTCCAGACCTGCAGACAAGGCTTCCTCTGCATGAAGGAGTGTTCTCACCCGTATATGGGGTGGGGGGACGTCTTCACTGATTTCCGGATCCGTGGACCTCTCTGGTACAGGTCAAGTGGGTCCACAAAGTAATTCAGTCCAGCTACAAGATCGAGTTTCAGTCTTTTCCTCCGGAAAGGTTCTTCCCTTCCAACCTGCACTTGTCCTCAGATCGCTTATGAGGTCACTTTGGGGCAGTGCAAGACTTGTTACTTCATGGGGTGATTCTCCCGGTTCCGGCTTCGCAATGCTTTCAGGGGTTTTACTCAAACCGGTTTACAGTTCCCATGAAGGAAAGCAAGGCACGTCAAATTCTGGACCTCAAGGCGCTAAACTGCTTTGGGCGGGTACAGAAGTTCCCCGAAAGGAAGTCCAATTGCACGGTAGTGGCGTCCCTACATCTGGGGGATTTTGTCGCTTCTATTGACATCAAGGACGCCTACCTTCACATTCCAATATGTGACGGTCACCAGCGCTTCCTCCGGTTTGCCGTGGGCGAGGAGCATTATCAATTTGTGGCGTTTACCTTTGGTCCCACCTCCGCTACTCAGGGCCTCACAAAGTGTTGGCCACGGTGCTAGCATTGTTGTGTCAGCAGGGGATCGTGGTACTGGGGCACCTGGACGATCTTCTTCTGCGAGCAGAGTCTCCAACTGCTCTGATGGACAACTTGGAGATTACTCTGTGATCTCTCGGGGAGTTTGGTGGGATTCTGAACCTTCGGAAGTCTGCTCTGGTTCCGTCCACAAAACTGCACTATCTGGGTGGATTCTGCCTCAGCCAGAGTGTTGCTTCCTCTGGAAAAACTCCAGAAATTACAGGAAGCAATTCAGCTTCTGTTGTCCAGCAGATAGTTATCCCTCTGGGTTTGCATGCGGGTGCTGGACCTGATGGCCATTCTGTTTGCACAGGTACACATGAGATCTCTGCAAAGAGAGATTCTGGTGAAATAGGACAATAATCCTCAGTCTCTAGAGGTGGCTTCATTCTCCGGCACTTCGACAGGGAAATCCTTCTCACCTGTACTGGGCGGTTGTCACCACGGATGCCAGCCTGTCCAGGTGGGGAGGCGTCCTTGGCACAGTTTGTGCTCAGGGGGTCTGGACTTGGGAAGAGTCCAGACTGCAGATCAATGTACTGGAACTCAGAGTGATCAGATTTTGTCAGAATCATTGGACAATTCCTTTCAGGGGTGTCCGGTTTGAATTCAATCAGACAATGCCACGGTGGTGGCCTATGTCAATCTCCATGGGGGCACAATAAGTGTCCTGGCGGATCGAGAAGTAGCCAACATTTTAAGGCGGGCAGAACGATCGTTCCAGCCCTGTCTGCTGTACAGATTCCATGGAAGGTACAGAGGTTTGTGGCATGGTCGGGATCCTCTGGTCGACGCCGCAGATGCATTAGTGGCTCCTTGGCATCAGTATCGTCTGATATATGCCTTTCCCCCTCCTAAACTTCTGCAAAGACTCCTGTGCAGGATCGATGTGTTTTGGGTTTGGTGCCTCAAACCAAGGTTGTTGGGACTTTAAGGGCAAGAGTAAACAAATTAAAGTATCATAGAATAAAAATTGAACAGTTTATTTTCAAAAAATTTTTACAAGGTAATAGACAAGTTTGTCGTGGATGGGTTTAAGGTCCATCGGTGAGAGAAGTGAAGAAGTTGGAAAGGTAGGTGACAAGGTGAAAAATGGTGACTTTTGAGGAACATTTGTCTCTGTTGTTCCATGCATGTATTTCAGGCTTGGGACTTTGTTCAAAAGAAATAAATGACGTGTAATTGAGATAAATTAATTAAAACATTCTATTTTTTAGGAAAAGGAAATAAATGTAGATAAAAAATGATGTTTACTTACAGGCTAAATCATATAGATTAGCTGTACTGGTAGAGTCCAAAAAAGGAGTTCCTCAAGATAAGAAAGTTTGTATCTATAAAATATGTAAGGATTTTAAGTATGAATGATTGAAAAAGAAGATGAGATGAACAAAGAAAATAATTATAAAAAAAAAGTAGAAATGAAGACCATAATTTCATGCTGGGTATTGTATCTTTGAGCAAGGGTGAAAAGCTTGCTATTTGTGGCAAAAAAAGCAAACCTTTAGAGCAGCCTTCTATGGTTCTATTTGGAAAAGTAACACTTGTCAGGTATAGCAGAAAAAAAACACGGTTCAAGGTGCAGCATCTCCCGGGCTGTTGTCTCTCCCTCAGCTGGACAGAAGTAATTCCCTGGGTGTGTTCCCCAGCCTTATAAAGCGGCACTTCCTTGTTGCGCAGGTGTCAAATCAGGCAGCTCCGCATCCAGGATGCCGTGCGGTCGTGATATGTAGGCGGCCGGCATGTGCTATGGAGTTTGGAAACCCCGGTTGGGGGGAATCTGGAGAGGCAAGCAGTGCCATCCTTTTAAACTCCTAACGCCCCGATCATTGATTGGGGCTTTCCGTGCCGGGTGCGATAAAAAAGAAAAACTGAGGGCGATCATCATCTGGTATTGTATTAACAGCAGTTGAAATAAAAACAAGGTCGGAGGTGGCACAGATTGTGCCTGGGTAGGTTGACTGGTAGGGGGAACGAGGAGAACAGTCAATGTTGGGCATAGATGGTGTACTTCCTCAGGATGGGCATATTTTTTGGTATAAGTCTTATGGCTGAAAGATGGGAGGTTTACTTGGGTAGACATAATTGTATTTATGGAGAAAGAGATTTTTTTCTCTCGGTTCTGCTCTCAAAAATATCAGGGGAGGGTGGGAAGGGAGGGGGAGTGTTAGGATATATTTGTGACCTTGCATTGTTGGGGCCATTTTGGAGAAAAAGACTCATTCAAGTATTTTGGTGAATGGATGTCTATAGTTTTTTGGTTTGCTGAATGGATCCAACCGGATTTTATGGGGAGAAAATATTATTAATCGTTTTTTCCTGAGGTGAAGCCTTCAAGGAAAGGACGGAAGCTTTCTGCTTCATTTAGACCTGGTGGTATTGTTGCTTTTAAAAAGCTAATCCACCTCATTTCGATTTGCAAGAGTGTTTTATTCCAATCCCCTCCTCTCCTTGGGATATGGATTTGATCTAGGGCCATAAATGTTACCTTGGGCATTTTATACTTATGATCATAACCTATGTGTCTCCCGAGAGGGACATAGTAGTTCCCAAGACGCATGGTTTGTAGGTGTTTGTTCACCCTTTTTCCAAACTCTTGCCAAGTTTTGCCGACGTAAAGAGATCCACACTCGCATTGCATTAGATATACTATCCCTTTGATCTTGCAATTGGCGAAATGTCTTGGCTTGAAAGTGTCTCCGTTTGGCAGTGTAGTAATTGTGGATTGACAGATAACAGCACATTGTGCACAATTTCCGCAGGGGAAGGTTCCTTTTGTTTTGCACGGATCTTTTCTAGATCCTTCTTTATGCTCACTGTGAACCAGGCTTTGCTTTAGTGAGCCAGCTTTTCTAAAAGTAATGGGGGGGGGGGTTATCCGGTACCAAGCCAGTGATGTTTGGGTCTTCCCTAAGTATAGACCAATGTTTTTTTAGGATACTCCTTATTTTTTGATGCTCGTTAGTATATCTCATAATTATTCTAGTGGAACGTTATATCAATGAAAATATTAATCCTGTAGGCCTAAGGATCCAGATTTTCCCAACCATGCATAATGTGACCTTACAGGTGAAAAAGGATTGGGAAAATAAATGAAATGAATACTCACGCAATCTAATGATTCTGTTACAAGAAGAATACCTTAGGCAAACCAAAACTCTGGACAGTGACATAAGGAATATTTATGAACAACTGTCCCCCCTAAAAATGGCTACACTATACAGCGAACAGGAAAACAAACTCAAACTACATCTGGAGGAGCACAGTAAAGAAACCCTAAGGAAGAAAGAACGAAAATATTGGCGGGACAAAAACGCCTTCAAAACAGGTCAATATTACTCCTCGGATTCATCCTCATATGCCTCCGGATCTGAACAAAACAGAGGAAAAAGAAGAGAAACACAAAAATCAACCAGGCATGACCCACAGATGGATAACGAGAATAGAATAGAAGATACCTACAATGAAAGGGGAGACTACAATTATCCCGAACCTACCTTTCAGCAAGAAGGAGAAAATAGTCAACCTGTAAGACACCACCATATCTTCACACAATGGAAGAAAAGTAAAGAAGACGACCCAAAACAACAACAGGGTTTTTTAGGGAAACAAAACCTAAAACCAACAGTGAAGCCCCTGCAGACATCAGACCCACAAGAGAAGAGACAGGAAGAGAAAAGGGACGAACGATCATAAATTTATCCTCATACACGCTTACAGACGAACAAGAAAAAGTTTTGTTACTCGAACTATCCTTCTGCCCCAATGTCAGCACGGACAAATTCGAAACCATTAAGGACATCAACCTATTTGCCAGGAATCTACTCTTTAAAACCATGTACCACAAAAACCCCAACAAGACCAAATATCCCCAGCCCTAACAGCAGCTGAATTTAGGGGCGATATGGGGATTTAAATCTCCTACTTAAAGAAAGCGATCTAGACGACTCAATGGAGCCTGAAGTACTAGTGGACAGTGAAGACAAGGAAGAAAAAAGTAAAGACCCAAAATTCAAAAAGAAGTCTAACAAATTTCCGTCACTCAACCTCAACCCGACAATTGCATTTTTCGTAAGACAAACAACCAAAGACATTGAAAAAATATGCGAAGATAAAACAACACATAACCTTACAAAACAACAAAAAGAAGCCTTAAAAGAGCTAAAAAACAATGAGGAAATCACCATCAAACCCTCTGACAAAGGAGGGAACGTTGTCATCATGGACAACGACAAATACAAATCCATGTGTTTGAGCATACTAGCAAACAAGAAATGCTATAGGAAAATATCGCCTGTAATTACAAAAACCTATAATGAAGACTTTTACAAAAAAATCGACAAAGCACTAAACAATGGAACAATATCTCAAACACTATGGGAGTATATACGAACCACCCATCCAAGAATACCAACTTTTTACGCATTACCAAAGGTACACAAAGACCAAGTAAACCCACAAGGAAGACCCATAATCTACGGCAATGGAAACATCACTGAATCAATGGGCAAGGTCATTGACATGTACCTCAGACCCCATGTTACCAAGCTACCTTCGTACACCAAAGATACAGTACATCTACTCAAAATCCTGAATGATCTAATGATACCAACTGATGCATATCTAATAACTATTGACGTAGAATCATTATATAATAAGATTCCTCACAACAAGGGACTCATTGCAGTGCAAAAAGCACTAGGCCAACAAAGCCAACATGATCAAAAATGTAACAATTTCATTGTAGACATGCTGGACTTTATTCTGAACCACAATGTGTTCACCTTTTGTGGCAACTACTACCTCCAAACCTGTGGGGTCGCCATGGGCACTAGCTGTGCCCCATCGTATGCCAACATCTATCTAGGAATGTGGGAGGAAGAATTCCTATCCAAAGAGGAAAACAACAAATTTGTCAATAACATCATGATATGGCAAAGATATATCGACGATATACTGATTATTTGGAATGGCCCAAAAGACATGATCTATGATTGCCTGGAAGAAATGAACAAAAATCAATACAATATGTTTTTTACTATGAATTTCAGCAAAAAACAAGTCTCCTTCCTCGATACCTGGATTTACAAAAATGAGACTGGAAGAATCTTGACAACCTTGTATAGAAAAGAGACTGCAGGTAATCCAATACTACACGCTTACAGCTTTCATCCTACACCCCTGAAAAAATCCATTCCTTACAGCCAGTTCTTGAGACTTAAAAGGAACTGCACTAATTTGAAGAATTTTCAATCAGAAGCCGATGTCCTCAATGAACGCCTAATACAAAGAAGCTACACAAAGACATCTTTGAGAAAAGCCTTTAATAGGGTGAAGAAAAAAGATAGGGAACAACTCCTCTTCAAAGGAAACAAAAAACTGGAATGTGGAAATGAGGAACCTACCACTAGAATAATTATGAGATATACTAACAAGCAGGGCTTTTTTTCTCAGAAAATAGGTGCAGGAACTCTCCCTCTCTGACCAACTCCCCGCCCCCAACCACCCCCAAACTCCACCCCAACCATGCCCAAACTCCACCCCAATCATGCCCAAACTCCGCCTCCAACCATACCTTCCTTAGGGTAGAGAAGTAAGCACCAAATAGTGGTAGTAAGTGAAGGCTTATTGAATTATTATAGAACTGCGTATTGCACAAGGCACATGGTTCAGGACTGTGTAATACAAAGTACAGGGCTCAGGACTGCATAACACACAGGGCTCAGGAGTGTCAGGAATATGTAACATTTAGCTCAGCACACAGAGTGCAGCAATAAAGCATTCAGGAGTACCATCCCAAGGCCTTTAATATGTAACACACACTGTAAAAGATATGTAACATACAGCGTATAGCGGTTCTTGAATATGTAATGTACATAATGTTACAAAATTCTCACCCCTGGACCTGCATGCTGTGCCACACATTACATACTCTTAGTCACTGAACTCTGTATGCTTTACTGTCCCGCAGCAAATTTCCCTGGTCTTCCCTAAGCAAACCCCCCTTCACTTCCCTCAAGTATCACCCTCAAAGTAACCATCAAATTCTCACCTTTGCACAACTCTTTGTTTACCTCTGTTTTCTCCATCCACAGCTTGCCTTCGCAACCCTTATTCACAGCTCAGCTCTTTTTTTTCTCCTGTCCACAGCTCAAATCTGCACCACTATCCACAGTTAACCTTAGCACCCCCCCCATTCACAACTCACCTTTGCTCCCTCGTCAAAATCTCACCTCTGCACCCCTCCGACCCCAGTTTACAACTCACCTTTGAAACCCCATTCACATTATCTCTGCCCCCATCTGCACTCCCATGTTTGACCTCTGCAACCCCCCGGTGTCCCCCACAGCTCTCACCTCTGCACAATTTTTTTCACACTCCACAGCTCTCAGTTTGCACAACCTGCCTTGTGCGACTCTCCCCTCTGCACAAATCTCCCCCTTTCCCAGTTCTCCCCTCTCCACAAATCTCACCCTTTCCCAGTTATCTTCTCTGCACAAATCTCACCCTTTCCCAGTTCTCTCCTCTGCACAACTCTCTCCCCCTTTCCTGGTTCTCCTCTCTGCACAAATCTCCCCCTTTCCCAGTTCTCTCCTCTGCACAAATCTCCCCCTTTCCCAGTTCTCCCCTCTTCACAAATCTCCCCCTTTCCCAGTTCTCCCCTCTTCACAAATATCACCCTTTCCCAGTTCTCTTCTCTGCACAAATGTCCCCCTTTCCCAGTTCTCCCCTCTGCACAAATCTCCCCCTTTCCCGGTTCTCCCCTCTGCACAAATCTCCCCCTTTCCCAGTTCTCTCCTCTGCACACATCTCCCCCTTTCCCAGTTCTCTCCTCTGCAAAAATCTCCCCCTTTCCCAGTTCTCTCCTCTGCACAAATCTCCCCCTTTCCTAGTTCTCCCCTCTGCACAAATCTCCCCCTTTTCCAGTTCTCTCCTCTGCACAAATCTCCCCCTTTCCCAGTTCTCTCCTCTGCACAAATCTTCCCCTTTCCCAGTTCTCTCCTCTGCACAAATCTCCCCCTTTCCCAGTTCTCTCCTCTGCACAAATCTTCCCCTTTCCCAGTTCTCCTTTCTGCACAAATCTCCCCCTTTCCCAGTTGTCCTCTCTGCATAAATTGCCCCCTTTCCCAGTTTTCCTCTCTGCACAAATCTTCCTCTTTTCCAGTTCTGCTCTCTGCACACATCTCCCCCTTTCCTAGTTTTCCTCTCTGCACAAATCTCCCCCTTTCCCAGTTCTCCTCTCTGCACAAATCTCCCCCTTTCCTAGTTCCTCCCTCTGCACAAATCTTCCCCTTTCCTAGTTCTCCTCTCTGCACAAATCTCCACCCACCTGTTCTCCTCTCTGCTAAATTTGCCCCCAGCTCCCCTATTTGCATAAATCTCCCCTACACACAAACACACACACACACACACACACACTTTCCCAGTTCTCCTTCATGCAAAATCCCCCCCCCCCCAGCTTCCCTCACTGCTTAAACCGCCCCCCCAGCTCTCCTCTCTAATAACCCCCCCCCAGCTCCCCTCTCTGCTAAACTCCCCACCCACAGTTCTCCTCTCTGCACAAATGACCCCCCCCCATCTCTCCTCATTGCTAAATTCCCCCCCAGCTTTCCTCTGTGATAAACTCCCCTCTCCCAGCTCTCCTCTGTCTCTGTGTTCAAATGACCCACTCCCCCCACTCTCTTCTGTGCTAATACCCTCTCCAGCTCTCATTTCTGTTAAAATCTCCCCCAACTCTCCTTTCTGATAACCCCCACCTCTCCTCTGTGGTAAAATCCCTTCCAGCTCTCCTCTCTGTTAAACCCCCCCCCCCCAGCTCCCCTCTCTGCTAAAATCTCCCCCAATTCTCCTTTCTGCTAACCCCTTTCCCCCCACCTTTCCTCTGTGCTAAAGCCCCCTCCATCTCTCCTCTCTGTTAAAAGCTTTCCCCAGCTCTCCTCTCTGTGAAAAATTACCCCCCATCCCCCCTTTCCCAGTTCTCCTGTGTACAAATTCCCCCAAAACCCTACGTTTACAGCTCTCTCTGCACACATTCCCTCTCCTGAAAGCTCTTCCCCTCCCCTTCACAGCTCCCTTCCCTCCTCTGGAAAGCCGACAATGCTGTATGCGCGGGCTTTATCTTTTAAAACTCGGCACAGTAGGAGAGCTCCATCCATCAAAACTGTCAGAGTAGCGGCGGCCGGCGGGGATGCAATCTCCCTCCCGTATCACCTAAAGCAGCTGCAGTGCTGGAACCTGACTCACCATGGATCAAGGGCAGCAGGACTCACCAGGGCTCGCTATTACAGAGAAGCCGATAGAGGAAGTAAGTTGTGAAAACTTCCTCTGCCAGCTAATGTGTTATATGACAGGTCGGAGTAGAGAGAGCTGCCATAGGTGGCGGAACGGCGTTCCGTGGCGTTCCGGCAGAAAAAAAGCCCTGCTAACAAGCATCAAAAAATAAGGAGCATCCTAAAAAAACATTGGTCTATACTTAAGGAAGACCCAAACATCACTGGCTTGGTACCGGATAACCCCCCCCCCCCCCATTACTTTTATAAAAGCTGGCTCACTAAAGCAAAGCCTGGTTCACAGTGAGCATAAAGAAGGATCTAGAAAAGATCCGTGCAAAACCAAAGGAACCTTCCCCTGTGGAAATTGTGCACAATGTGCTGTTATCTGTCAATCTACAATCGCTACACTGCCAAACGGAGACTGGCAGACTGGAGTTTAAAAGGATGGAAATGCTTGCCTCTCCAGATTCCCCCCAACCGGGGTTTCCAAACTCCATAGCACATGCCAGGGCCTACATATCACGACCGCATGGCATCCTGGATACGCAGCTGCCTGATTTGACACCTGCGCAACAAGGAAGTGCCACTTTATAAGGCCGGGGAACACACCCAAGGAATCACTTCTCTCCAGCTGAGGGAGAGACAACAGCCCGGGTGATGCTGCACCTTGAACCGTTTTTTTTTTTCAGCTATACCTGACAAAAAGTAAGTGTTACTATTCCAAATAGAACCATAGAAGGCTGCTCTCAGGTTTGCTTTTTTTGCCACAAATTGCAAGCTTTTCACCCTTGCTCAAAGATACAATACCCACGATGAAATTATGGTCTTCATTTCTACTTTTTTTTTTTTTATAATTATTTTCTTTGTTCATCTCATCTTCTTTTTCAATCATTCATACTTAAAATCCTTACATATTTTATAGATACAAACTTTCTCCTCTTGAGGAACTCCTTTTTTGGACTCTACCAGTACAGCTAATCGATATGATTTAGCCTGTAAGTAAACATAATTTTTTATCTACAATTATTTCCTTTTCATAAAAAATATAACATGTAACATAAATCACATTGCATAATTCTACTTTAAATTCTGCATATGTGCAAAAAACTTACAATTCATTGTTGTTTCTAGATATGGTGACTTATCCTTGAAAAAGGCTAATACCTATACAGCCGAAATGCGTAGGATAATCTCCTGGACATTTTCCTCTGAACAAAGTTCCAAGCCTGAAATACACGCATGGAACAACAGAGACAAATGTTCCTCAAAAGTCACCATTTTTCACCTTGTCATCTACCTTTCTAACTTCTTCACTTCTCTCACCGATGGACCTTAAACCCATCCACGACAAACTTGCCTATTACCTTGTAAAACTTTTTTGAAAATAAACTGTTCAATTTTTATTCTATGATACTTTACTTTGTTTACTCGTGCCCTTAAAGTCCCAACAACCTTGGTTTGAGGCAACAAACCCAAAACACAACGATTTCAAAGGGACGGTGGCAAAACCTTACTATAGGGCATCCTAGAGATCAAAACCCCTTATCCTGTGCAGGATCGAGGCAGCATGGGATTCCAGTCTTTCCGGTGGCTCCAGACTGGCTGTTGAAAGCCAGGTGCTGAAGGATAGAGATTTGTCTGAATCGGTAAATCCTACGCTGTTAAAGGTTAGAAAATCTACCTCTAGGTAGATCTACCTTCGTATTTGAAGACATACATTGCATGGTGTGAGTCTTTTGGGGTTCTCTCTCCCTCCTTTTCGATAGCTCGGATCTTGGCTTTCCTCCAACGGGGGGTTGAGCAGCGCCTGGCTTTAAATACCATGAAGGGCCAGGTTTCGGCCTTGGGGGGTTTTCTTTCAATGTCCTTTGGCCACGCTTTCCTTGGTGCGTACCTTTATCCAAGGAGCTCGACACTTGGTTCCTCCATTACCGACGTGGGTCCTCAAATTGGTGTTGTCAGTTATCCAGGAATCTCCCTTCGAAAATATCGGGAGGTTCTCCTGCTTACATTGTCCCAGAATTGGCATTTTGGCCTTTTTGGTGGCTATTACTTCTGCGTGCAGGGTGTCGGAGCTGGCGGCATTGTCTTGTCATTGTTTTACAGAGCTAAGGTGGTTCTTCGTCCCGGTCCATTGTTCCTTCCAAAGGTCGTCTCTGATTTCATTTGAATGGAGGCATTGTGGTGCCTTACCTATGTCCCAGACCTAAACATCCTAAGGAAATTGCTCTGCATTCCCTGGATGTGGTTCGGGCAATCAGGGTGTACCTGGCAGCTATGGAGTCTTTTAAGAAGTCAGGCTCACTAATTGTACTCACAGTTGGACCTCGAAAAGGGTTAGCTGTTTCTGCTACCATTTCCAGATGGATCAGACAGACAGTTATTCAGGCCTATTCAATTAGAGGTCAGGTTCCTCCTTTCCCTGTTAAGGCACACTCTACTTGGGCTCTTAGTGCCTCCTGGGTCTTCTGTCATCAGGCATTAGTGATGCAGGATTTCAAGGCGGCCATCTGGTTGTCTATGCATACTTTTACAAAGTTTTATAAATTGGATGTATTGGCATCTGCGAAAGCTTCTTTTGGCCGCACATTTTTGCAGGCTGCTGTTTAGAGGACCTGGTCCTCTTTGAGGATGTATTGTTTTTTCAGGTGAGCTCCAGCTGTTTTTTTATTCAAAACGGTAACTTTATTGAAAATTGGTCACAGTAGAGACACATAAAAGTATACAATATACAAAAAGTTGGTGAACAGAGAAGTTTCTGATGATCAATCAAAAGTGTAAACTGACATAGGGTGCAATAACCCAAGTGTATCATAAACAGTGCAAGAGAGACATGTTAGAACCAACAAATATCAGAACAGAAATTTACACACCATGAACACATTAGAAGTTCCATATCAGCCTCAGTGTGAGATATGAAGCTCAACATGAAGAGTCATAGTTAAGCGCACGTCCTTGGGGCCTGCAACCATCTATCCCATATCCTGTTGAACTTGGAGGGGCAGCCTCAGTGTTTATACATTAATCTGTTGTAGGGTATGATGTTATTTATCTCCCTCAGCCAGCCATTAAGATCAGGAGGCCGATCTCGGAGCCATTGTCTAGCAATACGTTTCCTGGCTATAAATAAGGTTTCACGTAAGAAGAGCTTAGTGAATTTTTCCAGATTAGGGATGAGCTTCGAGTTTGAGTCGAAGCTAAGTTTGACTCGAACATCAGTCGTTCGATCAAATGACAAACAAATGTGCTTCTTCACAGGAAATTTGAGCGCCCATAATGCACAGCGCGTACAGTACCTTATGTGATTGGCCAAAGCATGCACCCTGACCTCCATGCTTTGGCCAATTAAATCATCTGTGCCATGATTGGACAAAAGGCAGGCTGCCTTTAGCCAATCATGGCTCAGGGACTAAGTACACGCCCCACACTATATAAAGGCTGCTCACACAGCGTGTAGTGTGACTGTGTGGGCGAGACAGGAGACAGTGAGAGAAATGTGTTTGAGGCAGGGAGAGAATAGTTATTTTGCAGTTTGTTAGACAGTGCAGTGAGACATTGCTAGCAGTGTGAGTATAGTGAGGGAGAGGATCGTGTTTTTCAGGCAGGGTGAGCAAAGTGATTTGCAGTTTTTCAGACAGTGCAGTGTAGTCTAATTAGAGACATTGCTAGCAGTTAGGCAGGGAGAGAGATTTGTGCTTTTCACAAGTTAAGAGATCAGATGGTGAAGTATATTCAGTAGAGCAGTATATACCATAGACCATATACCATACATTGATCTCTATTAGATCATATCAGGTCATTGAGTATCTATCAGTCACTTGCGTATACCCTATATCCAGCCCTCAAATTTTCCACTCGCCTGCTCGCATTTTGCGAGTGGAAAATTATGTAGGGCGAGCTCCGGGAGCGAGAGGAGATGAAAGCTGGCGAGCCATCAGAGCGCAGATCATCCCACTGTAACAGCTTTAATTGTAATTGCCGAGCGCTCGCTGATAAACACAGTCCCGCCTCCTAGCCCAGCTTCTTTGATGGACAGAACACCTGGCCAACCAGGAAGTGTGACGTCTATCAAAGAAGGCGGGCTAGGAGGCGGGACTGTGTGTGTCAGTGAGCGCCCAGCAATTACAAGCTGTTACAGTTGGATGATCCGCGCTCTGACAGCCGAAAGCAAGGGAAAACCGATATCGGCACAACACCGGCCAGCAGTGGCATACCAATGGGGGTTATCTTCATGCTACACCGGTACTCGCGCCAATCATCTCTTCTCCGTCTGTGTTGCGCTGCTCCCGAGGGCTGGAAGAAGGTAAGTGCCCGAGGACTGAGCAGCCTCCCTGTGTGACTGCATAGAAGGAGCGGTGGGGCGGCTGCATATAGAGGAATTGATCTTTGCATATTTCTCCTGCAGCAGCTGGGCTGGATGCCTGATTCTCCTCTCTGCAGGCATTTAGCGCTTGCAGGAGGAATATGCAAAGATCAATTCCTCTATATGCAGCCGCCCCATCCCCCTCCTATCCAACTTCTTTTTTTTTTTGCTGGCTCCCCTAGTGCTGTACAGCCCCCCCTCCAGTTATTAATATTTATTTTTGTAACTTCTGCATTAATGCAAAAACGTTTAACAGTTTAATTTTATGAGATCATTTATGAGGGCGTATTTAGGGGCGGAATTAGGGGCGGGGCAGGGTAGGAGTTGGGTGGGGCAACTGGTGGCGAGTACCCCTTAAGGCCTGGCTAGTAGCTCAGGACTTTAAATTTTGAGCCCTGCTATATTGATCTGATCTCTATCTATAAGGCTATTGAGTAGATCATATCAGGTCATTGAGTATCTATCGGTCACTAAGTTGCGTATACCCTATATTGATCTGATCTCTATCTATACATAGGGCTATTGAGTAGTAGGGATGATCGAACTTTTGAAAAGTTCAGTTCGACCAGAACACCCGAATTCCCCGAAAGCTCGGTTCGGATTCCAGCACCCCATTGAAATCAATGGGACCCGAACTTCTGGAATCAAAAAACAACATTTTGAAGCCCTAAAACCCAATAAATGCCCCTAAAAAGTGCCTAGGGTTCTGGGTCATGCCCCAGGGACTATTAATCACACAAAAAAAAGTTCTTAAAAATTGTCGTTTTTGATAGAGAGCCAATTATTGAAAAAATTATTGAAAAAAAAGCGATTTCTTTGGATTTAGTGTCTGGGGGGTCTAAAAGGTGTACCTGTGAAGTTTCAGCTCTGTAGCATGTCCAGAACCAGAAAAAAAAAGATAATTTTTCTTAGAATTTGGGCGTTTTTGTTTCACGTTTATTGGGCGTTTTTTGGGCGTCTTTGGAGGCAGGCATGACATCTGAACTTCTGTATAGGGGTATATATATATATATATATATTGTAAGGGATTAGCTCGGTGGCAGGTGTGGATGACCCCTTGGGGTGTGCATTTTCACAGAGAGATAGCCGATAACTGCTTGCAAACAACAGTTTGGTTTATTAATGCAATTTACTTCACACAATTGCAAGCGTTAAAAACAGCAAAATAAAATAAAAGACAAAATAAATCCTTGCCTCTGTGGGCGGCTACCTTCTCACACTGGAACCTACCTAAGAGTCTGTCCCCAACCTACTGTTGGGCAGACTTTCTTATCCTACAGCGGATACTCAACAGTCCATGTTTTATCTCTTCACACAGCACATGTTCATTTTCACCATCTATTCTTGCACTTGCACCACCTTTTTGGCACTAAGTAGCTTGGAAGTTTTATGGACAATAATATCTACCTTTTACATTATATTTATTTTTAATAATACCCGCACTATTTATTTATGCACGAATAATAAAACGCACTTTACTGGATGTTTGCACATTTATTCTTATCACTTAAGCACTTTCTGGGGCACGCAATATTGAGCCCAATATATAGATCCTGACTTTTTGGCACCTGCACTTTTATGACCTTATGATTTTATGACTTTATTATAAATTAATTTATTTACCTGTCTGGTAATCACCTTTTTTCATACATGGGATCTAGTGCAATATACACAAAAATCAGGTTAGCGCCATCACCAACCTTTTTGCACTTTATTCATCTATTGAAAAAATTATTGAAAAAAAAAAAATTAGATTTCTTTGGATTTAGTGTCTGGGGGGTCTAAAAAGTGTACCTGTGAAGTTTCAGCTCTGTAGCATGTCCAGAACCAGAAAAAAAAGATAATTTTTCTTAGAATTTCAGTAGCGCAGGGAACAAATAAAAAACTGAAAAATTGGACCTGCAAAATTATTAAGCCCCTTTACTTTCAGTGCAGCAAACTCTCTCCAGAAGTTCAGTGAGGATCTCTGAATGATCCAATGTTGACCTAAATGACTAATGATGATAAATAGAATTCACCTGTGTGTAATCAAGTCTCCGTATAAATGCACCTGCACTGTGATAGACTCAGAGGTCCGTTTAAAGCGCAGAGAGCATCATGAAGAACAAGGAACACACCAGGCAGGTCCGAGATACTGTTGTGGAGAAGTTTAAAGCCGGATTTGGATACAAAAAAGATTTCCCAAGCTTTAAACATCCCAAGGAGCACTGTGCAAGCAATAATATTGAAATGGAAGGAGTATCAGACCTCTGCAAATCTACGAAGACCTGGCCGTCCCTCTAAACTTTCAGCTCATACAAGGAGAAGACTGATCAGAGATGCAGCCAAGAGGCCCATGATCACTCTGGATGAACTGAAGAGATCTACAGCTGAGGTGGGAGACTCTGTCCATAGGACAACAATCAGTCGTATACTGCACAAATCTGGCCTTTATGGAAGAGTGGCAAGAAGAAAGCCATTTCTTAAAGATATCCATAAAAAGTGTAATTTAAAGTTTTCCACAAGCCACCTGGGAGACACACCAAACATGTGGAAGAAGGAACTCTGGTCAGATGAAACCAAAAATCAAACTTTTTGGCAACAATGCAAAACGTTATGTTTGGCGTAAAAGCAACACAGCTCATCACCCTGAACACACCATCCCCACTGTCAAACATGGTGGTGGCAGCATCATGGTTTGGGCCTGCTTTTCTTCAGCAGGGACAGGGAAGATGGTTAAAATTGATGGGAAGATGGATGGAGCCAAATACAGGACCATTCTGGAAGAAAACCTGATGAAGTCTGCAAAAGACCTGAGACTGGGATGGAGATTTGTCTTCCCAGTCTCATGACAATGATCCAAAACATAAAGCAAAATCTACAATGGAATGGTTCACAAATAAACATATCCAGGTGTTAGAATGGCCAAGTCAAAGTCCAGACCTGAATCCAATCGAGAATCTAGAAAACTGAAAATAGTTGACCCTCACAAAGCTGGAGAAGGCTATAAGAAGATAGCAAAGCGTTTTCAGATGTCAATATACTCTGTTCGGAATGTAATTAAGAAATGGCAGTCATCAGGAACAGTGGAAGTTAAAGCAAGATCTGGAAGACCAAGAAAAATATCAGACAGAACAGCACGCAGGATTGTGAGAAAAACAATCCAAAACCCATGTTTGACTGCACGATCAAACGACAGAAAGATCTGGCAGACACTGGAGCTGTGGTACACTATTCCACTATAAAGAGATACTTGTACAAATATGGTCTTCATGGAAGAGTCATCAGAAGAAAACCTCTTCTACGTCCTCACCATAAAAATCAGCGTTTGAACTTTGCAAATGAACATATAGACAAGCCTGATGCATTTTGGAAACAAGTTCTGTGGACTGATGAGGTTAAAATTTAACTTTTTGGCCGGAATGAGCAAAGGTACCTTTGGAGAAGAAGGGGCACAGCATTTAATGAAAAGAACAATCATGCTTTGGGGTTGTATTGCAGCCAGTGGCACAGGGAACATCTCACGAGTAGAAGGAAAAATGGATTCAATAAAATTTCAGCAAATTTTGGATGGTAACTTGATGCCATCTGTGAAAAAGCTGAAGTTAAAGAAAGGATGGCTTCTACAAATGGATAATGATCCTAAACACACCTCTAAATCCACGGGGATTACATCAAGAGGCGTAAACTGAAGGTTTCGCCATGGCCTTCACAATCTCCTGACAACACAATCTCCAACATAATTGAAAATCTATGGATAGACCTTAAAAGAGCAGTGCGTGACAGACAGCCCAGAAATCTCGAAGAACTGGAAGCTTTTTGTAAGAAAGATTGGGTAAAGATACCTCAAACAAGAATTGAAAGACTCTTGGCTGGCTACAAAAAGCGTTTACAAGCTGTGATACTTGCCAAAGGGGGCAGTACAAGATATTAGCTCTGCAGGGTGCCCAAACTTTTGCAGACACAATTTTTTTGTTTTCTGTTATTTTGAAAGTGTAAATGATGGAAATAAAATCTAACTTTTGTTGACATATTATAAGAATGTCTAATCTGTAATTTGATGCCTTTTGGAGATTTTTCCATCTTTCCTTGGCTTCTTTATGCTCATTAATAAAAAATTTTACCTGGGGTGCCCAAACTTTCGATCCCCGCTGTATATTCTATATTGATCTCAATCCACATCATGTCCAAAAGGCAGACGAGGAGAGGCAGATGCTCACAGGCCACCAAAAAAAGATGGCAAGCAGCCTCTGTGTCCACAGTGAAAAGTGGTGGTCACAGTCGACATGGTGCATCCCCTGCAGGCGGGGCACTTCCAGCCTTTATTTCCGGTGCTGCCCGTGTTATTCAGCCACAACATGTGGAAGAGTTGGTGGAGTGTATAAATAAGCTGTCCTCATCCTCCTCATACTCTGGCATCCACGCTCACAGTAGTTTGCCTTCCACCGCATCTGCCAAAGCGGCCCATTCCACAGGCTCCTTCTCCACAGCTACTCCTTCTGTCGCCCCACCATCATGCACGGAGGAGTCACCTAAACTTTTTGTTTATAGTGTCAGTGACATGCTTCTGGAGGATGCGCAACAATTTGAAAGCTGTGATGTTGGTTCCCAGGTTGATGAAGGGAAAAAAGTGAGCCTAGAGAGAGGGGGTCACAATGACAGACAAGCAGTCATGTTCCCACAGCTGCAGCATACTGCCAAGTTTGCTCCAGTGACAAGGAAGGAGGGGATGATGAGGTCACTGACTGTACTTGGGTGCCTGACAGGATAGAGGAGGAGGGGGAGGGGGGAGGAGGAGGAGGCATAACTCCAACGAGGCAGGATGTGCTCTAGGGGCCGCCATAGGAGTAGCCAACCTATTGCATCACAGCACAGAGCTCCACAGGTGCAGGGTGCTGCAAACTCCCCCCCGGACTCCCAAAAGTTCATTAGGCTTTTTCAGCATATGTGCTGGAGACCGCAGCATTGCTGTTTGCAACATCTGTCTGAAGTGGATCAAGGATGGCCAGAACACCAGCCACTTGGGCACAACATGCTTGACAAGGCATATGACGACCTGCCATGTAGTCTGTTGGCAACAGCACCTGAAAGAGCCACAAGATCAAAACAAGCATACATCACCTTGCTCCTCATCTGGGATCTCTAACCCCTGACGACGTCAATTACTGACAAAACACGTAGGAGGAGCCTATGGCACGTCACGCTGTGACCACCGAGGGGACACGGCGGCCATTTTCTCGGCAGGTTATCGAGTACCGAGACGCTCCATGATACACGCTGACGATTACAACATAAATGTGAGTTGCCACTCTGCAGTTTTATACGAATAAAGCTTCTCAACAGTATTACGCTATGGGAGTTGTTTTTCTTCCTTTTTATACTTACTAACCTTGAGAGGAGTGGGCACGATCTGTGTGGGAGACGGTGCAGGACCTGTCAGCGGATCTGGATCTCACATATGCTGTATATGATCCTTGTCATGGGGATCATTGAGTTGTGGTAAGAGGCTAATCTTATCCCTTGGTGGTGGAATCTTTGCACTGGGATATTGGATTTTGGAGTGTCTTTCGGATCACACAGTTTACTTTTCGAAGAAATTTGATATATGTGTGGACTTTTTAATGAACAATGGACTGTGCTGTTCATCCTAACAACATGTTTTAAGCGCTACACCTACTATTGTTTTATCGTTTCGTGATCTGTTTTTCTAATTCAGGGTCAAGTGTTGGCAGCTAATTCGTTTTTTTATATTTTACATTATATCACATTATGTGTTTTTTATGAACATATATTTATTCATGCGCAGCATATTTCCCAAAAGTATACCTCATGTCTTCTCAAATACCTGCATTGAGAGGGATGATGGTATAGCAATGAGTGCCACAGAGACTTGCACCCAATCTGCTAGCAGTATACCACCACTTGATTTGAGCAGCAGGCAAATTTCACTACCCCAATTGCTGAACCGTAGAAAGAAATACTGTCCCAGCCATCCACATACTCAGTGTCCTAATGCTAGCTTGGCCAAATTGCTAGCATTACAATTGCTGCGTTTTCATCTGGTAGACTCTGCTCCCTTTTGCAAATTTGTGGAATGTGCTGTACCACCGTGGCAGGTACCAAAAAGGCATTTCTTTTTGCCTAAGGCCATGCTCTCTACCATCATGTGGAAGGTAGTGTTTTGGCCTAGTTGGACTGAGCGGTCAGCAGGAAGGTGCACATTACTGCTGACTCTTGATCCAACAGGCATGGACAGGGACGTTACATTTCTTTCAAGGCGCACTGGGTAACTCTGCTGACAGCTGGGAAGGATGCAGGACAGGGTTCAGTGTTGCAGCTTGTTTTGCCACCACGCCTCCAAAAAGCTGGTGCTGGTTATGCCACATCTGGCTACTCCACCACCTCCTCCTCCTCTTCTTCCTCCATGTCCTCTTCTGCTCAATTGTCCTCTGAAGCAGCAGTGCTTCCTAAGCATTCAAGAGCCTACGCAAGCAGTCAGGCTAAAAGATGCCATGCCATGCTTCAGTTGGTCTGTCTAGGGGACAGAGATTCTGTCAGCTCTGCAGGGGCAGGCTCATGGATTTTGATAAAGGATGTATGCATCGTCCTGTCCTCATTTGAGGAGGCCACAAGGATGGTGAGCTGGGACAATGTGACACTATCCCTCTAGTCTACTTGCTGGAGCACAAGCTTTGTGGAATCATGGACAGAGCACTTGAGGCAGAACAGTGGGAGGAAGAGGAGGGCTTCCTTTCTTTACAAGGCCCCCTTCATGCAGATATCATCCCTACAGGGACACAAAACACAAAGGAGGAAGAGGAAGAGGAAGAGGAGGAGGAGGACTTCGGCAGCATGGATGTAGATAGCATACAACAGTCTTCAAGGGATGGATTTGATTCCCCAGAAACCCTAGGAGTTGTACGTGGTTGGGGAGAGGTTGCTCCTGCCGACAATGTCATCCTTAGTGACCCAGAGGACTCAGAAGCTCATGCCTCCTCCAACTTACGTTGCATGGGCTTCCTCAATCTGCAAAGCCTGCGAAAGGACCTGAGGATTCATGCTATCAAGGAGAGGGATAATTACTGGTTGGCAACCCTTCTTGATCCACGTTACAAGGTTAAAGTTGCTGAGCTCATCCTGCCTTCGCAGAGGGAGCAGAGGATGAAACATCTTGAGAAGCCCTTGAAAAAAAATTTGTGTACCACCTTTCCAGACACTGGAAGGTTAACATTCTGTGGACGTGTTTCTGAGGCATCATTCTGCCAAAGGAGGAACGGTGGAGAAGGTGGATGGCTGACCGATGCCTTTAAACAGTTCTTTAGTCCTCTGCAGCACCCAGGGCTGTTAGGTTTAAGCAACCATCGGCAGCATCTCCATCATATGGTGCATGATTATCTAGGCGCAAGAGCAGACATGGAGACCTTTCCAGCTAAGCATCCACTGGGTAACTTGAGGATGGACTACTGGCCAGAACTTGCTCAATATGCAATGGAGCTACTGGCACGTCCTGGTTCCAGCGTGCTTTCCGAACGGACGTTCAGTGCTGCTGGAGGTTTTGTGACTGACAAATGAGTGCGTCTGTCCATAGACTCTGTTGACCAGCTGACTTATCAAAATGAATCAGTCCTGGATCAACAACAGCTATCAAGCCCCTGATGCTGATGTAACTGATTGAATTTGCTAGCGGTCTGCCATCCCTTGAAGACTGCGTATGCTGCCTATCCTATTCCTCAACCTTGATTCTGCTAGCTTCCAAAAATGTTTTTGGTTTAGGTCACTACCAACCCCCAAGTCCTAATTTTTCTGCACTTGTATGACAGGTGCATACAATTTAAATTTCGTATGTAATTGTTAACAGCAGGCGCAAAGGCCCAATTTTTGGAACCTGTATAACAAGTACATGCAATTTCAAATTTGTATGGAATTCATACCAGCAGGTCCCTTTCCTGCGCCCAGCAAGAGTAACTGTGAGGGGTTGGTAACGGTGTTTAGGCACCACCAACAGCAAAGGCCCAATTTTTGGCACCTGTATGACAAGTACATGCAATTCCAAATTTGTATGGAGTTCTTACCAGCAGGTCCCGTTCCTGCTTCCAGCAAGAGTAACTGTGAGGGGTTGGTTACGGTGTTCAGGCACCACCAACAGCAAAGGCCCAATTTTTGGCACCTGTATGACAAGTACATGCGATTTCAAATTTGTATGGAATTCTTACCAGCAGGTCCCAGTCCCATTCCTGCACCCAGCAAGAGTAACTGTGAGGGGTTGGTTACGGTGTTCAGGCACCACCAACAGCAAATGCCCAATTTTTGGCACCTGTATGACAAGTACATGCGATTTAAAATTTGTATGTAATTCTTACCAGCGGGTCCTGTTCCTGCGCCCAGCAAGAGTAACTGTGAGGGGTTGGTTACGGTGTGCAGGCACTACCAACAGCAAAGGCCCAATTTTTGGCACCTGTATGACAAGTACATGCAATTTCAAATTTGTATGGAATTCTTTTCAGCAGGTCCCATTCCTGTGCCCAGCAAGAGTAACTGTGAGGAGTTGGTTACGGTGTTCAGGCACTACCAACCCCAAAGGCCCAATTTCAGACTCAGTTCCTGCCGATACTAACCTTCCAGGTCCCCATCACTCCAGCCGGTTTGCATAGCCGCCACCCAACCTTGGCCAGGTCAGATGACAGCACAGCGCCCCTACTAGATCACTGATAAGAACACATACAACACTTGACCTTTGTCAATTTCAAATTGGTATGGAATTTTTGAGCAGCAGGGCCCGTTCCTGCTCCCAGCAAGAGTAACTGTGAGGGGTTGTGGTGTTCAGGCACCGCCAACACCCAAGGCCCAATTTTTCTGCACCTCTATGACAACTGACAAGTACATGCAATTTCAAATTTGTATGGAATTCTTATCAGCAGGTCCCATTTCTGCGCCCAGCAAGAGTAACTGTGAGGGCTTACGGTGTTCAGGCACCACCAACACCAAAAGCCCAATATTTCTGCACCTGTGTGACA
The DNA here is from genome assembly GCF_965119305.1 of Pelophylax lessonae. NCBI lineage: Eukaryota > Metazoa > Chordata > Amphibia > Anura > Ranidae > Pelophylax > Pelophylax lessonae. Next base: position 522,380,918 of record NC_138771.1, read on the forward strand.
AGTACATGCAATTTCAAAATATGTATGGAATTTTTAACAGCAGGGCCCGTTCCTATGCCCAGCAAGAGTAACTGCGAGGGGTTACGGTGTTCAGGCACCACCAACAACCAAGGCCCAATTTTTCTGCACCCGTATGACAAGTACATGCCATTTGAAATTTGTATGTATATTTGTATATGACATTTTTTCCTTTAGAGATGTCAGTATTGCTGCAGCAGGCTACATACATCATAGAGATGCACTACTTTACAAGCACATTCAGGGGACCCCACAGGCACGATATTTGAAGAAATATTGCATTTTTATAGTTTCACTTTAAGCCTCATTAAAATAAGTAAATCACTGCTCCTTTAAAACGATCGCTTTAAAAAACATGTTTGCATTGCTATATGTTCCCCAGGTCAGTACCCAGACCCCCATACACTTTTTTGGGGCAATAATTTGCATTTAAGCCTTCAAAATTAGGCCGTTTGATTTTCGAGGTTCGAGTCCTATAGACTTCAATGGGGTTTGTTTGTTCGAACAAACTTTTCCTCTGTTCCCGGTGTTCTGGTGCGAACCGAATCGGGGGGTGTTTGGCTCATCATGAGCGTTACCCACATGATGGTACCTAAAACCCAGAAAAACAACCCCTGCTGTAAAACCCATAATCTTAAAAGCAAAAAACTCAGTATCCAGCTTTATACCCGAAACTCTTAACAAAAGTTATTGGTCAGTAGCTAGTGTTGTGCAAACCAGTCAGATCCCTGCCATTGTCCAATGACAAGGACATAAAGTCAAAAACAATCCAAGTCAAAAAGGAAAAATAAAAAAGCAAGGAAAAAAACCCCCATAAAGCACAGAAAGGGGGAAAAAACAAAAAGCGCACTAAGCTGAAGCGCAAACTGGGAGCTCCAGCAGCTCGGCACAGTCCATCCCGGTTTTGCTGCTCACTTCCTGTTCCCCATGAAACTGACATCCAGAACCACAGGCTGGGTGATCGTGCCCTCTGGGGCAATGGCAATGTTCCCGGCAAACGGCCCAGTGATCCATGAGGAGGGCCATGTCAAAAGCGTTCACAGAATAATATCTTCAGGATCCAAAAAAAATAAAAATATGTGCCCCAGATCAGAGCTCACAGAGGTCCTTAGTGCAAAGCCATATAAATTAGAGGACAGTTATATAGAGTCCAGCCAGTCTGCAGCATCACTGGCGGATTCCAAAAATTTAGTGGTGCCTTAGTGCTCCACTCTCAGCTTGCTCGGATTGAGCATCCCATATTTCAGGCCCTTAGCCCGCAGGCGTCTGCACACTTCAACATACGGCTGCCGTTTCTTCTGTGTCTCAACAGAGAAGTCTGGAAACAGCATTATCTTCCCATTTTCATAGTGCAGGTCCTCTCTTTTCGTGGCTTCTGTAAGTATTTTGTCTCTGTCCCGGAAATGTAGCAAGCGCACCAGTCGGCACTCTATGGGCACGCTCCACAACATATGTGGGCGACACATTAGTCAAGTTGAGGAGGTCACAAAAGAATTGTTCAGCAAATAATGTAGGATTAGTCCCCTCAGCTTTTTCGGGAAGTCCCACTACCCTAACGTTGTTGTGGCGCTGCCTGTTCTCAGCATCCTCAATCTTGTCTGCCATGGTGGTCACTTGGGCCCGCAATTCAGCAATCTGAGCAGTATGGATATGGGTAGTGTCTTCTACTGTGGATATTCTGTCCTCAGCTCCTGTCAGGCGACCCCTAATCTTGTCCAAATCATGCCTTATTAAAGTGCATTCTGATGCCAAATGATCAATGCGCATCATGAGTGCCGTTTTGCAGCTATCTATCACCACCAGGATCGGTGCGGCTATGTCCTCATCTGGGGGGGTCTCATCCTGCTGGTCCTTGGGTCCCTCTGGGACAGGAGGCTAATTCGGGGTCCCCAGGGTGCTCCCACCAGAGCTCCGCAGCGATTTCTTCATCCCTGCTGCGGCCCTGTGCGATGAGCGTGTGGAGGAGGCTTGGGAGGACGGTAATATGGCGGCTGCGCACGCGCCTTGCGGCATCTGAGTTCTCGGAGCCCTGAAATTCGGCACCACCGTGGCTGATTTCTTACCAGGCATGGGTCCGGTAAGTAGCCCGGTGCAGGGAGAATGACGGCAGCCCACTAGAATGGCTTTTGGACTGGCGATGAATGCGGATTGTACATGGATGGCAAGGAGCTCCCAGCAAACACGTCTGTCTCCTTCTACATCCTAGCCACACCCCCCTTGATGATTGACATATGCCAGAGCTGTAGCATTGTCTGATTGTATCCGCACAGGGTGTCCCTGCAGTCAATCCGTCCACTGAGACAGACAAAGTCTGATAGCCTGAATTTCCAGGATGTTGATCGGCAACCTGGACTCCTCCCGAGTCCAGACACCTTGGGCCGAACATACTTCCCCATCCGGGGAAAGACACCTCCCCATCCGGACAGACTGGCATGCATGATGCTTACAGTTCAATACAGGGGAAGAAAGGACTTTCCCAGACACAGAGCCGGGGAACAGAGCCCAATAGGAGAGACTCCCTTGAACCCTGACTCAACCGAATCAGACTGTCCAATGACAGGGGATCCTTGTTCCATTTGATCAGAATCTCCCTTTGCAAAGAACTAGTGTGGAACTGCGCAAATGGAACCGCCTCGAAGGTGGAGACCATCCGACCCAGCACTTGCATGCAAGTCCTGAGTGATGATTGATGGTTGGACAACAGGAGCTGAACAGCCTCCTGTAGCTACAGCAGTTTTGTTTGAGGAAGAAATACCCGGGCTGACGCTGAGTCCAGCGCCAGACCCAAGTAGTCCAGCTTTGTGGACAGAGACAGTGCCGATTTCTGAAAATTTAGTGTCCACCAGAACTCCTGTAAAGATTGCACCGTAACCTCCAAGTCAGCTTCTAAAGCTGAGGAAGACTCTGCACGCAGAAGCAGATTGTCCAGGTAACCCAGTACCACGATCCCCTTCTGCCATAACAAGGCCAGCACTGGAGCCAAAATCTTTGTGAACACTCGAGGAGCTGAAGTTAGACCAAAGGGTAATGCCACAAATTGAAAGTGCTCCTCGCCCACAGCAAAACAAAGAAAATATTGATGCCCGACATATATTAGAGAATGAAGGTAAGCGTCCTTGAGATCGACAGAAGCCATCAGATTTCCTTGAGGAAGAAAAGCTACTACTGTGCGGATGGACTCCATCCGAAATTTCTGAACCCGCACAAAGTGGTTCAGAGCCTTGAGATCCAAGATCGGAGGAACCTTGCCTTCCTTCCTGGAAACTGTGAACAGATTTGAATAAAAACCCTGGAAACGATCTGACTCTGGAACCGGCAAAATAACTCCTTGTGCTAACAGGTCCTGCACTGCTCCATAGAGGTTCTGTAGCTGCTCTGGAGACAGGCGTAAGTTGGAAGGAAAGAACCTTGCCGGAGGCAAGGACCAAAACCCGATCTTGTAACAGAACCGAATCAGTTTGTGGACCCATTTGTCCTGAATGAGCAAGGTCCACGGATCCAGAAAGCAGCAAAGATGTCCCCCCACCCCAGACGAGGGTGAGGGCGCCCCTTCAGGCTGGGGAAGGCTTGTCTGTGAAACCAGACACGCCCGCTTTAGACTTAACAATCCAGGGTCTCCTGGAGCCTCCCTCAAAGTTAAGAGGTGGATCTCGAGCCCTTTTCCTGCGATACAGACGGATATAAGGGCCACTTGTTAGCCAAAAAAAGGGACCCCAATTACGGTGAGGCTCCTTGCCCTTAGCAGACTGTGGAAGCAAAGTACTCTTGCCTCCCGAAAGGCCCTTAATGATCTCTTCCATAGAGGCACCGAACAAATGGTCACCTACAAAGGAAAGATCGGACAGCACCTTTTTAGAAGCCTGATCAGCTGAGCAGGGGGGCCGCACCCAGGGATGCATCACAATTATACTGTAACTCTTGGATCAACTGATCCGCCAGATCCGCCAGCTCAGAAGGATGTTGACTCCCCTCCAGATCCTGACGCAAAAACTTAGCCCCTTCCATTAAGGTCTGGGATACCAAGGTGATAGCAATCAATAAAAATTTAACCAGCCACAGTGAAGAGGTACCGGACCAGAAGAGACTCCTCAAAGGGATATCTTCTAACGAAATGCTTAGGTATTCCAACCATGTGTTTCGGGGGGGGGGACCCCACTGACTAGTGACAATCTCGTCAAAATAGGCATGAAAGGGAAAAACCTTATTTACCTTGGAAGATTTGCGGGTGCCAAATTGCACCGTCGTCACCGACTCAGCAGCAGCTTTAACTTTAACGTTTCCCGCATTGATACAATCAGGGCCTCCACCAGTGCTCTCATGCACGGCTGAAGAGGAGGACTCATCCCCACTATTCGAGCACTTAGCGTATGTGGGCGCAGAACCAGTGGGCTGACTGTCGTCCGTGGTGGCCAAATCCTTCTCAGAATCTGAGGAAGCAGAGGATACAGCTTCTTGCCAGGTCTCCTTTGCAGGGCCATATCTACTTTGGGTACTACTGTAGTGACTGCAGGGCTGCCGTCATAGCTGCCAGGGCAGACTGAGACCCAGAGGGTCCTGCAGCTTCCAGGAGTGGATCGGGTGGTGAAACACGCTCCTCAGGCTCTGTGGCCATAAAGGGTTAAGCGGGACCGCGCTGCTCAGCAAATAATTTTTTTTTTTTTTGTTAAAACGAGATACCCCTCACCCTGTGCACTGCTGTGGCACTACAAGAAGCAGCGCACCCGCAAAGCTGTATACTGCAAAGTTATGACAGTGTACCCCCAGAGACTCACCACCCGAGTTTGAAAGTCCCAAAACGATCTGCCACACTGCTGGAAAGAGGAAGAGGAAACGCTGACCTGACACTAGAGGCCCCCACAGCCTCAGCACTGTCTCAGACTACAGGAAAATGGCTGCCAATGCAAGTCTATGGGGAAACCAAAAACATGGCTGCTGAACTACAGAAACATGGCCGCCGAATCGGGAATCACAGAGACCACGGAAAAATGGTGGCACCACCTGGCGCTGCACGGGACCCTGGACCCCACTTGACCCCAGGGAAAAAAGTTACGCCCCCCCCCCGCCCCGCAGCACCCAGGTATGGACACCCCTAACAGGGGCCGACAGCAGCATCACCCACCGCTCCTCTAGTCCAGCACCATGCAGCCCCCGTACCCAATTTCACCCATGCCCCCCAAACAGGGGCCGGGACAGATGAGGGCATCCAAGTTTAAAGGGGAACCCCACAAGGAGGAGGAGAAAGCACAAATGGGAAGAAAGACACAAAGGGGCCTACTATCCCCAGGGGGGGGCCTGCGACCACCCCAACAATTCCGCAGGAAAGAAGGAGGGACACTACTCACCATACCACAGTCACCAGGGGGACGCCTGTCCCAGCAGTTCACCGCACCATCTTGGAATGGGTGTGCTGCGGCCTGAGGTATGCTGCAACTCTAGTCTTGACTGCTGTCATGACCCGGGCTATGCAACCTCGCAAGGTGTTTTACTCGCCGATCAGGCCCCATCCAGTGGGGCTATGTCGCGGCCAACTTAGTGCGGAGCTAGTAGTTGGGTCGCACCCACAGGACCGACTTGGAAGACCGTAAGGATCTAGAATTTCCAGTGCGTTGCCCAGTCCAGCTGTTGATTGTAGTTCTCACAGGAACAGTTTATTGTAGTTTACACATAAACAAAAATAATAAAGTAAAAGCAAAAAATTAAATTTTAATAGGAAAACATGCCAGGACTGCAGATCCCAGCAGAGAGCCAGGTCCTTACTCCTGACTAGGCAGAAAAAACTGGAAGTCCTACAGAAGGAAGTGATGGTATACCATATGGGACTGCCCCAGGGGCGTAACCAAAAAGGTTTCTGCCTAGTCCTACTCCTGAAGAGTGACAGTATAATCAGTGGCGGCCAGTGCGTTGGGGGCGCAGGGGCGCCGCCCCCCCTATCCATGCGTCCGGCCCCCTAATCTGCATGCAGGGGTGCCGGAAGCATGCTTAATGGGGTTTTTTTTTTGGCATCACCTGTTTAGAGCCAGAGGCTCTAATAGGGCGATGCAAAGGGTGGACCCAGGGCGCAGAGCAGTGCGTCCCGAGCCCACCCATTGTGTGACAATAGCGAATGAAAATTCGCTATTGTCACACGGATCCTCCTCCTGGCCAATCAGGGAGCGCGTCCGATATGCGCTTCCTGATTGGCCGCAAGGCAAACCCCATGCGATTGGCCGAGGAGGAGATGGGAGGACTCGAGGAGATGCGCCGCCGGGGGATTCAAGAGAAGCCGCGCCGCCGGGACACTGAGGAGAAGGTGCCGCCGCGACAATGCTCCAGGTAAGTGCACTGGTCTGGGGGGGGGGGGGGGGGCACACTGCATTGAAGGGGGCACGCACGCACGCTGGTCTCTGCATGTATGCTGGTCACTACAATCTACATTGAAAGGGGGCATGTACACTGGTCACTAGTTACATTGAAAGTGGCATTTACGCTGGTCACTAGTTACATTGAAAGGGGGCATGTACGCTGGTCACTAGTTACATTGAAAGGGGGCATGTACGCTGGTCACTAGTTACATTGAAAGGGGGCATGTACGCTGGTCACTAGTTACATTGAAAGGGGGCATGTACGCTGGTCACTAGTTACATTGAAAGGGGGCATGTATGCTGGTCACTAGTTACATTGAAAGGGGGCATGTACACTGGTCACTACATTGAAAGGGGGCATGAATGCTGGTCAATAGTTACATTGAAAGGGGGCATGTACGCTGGTCACTACATTGAAAGGGGGCATGTGTGCTGGTCACTAGTTACATTGAAAGGGGGCATGTACGCTGGTCACTAGTTACATTGAAAGGGGGCATGGATGTACACTGGTCACTACATTGAAAGGGGGCATGTATGCTGGTCACTACATTGAAAGGGGGCATGTATGCTGGTCACTGCATTGAAAGGGGGCATGTACGCTGGTCACTGCATTGAAGGGGGCATGTACGCTGGTCACTACATTGAAAGGGGGCATGTACGCTGGTCACTGCATTGAAAGGGGGCATGTACGCTGGTCACTACATTGAAAGGGGGCATGTACGCTGGTCACTACATTGAAAGGGGGCATGTACGCTGGTCACTACATTGAAAGGGGGCATGTACGCTGGTCACTACATTGAAAGGGGGCATGTACGCTGGTCACTGCATTGAAAGGGGGCATGTACGCTGGTCACTGCATTGAAAGGGGGCATGTACGCTGGTCACTGCATTGAAAGGGGCATGTACGCTGGTCACTGCATTGAAAGGGGCATGTACGCTGGTCACTGCATTGAAAGGGGGCATGTACGCTGGTCACTGCATTGAAAGGGGGCATGTATGCTGGTTACTGCATTGAAAGGGGCATGTACGCTGGTCACTGCATTGAAAGGGGGCATGTACGCTGGTCACTGCATTGAAAGGGGGCACGCTGGTCACTGTGCATTGAAAGGGCGGTCACTGTGCATTGAAAGGAGGCACGCTGGTCTCGCTGCATTGAAAGGGGGCACGCTGGTCTCTCAGCATTGAAAGAGGGCACACTATACCTTAATTACTGAAGGCCCCTTTCACACTTTTGCGACCTCAAAGTCACGCAATTTTTTACAGCGTTTTTTGCTGCAAAGCAATGCCTATTACATTTTTCTGTTTGCGCCCCCCCCCCCCAAAAAAAAAATTTTGAGCACCAGCCTCCACTGAGTATAATACCCAATGGTCTGAAGAATTGAAGGTGTGTCTGTCAGTGAACGAAAGAGAAAAAAAGTTTTGCCTTTAGTTATACTTTAAGCTTGATCCAGCCATATTCTTGCTTGGTCTCTTGTCACCCAATTTGCCTAGAGACGCTAAGGGGTGTATTTACTAAAGCTAGAAAGGGCAAGATTATTCACAATTCTGCAGAGAAAACAATCAGCTTCTAACATCAGGAAGCTGATTGGTTTCTCTGCAGAATTATAACTAATTTGCTCTATCTAGCTTTAGTAAATAAAACCCTAAAAGCCTGACCCTGCATGTGTTAAAGGCTGCAAGTTCCACTCCCATATTCAAGAGATTAAACTCAAAAAAGTTCTTATGGCCTGACTAAATAACACACTTCCCATTTATGAACAGGTTTGGGACCCCTGGATCTGTTTCAAGGACACCACCTAAGATCTCTTGTAACCTTCGTTTTGCCCATCCCAGTACTCCCTTCCCAGATAGCAAGGATAAGTTGCCACAAATTTGTGGCAGGGTTCAATTGTAAGTCTGTTAAAGTGGTTGTAAACCTACCTCTACTGATTGTACCTATAGGTAAGACTAAAATAAGGATTAATTATATGTTCTGTAAATATCGCCTAAACTTGCACCATTTAGGAGATATTTACTGTATAATGTGCTGATGACATCATCGGCGCATGCGATCTGAAGGAACGGCGCCTCTATAGTTTCTTCAGAGCCCTGTGCTGCGACGTCATGTGGCTCCGGCCAGTAGCACAGCTGAAGTCCACGGACCTGGAAGGAAGATGCGCAAAGATTAATGCGGCCTCCAGTGGGGACGACGAGGTCTTCATTTGCAGGAAAGTGTCACATAATGTGCTAGTATGTGATGCATACTAGCATGTTATGCCTTTACTTTGCAGGTTAAAAAAAAAGGGAAAAAATAGCAGACTTTACTTCCTCTTTAACTTACTGCACATTTTCATTGGCAAGTTGTACACTTGCAGAGCACCTGAAGCACAAGTTCCAGTTGATACTTTTCCAATTTGTAGAAAATTTGCGTGGCAAGTCTCTAGCAAGAGAAAAGTTGCAGTGGTGAGTCTACAGCAAGAGCTCCACAAGTCACAGTGACCCCTGTGGTGGGATGACTATTGCACAACATAACTGAACCAGAACATGCTGCAGACTTGTAAAATGTTTACAAAGAAATTTGATCTGTAGTCATGCAATGCGGACTTGCAGCAATTGTGCAACAAACTTGTATAGCCTGGCAAGTGTAGCAATAGCTTAGCAAGTCATTTTCAAACTTGCAGCTCAATTGCTTGCTATCTGAAATGCTGCTTCTTCCTCACTTTCTTTATACTCCACCTGTTAGCTTCCCCTTTTACTCCACTTAAGTTAGCTACCTCTTTTACGTCACCTATGTTAGCTTCCCCATTTACTCCATCAATGTTACTCCTCTTTTACTCCACCTATGTTAGCTTCCTCTTTTACTCCACCTATGTTAGCTTCCTCTTTTATTCCACCTTATTATGTGGCAATTTTGGAAAATGATTTTCTAATTTTCCAATAAACATTTACATTAAAAAAAAGCTAGTGACAGAGACTGTATCACATATGGAATTTTCAATTTGCCTATAGTTCCACTTTACAAAAAGAGTGTAAAGAGCAATACTAATATAAAATAATACAAAATACAAATGAGGTATAAGTGCAAAGAAACAGCCTACCATCCTTTCCTAAGCTGTTAACAATCAACCAAAATATAATTGGATGCTGTAGAATACTTTGCTTCCCATGATATTTCTCCCCCTTGAACTGCTTGACTAGTGTAGAACAGATGTCACTATAATGAACAAAAATAGTGATGCGCCAGTCAATAAAAGTGCACAAATAGTGATTCACAAACGTATAAATCCGTGTCCATAAAGAATGCAATCATCCCAAATGTCCATAAAATAAATCAATCAATAGGTAAATCAACTCCCATGTGTCCAGAAAGGTGATCCTGTGCAAACTTAAATAGGTGCTTCTTTGAGCTGTGCATTCCCACCACCAGGTGAATTGGTCTCTCACCTCCTAGGGGGCGGAGCCTGCGTGCTGGATGCCATCTCTTCCTGTATATGCTGACTGCTATGCGCTGTGGAGCGCCACTCTTGTGAGTAATATTCTTTTGCTCTGAATAAAGTAGCTTGCTTGATCATACAGAGAGCACTAGATATTTTCATTTGTTCCCTATCTATATGGTAATCGCTCTGGAGGTGACAGGCTTCTTGACGAAACGCGTTAGCTTGGAACGCATAGCGAGGGCACGTCACGTTGGGTTGGATCGCAAGCCGGAACCAGAAGTCGGAAGCTGCTCCGAGAGGACGTGCAGCCCGCACCTTACCGCTGACCACCAATGCAAACGACTGGAAAACTTTTTAAAGCTAATAACCCTACTTAGGGTAAATAAACTTAACCTCATACTGCACTATCCGGAGCATTCTTTTCTTTCTTATACATACAAATCGGATCGCTAACGTGGAAGCCTGAGGGATTGTTGCCATCCCAGGGGATATCTCAAGGAGATCCGTTGAGCCCAGGGGGCAAATTAAGCCTGATTGGTTCTGGTGCTGTAAGGCATTCAGTACCCACACCATTTAGTGAGTGACCCAACCTTACTATCTATTTGGAACAAGGAACATCTGAGTCTTACATATCAAGTCTGAGCAGAAGCACTTTATATGAACTGTGGACATTTTTTTGAAAGGATACTATCATTGTTTTATCATTAATTATTGTTTATTATGATGAATTGCTATTTATAAGATTTATGCACGTTCTTACTCAAAACTATTGAATTTATATATTTATTTTCACTTGTGATAACTTAACCCACATTATTGCACTTTACCTACTATTGTAGTATTTATTATATTTAAATTTAAGCAAGCGCTGTATTTTGGTCACTAGACCAAGTATTCACAAACACTATTTCACTATTTTTATACAGCAGCTGCTATTTTCACTAATTTATTTATTTATATATTTATTTAATTATTAATATTAGATTGCACTTTATCATCTATTCAACCCTTTTCCAAAGGCGCGTGGAAATACACCCGTATTTTTTTGCACAGCCCCATATACTTGTTTTAGAAAGTATCTTTCAGGGTGCCAGGAAACCAGACCACACGAAGATGCAAGTAGAATAAAGCGATTTATGTATGCAACAATAATAATCGCACAGAAAGAGAGGAGCAAAATCAAGAACAGCTGGGGTCAAGTTTGGAAGCAGGTAGTCATCCAAGCCGGGATCGAGTCCAGAAACAAGTAGTCATCCAAGCCAAGATAGAGTCCAGAAGTGGGTAGTCTTCCGATGGTCGTCTGATGCGGGGTCGTCTGCCGATGCGGAATCCAGAGCCAGGAAGGTCGTCAGCCAAGCCAAGTCATGCACGGAGAAACCACAGAGACCAGAGGACTGCTAGCAGTGATGCACCTTGGAGCACAAATGCAAAGGCAAGGTTTGAAAGCCATTAGGTGATATATCTAGTCAGGTGTGCAACACAATCACTAAGCAACACCCAGGCAGCAGACAAGTGATGATGCAAACAGAGTTTATAAGAGACAGCAGTCTGCACATGTCCAAGATGGCTGCCAACAGGAAGGCAAGGTAAGACTTTGACAGTACCCTCCCCTCAACGGCCCCTCCTCCGCTGAGCAAAAAACGGTTTCTGAGGAAAATGAGCATGGAAAGCGCAGAGAAGGGTGGGAGCATGAACATCAGTGGAAGGAACCCAGGAGCGCTCCCCAGGACCATAACCTTTCCAGTGAACCAGGTATTGAAACTGACCTTGGAACAGACGAGAATCCAAGATGTTGCTAACCTCATACTCCTCATGATTGCCCACAGGAATGGGACGAGGGTGAGGAAGTGAAGAAGTATAGGGATTGCCAACCAGGAGCTTCAAAAGTGTCACGTGAAAGACATTGGAGATACGCATGCCAGGAGGAAGATCAAGGGCATAGGCCACCGGGTTCACCTTACAGAGGAAGGGCCAACAAAACGGGGGGGGGGGGCCAGTTTTGGAGTGGGCACCTTGAGGTTGAGATTACGGGCCGACAACCACACCCTCTCCCCTGTTGGAGATACAACAACTTTAACCACTTGCCTACTGTGCACTTAAACCCCCTTCCCATCCAGACCAATTTTTAGCTTTCAGTGCTCTCACACTTTGAATGACAATTGCGCGGTCATGCAACACTCAACCCATATAAATTTTTTGTCCTTTTTTTCATAGAAATAGAGCTTTCTTTTGATGGTATTTATTCACCGCTGGGCTTTTTATTTTGTGCGCTATAAATGAAAAAAGACCGCAAATTTAAAAAAAAAACGTTTTTTTTTTAGTTTCTGTTATAAAATTTTGCAAATTAGTAATTTTTCTTCATAAATTTTGGCCAAAATGTATACTTCTACATATCTTTGGTAAAAATAACCCAAATAAGTGTATATTATTTGGTCTGCGTGAAAGTTAGAGAGTCTACAAGTTATGGTGCTAATCATTGAAAATTGATCACGCCTAATGTACTGACAGCCTATCTCATTTCTTGAGACCCTAACAAGCCAGGAAAGTACAAATGACCCCCAAATGACCCCTTTTTGGAAAGTAGACATTCCAAGGTATTTAATAAGAGGCATGGTGAGTTTTTTGAAGTTGTCATTTTTTCCCACAATTCTTTGCAAAATTAATTTTTTTTTTTTTTTTTTTTACAAAATTGTCATATTCAACAGGTTATTTCTCTCACATGGCATATGCATACTTACAACTACACCCCAAAACACATTCTGCTACTCCACCTGAGTATGGCGATACCACATGTGTGAGACTTTTTTACAGCCAGGCCACATACAGAGGTCCAACATTGAAGTAGCACCTCCAGGCGTTCTCGGAGCATAAAATACACTTTTCATTTCTCAACCACCTATTACACTTTTGAAGACCCTGGAGCACCAGCACAATGGAAAAGCCCACTAAATGACCCCATTTTGGAAAGCAAACACCCCAACGTATAATCTATGAGGCATAATGAGTCTTTTGAACATGTCATTTTTTTCCAGAATCTTTCGGAAAATGTGGAAAAAAATGAAAACGCATTTTTTTTTTTACACAAAGTTGTCCATTTATAAGATATTTCCAACACATAGCATGTACATAGCAAAAATAACACCCCAAAATACATTCTGCTACTCCTCCTGAGTATGGCGATACCACATGTGTGAGACTTTTACGCAGTCATGGTCACATACAGAGGCCCAACATGCAAAGACACATAGCATGCACATACCATGAATTACACCCCAAAATACATTCTGCTGAGCAAAGGGTAAACAAAAGCTTACCTGTAGTTTTAGAAGCGCAGTTGTCCACAGGAGTTGAGTCCAGGCAGCAGGCAGGGACCTGGTCAGCAACAGTGCATGCAATTCTCCAGGCAAGGATACCAGTCCAGTGTCAGTGCATGCGGCAGGCAGAGGCATGATGGTAGTCCTGCAGGCAGAAGTAGGGCCTCTGTCGGGATAGAATGGGGACAGGGGTAGAGACTTCTCCCACCCAAATCGCTTTGAAGCCTCCGGGATCCAGACCCTAATCTGAGAAGAAGAAAAACAAAAAAAATTGTTTTCTTCATCCAGAAAAACAATTCTGGTCCCCTCGCTTATGCGAGACCCCTGTGGTATGAATCCCACTACTTCATGAGTGTAGTATGGTAAGCAACGGGTTAAGTTACAATGAGGCAGGCAAAAATCGTGTTCAAACAGTCCAGGGTCAGTTCCAGAGCAGGCAGAGGTAGGTACAAAATCAGCAGGCAAAGGCGTGGTCAAATAACAGTCCAGGGTCAGTTCCAGATCAGGCAGAGGTATGAACAGAATCAGCAGGCAGAAGCATGGTCAAAAAACAGGCCAGGGTCAGTTCCGGAGCAGGCAGACATAGGTACAAAATCAGCAGGCAAAGGCGTCGTTGAATAACAGGCCAGGGTCATTTCAGGAGCATACAGTGGCATAAGGGGTGAAGGTGGAGGACTACGTTTACCATACTAATAATTTAGACAAGTATGGTAACGGCGGAAACAGTCGTCTACACAGAGCACAGAGGCCTGGTTGGGAAGGACACTGGGGACAATAATAGCGGGTGTCTTTTCGAATTCCTGCCTTGGTACACACCCTACATTTTTTCTGCCGTTTTTGGTCTCTTTGTGTGGGAGGGATTTTACTGGGAAAATGGCGTTCAGACAGTCTGCTTATTACGTCAGATCGAATGTTTTCTGGTGGGCCGTTTGGAAATATGAGGGTTGTGAAGATTTCCTCCAGGTAATAAAGGAAGGGTTGGGGGCTTTCGGTGGACTTGCGGTATAATATGTAGGAATTGTATGTGGCCAAATGAAAAATATAAATTGCTACTTTTTTGTACCAATGGTATGTACGTCTTGTGGGTAGATAGGGTTCCATCATTTGGTCGTTGAAATCCACTCCCCCCATGAATAAGTTGTACTCATGTACACATGTTGGCTTTCGGATTGGGCCATTCCTTCTTCGGGATTCCACATAGTTGTCATTGTGGATCGAAGACAACATGTACACGTCTCTTCTGTCCCTCCACTTCACAGCCAGAACTTCCTCATTTCTCAGACTCGCCATCTCCCCTCTTCTCAGCTTGGTGTTTACTAGCCTTTGAGGAAAGCCTTTCCGGCTTTTTCGGACCGTGCCACATGCAGGAGTCTTCTTTCTGTGAAGGTTTCGGAACAGGGGCAAACTGGTGTAGAAATTATCTACGTACAGGTGGTAGCCTTTTTCAAGGAGAGGGTAAATGAGGTCCCAAACAACTTTCCCGCTTGATCCCAAGTAGTCCGGACATTCAGGGGGATGCAGCTGGGTGTCCTTCCCTTCGTACACCCTGAAGGCATATGTGTACCCTGTGGCTCGGTCACATAGTTTGTAAAGCTTCACCCCATAGCGGGCCCGTTTGCTGGGAATGAATTGTTTGATGCCCAGCCTGCCGGTAAATTTAACCAGGGACTCATCCACACATACATGTTGGTCTGGGGTAAATAATTGAGGCAATATTTCCGAAAAATAATTTAGAAGTGGCCGAATTTTGAATAGCTTGTCAAATGCTGGGGAATTTCGGGGAGGGCACTGGGTATTGTCATTAAAATGGAGGAACCTCATGATCATCAAATACCTGGCCCTGGGCATTACTGCAGAGTAGATGGGCATATGGTAGATGGGTTTGGTTGACCAATATGCTTGCAATTCGTTTTTTTTATTGAGTCCCATGTTGAAGGTGAGGCCTAAAAAGATCTTGAACTCCTCCACCGTTAGGTCTCTCCACTCAAAGGGACGGGAATAAAAAGACGTGGGGTTACTCTGGATAAATTGTTGTGCATACAGGTTGCACTGGGCCACAATGGACGTCAGCAGGTCCTCCGTAAAAATTAAACGGAAGTAGTCTATTGGGGCAAAGTTCTCCGTGTTGACCTGGACTCCTGGCTGGGCAGTGAAAGGGGGGGATGATGGCTTCTCCTGAGTTGGGAGGAAGCCACAGGGGGTTCTGAAGGGCATAGGGAAGGCTGGCGTTGGTCCTAACCCTTTGGGGGCGAGGTGACACCCCACTTGAGCTTGGCCTTTCTTGCCGAGGCACTGTGGTGCTGGTGGATGGCACTGCGGAGCTGGTGGATGGCACTGCGGAGCTGGTGGATGGCACTGCGGAGCTGGTGGATGGCACTGCCTCCTCCTCACCAGAACGCCTTCGTTTGGCAGGCGGGCAGTATTCTTCCTCGTCGGAGTCGGTCTGCGTCCCGCTGCTAATGACCAGCTCGTAATTTACTTCGGAGTCAGACTCTGACTCCGAAGAAGATTCCGAAGCAGAAAGCTCCCTGTCCATGTCCCCACTGATGATACTGAAGGCCTCCTCGGCTGAGAACATTTTTTTTGCCATCGTTGGTGACACTGATGGGCACGGTGACACTGATGGGCACGGTGAGACTGATGGGCACGGTGAGACTGGCTCACTGATGGGCACTGTGATGGGCACACTGATGGGCTCTGTGGGCACACTGATGAGCACACTTATGAGCACTGATGGGCACACTGATGAGCGCTGTGGGAACACTGAGCACTGGGCACAATGATGAGCACTGGGCGGGCACTGATGAGCACTGGGGGGCACTGATGGGCACTGGTGGGCACTGGGCACACTGATGAGCACTGGGCACACTGATATGCACTGGGCACACTGGTGGGCACTGGTGGGCACTGGTGATCACTGGTGGGCACTGCTTTACACTCACGATCTCTCCTCACACTGCAGTCTGTGTGTGAGGAGGGAGAGCTGGCAATGAGAGATGATCTCATATGTTTACATTTGAGATCATCCCTCATTGGATGCCTCGATCGAGTGACAAATGGCCGCTGTGATTGGCCATTCGCCACGATCTGTGATTGGCTGTGTCCAAGGGACACGGCCAACACAGATTATCCCCGGTGCGCGCTCGCGGGAGCGCGCGGGGAGTCTGTTACTACCGAGGCAATGACAGATGATCTCATATGTTTACATATGAGATCATCTCTCATTGGATGCCTCGATCGTGACGAATGGCCGCTGTGATTGGCCATTCATCACGATCTGTGATTGGCTGTGTCCAAGGGACACGGCCAACACAGCTTTTGCCCGATGCGCGCTCGCGGGAGCGCGCGGAGGGCGTGTTACTGGGAGGCCGTTTAAAAACGGCCTCCCGAAAATTCAAGTCCGCGCTGCAGCCGTATATAGGATGTAGCGCGGATGGGGGGAGGTTAAAGCTTAGCCTATTACAGATTAACTGCAGTTCATAAATAGGACACTAGATGTCGCTAATGCTCAGTGATATGCTATGCATTTTCTATGATGCGTTGTAATATCCTGTACACTGTACTGAACTTGTTGGTAATCTCTTCCTGTCTGTTGTTCTTATTACAATGAGGTGACATCTTTGCTTTCTGTGTTATGTTCCAATAAAGAAGCCAGTTCCTGTTTACTCCACAATGTCTGATCTGAATGGACTCCGCTGCACCCAGTGATCGCACTCTGCAACATCCCCGACCTGGTATGAAGGAGCAGATAAACATCTCCGGTCTGCCTGGAGCTTCTGACGCTGTGCAGAGACCTGTAAATGCTCTTGAATCTGCACCCAAGAGGAACGGAGGGCATGAAGGTGATCTTCCACATCCGGAATGTCTTGTGGCGAGCAACACAGTCGGTTGAAACCCATAATTGGCCATGAATGGAGATATTCCGGAGGACGAGTTGACGGCAGAGTTCCTGGCAAACTCTGCCCAGGGTAGCAGATCAACCCAATTGTCCTGATGGTCAGAAATATAGCAGTGGAGAAATTGCTCCAGAGCTTGGTTGGAACGTTCAGTGGCACCATTGGCCTGGGGATGGTAGGCCGGGGAGAAGGAGGGTCGAATAACCAACTGAGAGCAAAAGGTGCGCCAGAAACTAGAGACAAACTGACTTCCACGGTCCAATAAAATCTTCTTAGGCAACCCGTGTAAGCGAAAAACCTCCCTGGCAAACACCAAGGCAAGCTCCTGTGCGGTAGGCAACCGCTTAAAAGGAACACAGTGGCACATTTTGGAAAACTGGTCGACAACCATGAGGATAACCATGTAAGCACGAGACGTGGGAAGTTCCACAATAAAATCCATGGCCAGATGAGAGCAGGGATGCTCCCCATAGGGAATGAGATGCAGTAGGCCCAAGGGAAGGTGCCGCTGAGATTTGTTCTGGGCACAGACCGAACAAACAGCCATGTACGCAGCAATAATAGGAAAAAAGGCTGCGCTTAAGTCACAGTCAGGATAGGTAAACGATAATGAACCTAGGCAGCCAGTACAAAAAATACAACTATAGTAATGAAAAGATAAATAAAAGTACAGCGCCAATCATTAATATAGGACAAATCACTGAAAGGTAAGAGTCCAAATATTAAACGGATGACAATCCTCAATAAAACAGATATGAGAGTCCAGCCACCAAAGATGGAGTCAGTACAAGGAAAACATCATCACCCCGTGCAACAGATTAGGTGTCAGCTTACCGGAAACCCTGGACCCCCTGTTAGGGTGGGTCACATGAGCGAGTGGTAAATGAATCCAGGAAGAGGGTCCTCTATAGTGCGGATACCAATCCCAGGATGGTCTCTCCAAAGAGGGCACAGTTCCAGTAACTCAACCCGTGTAGTAGGTGAAAATACCTCAAAATCAAGAGGAAGACTCCAATGGCATAGTAAACTACTCAGCTTTATTCATATTAAAAAGATGCAAATGGCAACTCACATTTAGATGACAAATCAATGCGCATAAATGGTACACCACAGGTAAGCGTGAAGACAAGCGGACGCGCCTCTTCACGCTTACCTGTGGTGTACCATTTATGCGCATTGATTTGTCATCTAAATGTGAGTTTCCATTTGCATCTTTTTAATATGAATAAAGCTGAGTAGTTTACTATGCCATTGGAGTCTTCCTCTTGATTTTGAGGTATTTTCACCTACTGCACGGGTTGAGTTACTGGAACTGTGCCCTCTTTGGAGAGACCATCCTGGGATTGGTATCCGCACTATAGAGGACCCTCTTCCTGGATTCATGTACGCAGCAACATCAGTGCAGAGAGATGGCCACCAGAACTGACAGGAAAAAGCCCGGGACATCTGGTTCTTACCAGAATGACCGGCAGTCTTGGAATTGTGGTACTGGATTGGCGTAGGGCCAATGTGGTGCCTATATTTAAAAAGGGATCAAAGTCTTTTCCAAGTAACTATAGACCTGTTAGTTTAACTTCTATAGTCGGGAAGATTTTGGAGAGTTTAATAAAAGACCACATAGATGAGTTCTTGCTGGAAAAAAATATTTTAGGCAACAGACAGCTTGGATTCATGAAAGACAGAAGTTGTCAAACAAACCTCATTTCTTTTTATGAGGTTGTAAGTAAAACCTTGGACAGAGGGGTGGCTGTGGACGTAGTATACAGTACTTGGATTTTGCAAAAGCGTTTGACACAGTTCCCCACACACGGCTAATGTGTAAGGTAAAGTCTACTGGCTTGGAAAGATCGGTTTGTAATTGGATAGAAAATTGGCTAAAAGATAGAATTCATAGAGTAGTAGTTAATGATTCTTACTCTGAATGGTCTAAGGTTATCAGTGGTGTACCCCAAGGTTCAGTGTTGGGACCCTTACTTTTTAATATCTTTATAAATGATATAGGGTCTGGGATTAAAGTACCATTTCAGTCTTTGCAGATGACACCAAGCTTTGCAGTGGAATAACTTCTTTACAGGATGTTTCCAACTTACAAGCTGACCTCAATGCACTGTTTCATTGGGCAACTATGTGGCAAATGAGGTTTAATGTTGATAAATGTAAAGTTATGCACTTGGGGGCTAAGAATATGCATGCATAATACATACTAGGTGGAGTAGAACTAGGGGAATCCATAGCGGAGAAGGATCTGGGTGTTCTGGTAGATGATAAGCTTAATAATAGCATGCAATGCCAAGCTGCTGTTTCCAAAGCAAGCAAAGTCCTTTCTTGTATTAACAGAGGCATGGAATCGAGAGAGAGAGAGATATCATTTTGCCCCTGTACAGATCATTAGTAAGACCTCATCTGGAATATGCAGTTCAGTTTTGGGCACCAGTTCTTTAAAAGGATATCGGGGAACTGGAGAAAGTGCAGAGAAGGGCAACCAAACTGATAAGAGGCATTGAGGACCTCAGCTATGAGAAAAGATTAGAGGAACTGAATCTATTCTCTCTTGAGAAGAGGAGATTAAGGGGGATATGATCAACATGTATAAATACATAAGGGGTCCATATAGTGAACTTGGTGTTGAGTTGTTCACTTTAAGGTCGACACAGAGGACAAGGAGGCACTCTTTACGTCTAGAGGAAAACAGATTTCGTCTATAAATACGGAAAGGTTTCTTCACTGTAAGAGCTGTGAAAATGTGGAATAGACTCCCTCCAGAGGTGGTTCTGGCTAGCTCACTAGATTGCTTTAAAAAAGGGCCTGGATTCTTTCCTAGGTGTACATAATATAATATAAATGGGTACTAAAAATTATTTTAGGTAAAGTTGATCCAGGGAATATCCGATTGCCTCTCGGGTGATCAGGAAGGAATTTTTTTCCCCTGCTGTAGCAAATTGGATCATGCTTTGCTGGGGTTTTTTTCACCTCCCTCTGGATCAACTGCGGGTATAGGATTGTGTATATGGGATTGTATGGTTGGGTTTTCAATACCGTTTTTTTTTTTTTTTGGTTGAACCAGATGGACTTGTGTCTTTTTTCAACCTGACTAACTATGTAACTATGTAACAGTCTGATGCGCAACCCCTCAGGAATATAACCAGTGGTGGGATTCAAAAATTTTAATAACCAGTTCCGACTTTCAAGCATGGTATAATTTTTTTTAATCTAATGTCAGTTAGGGGTCCGATCTGTCCGCCGCAATGTCGCAGTCCCGCTAAAAATCGCAGATCGCCACCATTATTAGTAAAAAAACGAAACAAAATTTACATAAATCTTTCCCCTAGTAAGTAGACGCAATAACTTTTGCGCAAAACAATCAAAATACGCTTATTGGGATTTGTTTTACCAAAAATATTCCAGGGTTGAGGGCCAGGGTGGTGGGCCAGGGTGGTGGGCCAGGGTGGAGGGCCAGGGTGGAGGGCCAGGGCCAGGATGGTGGGCCAGGGTGGTGGGCCAGGGTGGGGGGCCAGGGTGGAGGGCCAGGGTGGTGGGCCAGGGTGGAGGGCCAGGGTGGTGGGCCAGGGTGGAGGGTCAGGGTGGAGGGCCAGGGTGGAGGGTCAAGGTGGAGGGCCAGGGTGGTGGGCAAGGGTGGAGGGCCAGGGTGAAAGGCCAGGGTGGTGGGCCAGGGTGAAGATCCCCCCCAAAGAACCCTTAAAAGAGGCCAGGGCAGGTCCCATCCCTTCCTGAGGTGGCCTACTGGCCCCCCTCCCCCATAGACTTCAGTTTACTTTAATCTTTAAAAACTTGTACCTTGTGTCCTTGTTGTGTCTCCCCCTCAGACAGTCTCTCTGCTCTGGTGCTCCCTGAGTCTTCAAAACTTCCTGCTGTGCAGCACTCTCCTCGGCTCCTCTTTCATTCACTGCTGTGTAAGCGTGCTGCGTGCGGACTCTCATCACAGGCCCTGGCCAGCCACAGTGCCACTAGTGAGTAGTCCCTCCTCCAGACAGTTTGGACCAGTCCCGGACTCCCCCGCCGCCGCGCCAATTCCACACTCCCTCCCCCAGCCAGCGGCACGATCATCTACTGGCCAGCCGCAGACCAGGCAGGCGTGCCTTCTTTGCACCTCTGGGCGGCGCTGGCCAGCGGGAGGCGGGACACTGCAGGGAGCAGCGGACGGCCGGCGACTGCGAGTAAGCACTCGCTGCTTGAATAATTGCTGATGGTCATTGATGGATGAGATAGCGGGGCAGCGTGGCGGACCCAGCAAGGCCCAGTCATGGACACCGGTGTCCGTGAGTGGACACCTTGCCGACCTCTGGCTTGCACCAGTTCGCAGAACTTGTGAAATGTTAGTAACAGGTTCCAGCGAACCAGTGCGAAATGGCTGAATCCCACCACTGAATATAACATTTGCCAGCAGGTCTATCAGTGGGATCAACAGGTTGGGCAGCCAAGATCTGTTCCCCAAGAGGAGAGGTTAAGTTGGTGCGGATGGCAGCCAGGGTATGATCTGAAGGTATGACTGGTGTCGGCACGGAGTCCTCCCTGGACAACTTAGAATACTGGTGAGACGAGGCATCAGCTTTAACATTCATGGAGCCGGGCAAATAGGAGACAACATAGTTAAAACGAGACAAGAATAAGGCCCTTCTGGCCTGACGGGGTATGAGCCTCTTGGCCTCCGAGAGATACGTCAGATTCTTATGATCGGTGAGAATGAGAACTGGAACCACAGAACCTTAGAGCAAGTGTCTCCACTCAAGAGCAAGAATAATGGCCAAGGGCTCTCTGTCGCCAATCTCGTAGTTGCATTCAGTTGGAGACAGCTTCATGGAGTAGAACCCACCAAGAAGTAAGGGTCCATCAGGTATCCGACGTTGAGACCTACTCCCGTCTCAGACGCATCCACCTCTAGGACAAAGGGCAATCCAGGATTGGGATCAGACAGAATGGGAGCCAAAGCGAAAGCAGACTTGAGGGCCTCAAAAGCTTGGATAGCATCAGGTGTCCAATTGTGGGGATCGCTGCCCTTCTTGGTCAGATCTGAGATAGGTTTGGCCAAAGAGGAAAAGTTCCTGATAAATTTCCGATAGTAGTTGGCAAACCCAAGGAAACGCTGAATTGAACGGAGACCACTAGGGTGAGGCCACTGTAGAACAGCCGAAACCTTCTGAGGGTCTATAGAGAACCCCTCAGCAGAAATGATGTAGCCAAAGAAGGCAACCTGAGACAGGTAGAATTGCCATTTCTCAAGCTCACAGAAAAGGTCATTCTCGCGTAACCGTTGCAGCACCCGTCTGACATCCAGGTAGTGTGATTCAATGGAGTTCGAGTAAATCAAGATGTCGTCCAAATAGACTACCACGCATTGCTGCAACATATCATGAAAGACATCATTGATGAACTCCTGGAACGCAGCGGGCGCATTGCACAAGCCAAAGGGCATTGCTAAATATTCGTAATGACCGGTTCTGGTATTAAACACGGTATTCCACTCATCACCCTCCTTGATCCTTACAAGGTTATACATGGCTCTTAGGTCAAGCTTGGTAAAGACCGTTGCTCCCTTGAGGCGGTCGAACAATTCAGTAACCAACTGAATCGGGTATGCATTCTTGACCGTGATGCGATTGAGACCCCTATAATCAATGCAAGGTCTCAACTCACCCCCCTCTTCTTTACGAAGAAAAATCCGGCACCCGCTGGAGAATTGGACTTGCGAATGTGCCCTTGGGCCAGCGTACCCACCAAGTACTCCTCCATGGCCTTATTCTCCACAACCGAGAGAGAATAAACCCTGCCATGAGGGGGAATGGCACCAGGTTGCAAGTCTATGGCACAATCGTACAGACAATGAGGAGGAAGAGTACCAGAGTGCACCTTGTCAAATACATTTTGATACTCATGATATTCAGTAGGCAATACTGAATCTGAGGAGGTGCAAAGTACCTTAACAGGCCCATGGATACAAACAGCGCCACACTGTGGATTCCAAGAGAGGATCTCAACCGACTGCCAATCAAAGGTCGGATTATGTTTCTGAAGACAAGGGTACCCTAAAACAACAGAGTAGTGTGGGGACAATATAACCTGGAAACAGGCTGACTCCCTGTGAACAGCCCCTATAACCATGTTAACTGGAACAATCTTGTGGGTAACCTGTGCTGGTATCAGGGGTCTGCCATCAATCGCCTCGATGACCAGTAGAGCAACACGGGGCTGCAAGGGTATGGAATTTGCAGCAGCAAACATACTGTCAATAAAGTAACCACCAGCACCGGAGTCTACCAACATCTGGGTAACCACCAAGCCTGCTGCCCAGGAGAGAACAACAGCAGTTTATCTTTACGGGAAACTGGGGAAGAGGAAATTCCACCTAAGGTATGCCCCCGACAGGATCTTAGGTGCGAACGTTTTCCGGATGGGTAGGACAAGATTTCAGGAAATGTCCACCAAGGCCGCAATACAGACACCGGCCCTCCCTCCTTCTAAAGGCCCACTCAGCCTCATAAAGGCGAGTGAACCCTAGCTGCATGGGTTCACAGCCAGACGCACCATCCCCAGGAGGCGTGGGAGGTGAGGGAGGAATGGGTGAGAATGAATACGTAGGAGCCAATCTGGTAGGAGGCCTCCGCAGGAGTTCCTTAAACGATGGTCTCCCTGAGCCTAGTATTGATTAAAATCAGGAAGGAAATGAGAGCCTCGAGCTCATCAGGGAGATCCTTGGCCGCGATCTCGTCCTTTAATGCATTGGAGAGACCATGAGAGAAGACCGCCACCAGAGCCTCATTATTCTAGCCCACCTCTGCTGCCAGGGTACGAAATTCGATGGCATACTCGGCAACGGTTTGAATACCCTGTTGAATGGACAGGAGCAGCTTAGCAGCAGAAGCAGAGCGAGCAGGCACATCGAATACCCTACGAAAGGAGACAACAAAACTCGGGTAATCGAGAATCACAGAATTATCGTTCTCCCATAAGGGATTCGCCCAGGCCAAGGCCTTGTCTGAGAGCAACGAGATTAGGAAAGCCCACCTTGGACCTGTCAGAGGGAAACGCCTGAGGAACCATCTCAATATAAATGCCCACTTGGTTTAGGAAGCCAGGACACTGACTTGGTTCACCCCCATAGCGCTGCGGGGGGCTGAACCAGTCATCCCTCTGGTAACAGCGACTTAAGCTGCAGGAGCAGGAGTGCCAACAACAGGAGGAACCATCGGCCTAGCAGCACCAGGAGCAAGGTGTGCTGTGCGTGCAAGCAACGTCTGCAACGCCTGAGCGAACAGACCCAAAAGGTGATATTGTTGATCGAGCCTGGTATCCAGCATGGGAATTGTAGGAGCACCTGCATGGTCAGAATTCATGGCCCTTGCATACTGTCAGGGTGCCAGGAAACCAGACCACACGAAGATGCAAGTAAAATAAAGTGATTTATTTATGCAACAATAATAATCGCACAGCAAGAGAGAGGAGCAAAATCAAGAATAGCCAGGGTCAAGTTCGAAAGCTGGTAGTGGTCCAAGCCTGGATTGAGTCCAGGAACAGGTAGTTATCCAAGCCCAGTCCAGAAGCGGATAGTCTGCCGAAGCCGGGTCATCGTTTGATGCGGGGTTGTCTGCCGTTGCGGAATCCAGAGCCAGGAAGGTCGTCAGCCAAGCCAAGTCATGCACAGAGAAACCACAGAGACCAGAGGACTGCTAGCAGTGATGTACCTTGGAGCGTAAACGCAAGGGCAAGGTCTGAAAGCCATCAGGTGATATATATAGTCAGGTGTGCAACATCATCACTGAGCGACGCCCAGGCAGCAGACAAGTGATGATGCAAACAGAGTTTATAAGACTCAGCAGTCTGCACATGTCCAAGATGGCTGCCAACAGGAAGGCAAGGTAAGACCTTGACAGTATCCTGTTCTCTCTGCATTTCTTCTTTTGTATGAAATCTCTGCTGATCTTGCCAGTCCCAATGCTCTCCTATTTCAAACTGACCACACTAGGTATAAAAGCACATTCTTCCCAGCCTGCCTGAGAATAGCCTGCCTGTTCTACAGTAATCAGACTTTTGCTGACTCCCTCTTGCACAGCCATTTACTGGGAAGATCTGTGTCCTGCTGTTTCTCCACCCCCACCTCTCTAAGCCCCTTATGTAGCTGCGAACAGAGATTATGTGATAAAAAAAAGAAAAACATCCCAGACGGTACGTCGGGTCAATCCCATATATGTATTGCATTTTCTACATGTTATTTGTATGTTATATACAGCAGTTTTGTATTTCAACGTGCCTTGTTTTATCCAGGCAGGAACCTACTATTCTCACTGCATATTGCTGTACCATGTTTCTTTTACCTTCAATAAAAACAGTTTAAAAAGAAAAAAAAAGAAAAAAAGGTATTTATAATGTTTTTTTTTTTAAATATAAATACACAAACATTTTGCCTTTTATTTATATTTTAAACTGAATATGTTGTTTTACAAAGTAAGGGTTCACTTGCTGTGCTGTGTGAAGCACTGTGTTTCATAAACAATTTATTTGCAAAATAAAATCATTGTTTTCAGCTTTTCATTTTTTATTTTTTTGCATCTCAGCGTTGCTCATCTCCTGCACTCCTAATGTGTACATGGCTGCATGGCATTTTTCAAGTGGGGTTTCCTGATGGTGACAACAATGAATCATTTCTGCATCATGTACAGTATGTACAAACAACCATATAATTGTAGTCTTCATTGGGCAAGCATGTAACAGGGTGACAACGCAAGAGAATAATTCAAAAACAGGGACTTAGCATTGTCACCCTAAAACAGGCAGTGCTTGAACAAGGAACTTTATGGCTGGATCACAGAAAATCACAAAAATGAAAGCTATAGATTAGAAAAGAGTGAGAATAAAATGTTTGATATTACCATAACACATATGATATTAGTGATTGGATTTACAGACACTAACTCTGCCTAGTACATACACTGGTTTACAGTCAGAATAGCCACACATATTTATACAAGGTATAAAACCATGGCTATAGGTTTACACATTTCTCAAAATGTATATCAAACCTGCTAACATTTTATTAAATTCCTGGTGCTTTGGCGTACATTTTAATAAATTCCAGTTCTGTTAAGTAGACTGGGCATTTTCCAAGCTTAGAGAGAATCCTTGTGAGTACAGTCTATGCAGAAACATTTCAGAGAGACAGATGGAAGAAGAAAGGTATGATTGCTCACCTAGCTGCTGTCACATTAAAATGTTGGTGTAAAGAAAATAAAAAAAAGAGAGAACGCAAGATAAAGTGGTATATTAACCAGCATCCTTGGAATCTGGGATTTGGGGAGCTCTAATAATATTGATAATTTATATGTGTAATTATTAATACATCAGTAAATGCAAGCAGTCTATGTACCTGGTATCAGCCTCCTGCAGTCCCTATACAGCAGCAGGGCTTGAGCGGAGCATAAGAGGAATAAGCAGCACAAGGAGCCAATAAGTTAATGTACTGACAAGATGCATATTATAAGCAGGGCCGGACTGGGAATAAAATTCAGCCCTGGAAATAATTTCATACCAGCCCCATAGCATTATTATACCGACCCAACAGCATAGCGCCACTATTTTCTTGTTAATAAAAGGGAATAAACCATGCATTTTAAAGCACATTTGAAGAGTGTATTATATATACCATAGATAAGACAGATATGAAAGCATGTAGGGCTTTATATATATATATATATATATATATATATATATATATATATAAGCGAATTCTGGTTAAAAGTGATAAAAGTGCGGACATGATATAGGAGATGCAGAGGCTGCGGACATGGTACAGGAGATGTCAGGGGCTGTGGGCATGGTACAGGAGATGCAGGGGCTGCGGGCATGGTGCAGGAGATGCAGGGGTTGCGGGCATGGTGCAGGAGATGCAGGGGCTGCGGACATGGTGCAGGAAATGCAGGGGCTGCGGACAGGGTACAGGAGATGCAGGGGCTGCAGACATGGTACAGGAGATGCAGGGGCTGCAGGCATGGTGCAGGAGATGCAGGGGCTGCAGGCATGGTACAGGAGATGCAGGGGCTGCGGACATGGTACAGGAGATGCAGGGACTGCGGACATGGTACAGCAGACGCAGGGGCTGTGAGCATTGTGCAGGAGATTCAGGGGTTGTGGGCATGGTGCAGGTGATGCAGGGGCTGTGGGCATGGTGCAGGAGATGCTGGGGTTGCGGGCATGGTGCAGGAGATGCAGGGGCTGCGGACATGGTACAGGAGATGCAGGGGCTCCGGACATGGTACAGGAGATGCAGGGGCTGTGGACATGGTACAGGAGATGCAGGGGCTCCGGACATGGTACAGGAGATGCAGGGGCTGCGGGCATGGTGCAGGAGATGCAGGGGTTGTGGGCATTGTGCAGGAGATGCAGGGGCTGCGGACATGGTGCAGGGGCGGCGGAAATGGTACAGGAGATGCAGGGGCTTCTGGCATGGTACAGGAGATGCAGGGGCTGTGGGCATGGTGCAGGGGCTGCAGACATGGTACAGGAGATGCAGAGCTGTGGGCATAGTACAGGAGATGCAGGGTTGCCGGCATGGTACAGGAGATGCAGGGGCTGTGGGCATGGTGCAGGGGCTGCAGATATGGTACAGGAGATGCAGGGCTGTGGGCATAGTACAGGACATGCAGGGTTGCCGGCATGGTGCAGGGGCTGTGGGCATGGTACAGGAGGTGCAGGGCTGCAGTCATAGAGCAGGAGATGCAGTGCTCCGGGCATGGTACAGGAGAATCTCCTGTACCATGCCCGGAGCACTGCATCTCCTATGGAGAAGTCTCGCTTACCCTTTTGGACAATTTTATGCTCCCAACTTTGTGGGAACAGTTTGGGGATGGCCGCTTCCTGTTCCAACATGACTGCACACCAGTGCATAAAGCAAGTTCCATGAAGACATGGATAAGCGAGTGTGGGGTGGAGGAACTTGACTGGCCTACACAATGTGATGCTTCTCCCTAACTTTCCTCAGAGGAATATTGATATATTGTTATTTTATACTCAGAGGAAGTGGGTTGAAACATGCTGGAAATCATTCAGGCTGAGGTTGGGGTCCATGAGGGCCTGGGCTCAGAGGAAATGGGTTGAATCATGCTGCCAGTCATTCAACCTGAGGACATCTAATGATAGAGAAGAAGTACTGCGGGGGAAGCTTCAGATTGAAGATATTGCAGCTAAAGGTGCTATTTCTTTTTTTACATTTCTGTTCTGCTTTAAGTTCCATATCATATCACAATGTTAACCTACTAATAGTTCACAAATTTGTTGACGCATCATTCTGTAGACGTCAAGAACTGGAAACATAAACTGGTAACCATTTTTGAAGAAGTAATTTTATGGTAGTTAGATACTCTCCCACACATACATTTCAGTATCGACCAGAAACAACTCTAGTGAGAATATTATTAATGAGCCCAAGCTACTGACATAATCACTGTTCCTTTCATCATTAATATTACTCATTCCTTGACCTTCAGCACATTGGATGGGGGAAGACTCCTACACGTTTATTTTAAACATTCCTCAGTCTCCAGAGGATTAACTATCTGAATGCCGAGCTATAGCAGAGGTGGGTCCTTTATCATGATATTCAATTTGTGGCCCTTGGGAGAGACAACATGATAGACATATTAAATGGGCCGGTGTCTGTGCAATCCATGAAGTTTATGTAGCATGAAAGCCATTGATAGTGAAGTATTATGGGCAGAAATCCATGCTTGCAATAACAAGCTAAAGGGTTCACGTCTTTCTTCCATTCCAGTCTATTGCTTTATAGTCCCATAAGCAACTCAAAGTTTAAAGCAACAACTCCCCCCCCCCCCCCCCCCGCATGAACAAAAGAATAAAGTCTATACAGCTCTGACTGCTTATACAAAAATGACATTTCCTATATTAATGTTAAAAGGTATCCAAATGTACTGGAACTAAACTGCTGCTCAAGGGTGTCATAACACTGAAAGCTAATCTTTGGGAAAGCCAATATGCTGAGAGATAGTGGAAATGGGTCATGATACCCTGAACAGACATTGTTCACAAAAGGTTTTTGCCTTTAACTGTTATTTAATTTAAAGGCTGTTTTTGCTTATTAAATTTGTTCATACAGCACAATGTCTATGTTACACGATAACTTCTCTAGACACTATAGGCCTGATGTATAAGGAGAGTCTAAAGGGGTAAAGCAACTAAATACATTCACTTTCTTAAGCTGCATAAATGTATAATGTCCTGTGAAGCTAAGCTCTAGGCAGATATAAAAGATATGCAGCTCTGCATTCATTAACAACTTACCTATTGCACACAGGAGTAAAAAAATACAATTAAAAAATTAAAAAGTTTAAAAAAAAAAGTTTTTTACTGATCTGAAATTAGATGCATTGTTGTATATGGGACATTGCACACAGTTGAATATAGATCAGTAATACAGTGTTGAGTACAGAGCAGTAAAACAAAGATAGAAAATTCTACATTTGAGTGCAGTCACTTACTCGCATGTTTACTCGTTTTGTCCCCTTCGCACACGTGCGTCATATGTATTAATGAGAATATTACAATACTGGCAATGAAGAAGAATTTTACTCGTCTATACGCTTACACAACTCTACTTACTATACTCAACATTACTCAGGTCTTTACACACAGTTTTTTGCCCCTTGCACACAGTTCAACAAGTTCCTAAATAAACATCAGTAAATTTTGACGCCTGTGTGCAAGGGGATTAGGATGGCAGTACACGTGTGCAGCAAAGAGGTGGGCCTTATTCTGTGCGGCCATATACTATATATATACAGTATATATATATATATATATATTGTAAGGGATTAGCTCGGTGGCGGGTGTGGATGACCCCTTTGGGGGTGCGTTTTCACAGAGAGATAGCCGAGCAGAGGTTGAAAACAAGACTGATTTATTCATGCAATTTACTTCACACAATTGCAAGCGTCAAAACAGCCAAAATAAAATAAAAGACAAAATAAATCCTTGCCTCTGTGGGCGGCTACCTTCTCACGCTGGAACCTACCTAAGAAGTCTTTCCAACCTACTGTTGGGCCGACACTGCTGATCCTACAGCAGACACTCAAATGTCCATTTGTTTGCTTTTCACACAGCACAAACATTGTCCATTGAACATGTCCCTTTGTTTCTTTCACATCAACACATGTTCATTTATAACAGGATCCTTTACTCTTCAGATTCTTCACATTGAACACAGTTCATTTAACAGGTCCCTTTACTCTTCACACTCTTCACATGGAACACTTTGTCTTCTCACCTTTGAGACGTCTTCACTCGTGGTTACCCTCCTTAGCTTCACATCGCTGTAGGGGGTCTTCTCCCATGCTCACCAGCTTGTCGGGAGGCACACATCCGACTGTCCCCCTCTCCCAGCCCACACGGCGACAGGCGGCAGCAGTCCTTCTCCCATGCCCACACGGCGTCGGGAGGTACACGTATGTCTGTCCTCCTCTCCCAGCCTACACGGCGACAGGAGGCAGCACTCAATAGATTTTCTCTGGACAAATTATAGAGGCCTTGATCTCCTCATTCTGAACAGCTGAATGGTTTTCAACTTCCTGCTGGCTCTCTCTGCAGCCAACACCCTATAGTATCAGTGAACTTTCAAAGCAGGTGGGAATGTGTCTCCTCTCAGTGACTACATTCCCAGATTTACCTGACTTCCTGTCACAATATATTGAACAAAATTATAAATGCAACACTTTTGTTTTTGCCCCCATTTTTCATGAGATGAACTCAAAGATCTAAGACTTTTTCTATGTACACAAAAGGCCTATTTCTCTCAAATATTGTTCACAAATCTGTCCAAATCTGTGTTAGTGAGCACTTTTCCTTTGCCGAGATAATCCATCCGCCTCACAGGCCTGGCATATCAAGATGCTGATTAGACAGCATGATTATTGCACAGGTGTGCCTTAGGCTGGCCACAAAAAGGCCACTCTAACGTGCAGTATTATCACACAGCGCAATGCCACAGATGACACAAGTTTTGAGGGAGAGTGCAATTGGCACGCTGACTGCAGGAATCTCCACCAGAGCTGTTGCCCATGAATTGAATGTTCATTTCTATACCATAAGCCATCTCCAGAGAATTTGGCAGTACATCCAACCGGCCTCACAACTGCAGACCATGTGTAACCACACCAGCTCAGACCTCCACATTGAGCATCTTCACCTCCAAGATCGTCTGAGACCAGCCACCCGGACAGCTGCTGCAACAATTGGTTTGCATAACCGTAGAATTTCTGCACAAACTGTCAGAAACCGTCTCAGGGAAGCTCATTTGCATCCTTGTCTTGTCTGCATCCTTGTCATCCTCATCGGGGGTTTCGACCTGACTGCAGTTCGTTATCGTAACCGACTTGGGTGGGCAAGTTCCAGTGAAGGGAACTCTTAAGGTGTCAGCATACCAAGACATTTTGGACAATTTCATGCTCCCAACTTTGTGGGAACAGTGTAGGGATGGCCCCTTCCTGTTCCAACGTGACTGCACATCAGTGCACAAACAAGGTGCATGAAGACATGGATAAGCAAGTTTGGAGTAGAGAAACTTGACTGGCCTTCATAGAGTCCTGCATGGTTAAACATTCCCATAGAAACACTCCTAAACCTTGTGGACTGCCTTCCCAGAGGAGTTGAAGCTCTTATAGCTGCAAAGGGTTGGCCAACTCAATACTGAACCGTTCAGACTAAGACTGGGATGCCGTTAAAGTTCATGTGTGTGTAAAGGCAGGCATCCCAATACTTTTGGTAATATAGTGTTTATCTCACATAACCCCAGCACGGTGGTTGCACTGTTTCTAATAGTTCCTGGTCACAGAGTGTGAATCTGGAGCCTGGTAGGATGTGTTTCAGATCACGTGATCACTGTGACAACCAATCACAGTGGTCACATGATCGGAAAGCCCATGAAATGCCACAGACATTAAGGTTAAACAAAGCCTTCAGATTAATTGGTAATACATTATGTATTGTTTTTTTCAAAGCAAGAAATATAAGCACCTGAATTTGACTTGGTATCAGCCTTTTGCACTTCCTGTACAGCAGAGCTCAGACAGGGAGTCAATCAAGTGTGCTGTATGTATACACAGTATGTTGACAAGGAACATGCTGATGGGATAAAAGAATTAACAGACGGATGACCTCATCTATCTGCTCCTGCTCATTCGCTGTCCAGTCAGAAGACTGGAAGTGGAAAGAGGACACCACTTTATTACTCAACTGTTAGTCGTGTTATCCACCTGGCTGTGTGGCAGGTTGTGTAAATCTCTGGACTGGATGGACAGAACTATAAATTCTTTGGTAGGTAGCTCACCTATATCTGTACCTAATCTATGCATTTAGCTGTTCTCTTTAGATATTGTTTATGCTCCCTCATGTGACTTTAGAGAGCTCTACTGCATATATTAGGAAAGACGTGTACCAAGGAAGGACTGTACAGGATCTGCCCTTTTTCTTATGTATGTTTCATAGTATTGTAGCGCTAGCCCGGTAGGAGCTGCTGAATAGGATGGGTCCTCTGCTCTTTGCCTCAACCTTCTCAAGAACCTCAGCCCTTCTGACACACCAAGTTGAGTGTACACACATACAATATCACAGGATTTCATTGAAAGTAATACTAAGTACCCAATAGTAGTGTTATATCAAAGAAAACAGGCAGCTCATGAGGTAGTAAAGGCAAACTTAAAGCGGTTGTAAACCCTAAAATAAAAAAAATAAAACCTGCAAGACAAAGGCATAATGAGCTAGTATGCATCGCATACTAGCCCATTATGTGTAACTTCCCTTAGAACGAAGCCCCGACACGGACCCCCGGACATCGATGCAGGCGCTGCCATGATCCCTCGCCGTCTCTTCCGGGTTCGGCGGCTCCGGCGCGGTGATTGGCCGGAAGAGACGGCTCCGGCGCGATGATTGGCCGGAGCCGCGATGACGTCACTCCCGCGCATGCGCGAGGGAGTGATTTTTTCCGGGAAGCTCCCGGCAAATAAATTGAAGGTCTCTCCGGACCTTCAGAGCGCATGCGCCACTCGCGCAAGCGGCTGCATGCAATATAAATATCTCCTAAACCATGCCGGTTTAGGAGATATTATTTGTACCTACAGGTAAGCCTTATTATAGGCTTACCTGTAGGTAAAAGTGTCAAAAAGCGGGATACTACCGCTTTAATATATTGTTACCCAATATGGTTCTTATATAGCCAAGCATAAAATGGATTAGCAATAGTAATACACACAATTTAGCATACAAAGTGATTTTCAGAAAGACTAGGTATAAGATGTCATTTGAAAACCAGATCAGCATTAACAGAAGCAACTTCCTCAAATGCAGCAATGAGCAGTAGTGAAGTTTAATTTACCGAGTGCTAGAACTATACTGCCAGAGAGCATTTATGACAGAGATGCTAGTCCTTGCCCGACTGGGTATGCACTGTCCAAAAGAAAAGGAGAATGGTAGCAGAGGGGGCAGGGGAACAAAGGGGCTTTCAGAAATTTTTTTATAGGAAGATCAGTCCTTTGAGATGTTCTACTGCCAGCTATCGCTGGGGCACTTTAAGAGCATTGGTGCACTTAATGACAGTCCCAGTTAACCTGCATGCAGTCTAGGTACAGTATAGATATAGTATAGTCTGGGCACAGCTATGAGGTAGATGTGGTTCAGATGTTGTAAAGGTTTAGTATAATGCAGGATAGGGATGGTATAGGTGAACTCTAGGTTTGAAATAAGTGTGGCATAGAGTGCAATATGGATGCAGTATAGATTAGATACACTTGGTGTCCTGCTCTTAGTAGCTCAGCCCCTGCTAGCAGTATAAGCAATGGACAAAAATCACTTTCACCAATCCCTGGGAAGATGTAATGCGCTCTTGCTGTAGAAGAGGGGGCCCCTTGAGCCTCTCCCTGAAAGCCTCCGATGATCAGTGATTGGAAGCAGAAGGTAAGTGGACACTCCAGTCTCCCTGCAGCAGTGGTGCAAGTTCTGTGATGTGGGAGCGGTGCTGCACTGCCCCCCGAGTGTCCTCACTGTCAGTCTCAGGCTTGGCTTGCTGCTGATATGGTCTCCTGCTGGCAGGCGACTATTCAGGCTGAGGTGCTCTTTCTTTCATTCCCTCAGTGCCAAGAGAAAGAATGTTCCCAGTCGGTTTAATGAAAATTATTTCTCTGCGCTCCTCCTACTATACAGTGCAAATTGGGATTTGTAGTGTAAGGAGTCTATTTGTCCCATTATATGGCTGCCGTCTCAAACTACAACTCCCAGGATTCTCACCGCTCTGCAAGTCAATGGGCTTGCTTGGCCTTAGCTCTCCCCCTGCTGGCCAGAGGAGAACGGTGCAGCATAACATCAGTATCTCAGTAGAGGGAGAAAATAATAAAAGGCAGTCTCCTTCTCCATATTGCTGTAGCCCAGAACTTGACTACACATGTAAGGATGTGGAAAAGGTTTCTTGCTTATGATCTATGAACTGTAAACAGATGTGGTATTGTTCATAATATTTTATACATAATTTGTAAAAAGGCTTTGTACTTTTTGAATGGGTTTACCTAATACAAAGTGCTCCATGACTGGGCAAGAGGGAGAGGAGAGGAGGGGGGGGGCAGTGTCTGCAGCTGCAGGAAATGAGACCTAAAGGTCCAGTATCTGAGTACCGGAAATATAGGGATAGCTAGGCTCCTGGTGCTCAGTAAAAAATTTAATTAAAGAGTTATTTCCACAAGGTGGCCTGCACCTAGTTGGATTTAACCAATAGTAATACATCACATTTTAGAAAATGGCTGAATTCCTGAAGTTCAGCTTTAAGTATACTTGCACATGATTGAGTATCCTTTGTAAATTTAATTTTCAGAGTCTGACCACACTGACCAGTGCACTTTATCATCTAAGGGTGTAATCATACCCACATCTCTCTGTACTGTGAGGTGAGGTCAGTTTTCGATAGGAAAGCAGAGGCAGTGGCGTAGTGTGGGGGGTGCAGGGGGATGCGGCCGCACCGGGCACAACATCTGGGGGGGCGCATCCGCTCCGCAGTGTCATGTCAGTAACCAGTTCTCACTCGCAGCTCTCTGCCCCTGCCTGGCTCACTCACTCTCAGTGCAGTGCTGGCTGTGCGAATCCGATCCGAGCCGCCGGGTCGCCACCCACTGTGGAGGGGGGGGTGTCAGGCGTGCGGTGCGGTGCGGAGAGCGAGGGACTATATGGGGGAGGGACTAACCCTTGCAGAGGCTGCCCAGCGCAGCGCTGAGCGTGGGAGAGAACCACCAGGCCAGGCAGCAGCAGAAGAAGTCGGCAGCGGCGGCAGGTGAGACTGAGGCCAGAGAGGAGAGAGCCAGTGGTGACAGACGTCAGACGGTGCTGCAGGAGGAAAACCTAGGAGGAGAAAACCTAGCCTGC
Source organism: Pelophylax lessonae (assembly GCF_965119305.1). Lineage (NCBI taxonomy): Eukaryota > Metazoa > Chordata > Amphibia > Anura > Ranidae > Pelophylax > Pelophylax lessonae. Next base: position 522,416,320 of record NC_138771.1, read on the forward strand.
TGTGATCGGATCCGGGACAGCCGGTGAAAAAAAAGGTAGGAGTCACGAGTCAGGACTGACTGGAGTAGTACTGGGCTGGCTGTGGCGTGCTAGTAGTGACTGACTGACTGAGTGTGTGAGAAGAACACTGAAAAGAATAGTATGTAACTATATGTGGACAGTGGACATAAAAGGCACAGAAGAGTGTATTTAGATGGAGCCATATGATTATGTAGCGCTACTCAGAGAGGACCCTCAGAGGGGATCTATTTTATGGGGAACCTGGCCTGCTGTAAGGGGGGAGATCTAAATGGGGGATGGGACCTCACCTCACCCTCACCTGCTGTAAGGGGGGATCTATATGGGGGAAATGATCCCCCATTACAGTAGGCCAGGGTGAGGTCAGGTCCCCCATATAGATCTCCCCCACCCCCTTACAGCAGGCCAGGGTGAGGCTAGGTCACTCATGGGTCCCCCATATAGATTCCCCCTTACAGCAGGCCAGGGTGAGGTTAGGTCACTCTGGGGTCCCCCATATAGATCCCCCCCTACAGCAGGCCAGGGTCCGGACCTCACCTCACCCTGGCCTGCTGTAAGGGGGGGATCTATATGCAGGACCTCACCTCACCCTGTCCTGCTGTAAGGGAGGAGATCTATATGGGGGACCTGCCCTGGCCTGCTCTAAAGGGGGATCTATAGGGACCCTGCTCTAAAGGGGATCTATGTCATAGATCCCCCTTTAGAGCAGGATCCCCATAGATCCCCTTTAGAGGAGGCCAGGGTCCCCATAGATCCCCTTTAGAGCAGGCCAGGGTCCCCATAGATCCCCCTTTAGAGCAGGGTCCCCATACATTCCCCACTTTAGAGAAATGTCCCCATAGATTATATGGGGACCATTCTCTAAAGGGGGATCTATGGGGACCCTGCTCTAAAAGGTGATCTATGGGGACCCTTCTCTAAAGGAGGTTCTATGGGGGACCCTGCTCTTAAGGGGAATCTATGGGGACCCTGGCCTGCTCTATAGGGGGATCTATGGGGGACCCTGCTCTAAAGTAGGATCTTTGGGAACCCTGCTGTAAAGGGGGATCTATAAGGACCCTGCTCTAAAGGGGGATCTATGGGGACCCTGCTCTAAATGGGATCTATGGTATACATTGATAATTGTTTATTTAATTAAAAATGTTTTAATACCGCTTAAATGTTTGTTTACATTTATTTATAAAAGTGTGTGTGTATATATATATATACACACACACACACACACACACGCACATGTGTTTGAGATGCATACCCTAATGCCATAGGCTGCGCACGCCTATGCACTCCGTCTGACTCTGACATAACAGTTCGCTCAGTCGGTTTAGCAGCGAGTGAGCAGAGTCAGCAGTCTGGCGCTGTCACAGATTTCGCTAAAATTTCGCTATTGTTACACGGATCCTCCTCCTAGCCAATCAGGAAGCGGGATCCGCTTCCTCATTGGCCGAAAGACGAATGCATGCAATTGGCTGAGCTGCCGAGCAGAAGGCGGGAGGACTCGAGGAGACGGGGGGGGGGAACTGAGTAGAAGCTGCCGCTGCAGGTAAGTCTCTCTGCATTGAAAGGGGGAACGCTGGTCTCTCTGCATTGAAAGAGGGCACACTGGTCATTCTGCAATGAAAAGGGGCACGCTGGTCTCTCTGCATTGAAGGGGGCACGCTGGTCATTCTGAATTGAAAGGTGGCACGCTGGTCATTCTGCATTGAAAGGGGGCACGCTGGTCATTCTGCATTGAAATTGGGCACGCTGGCCATTCTGCATTGAAAGGGGGCAAAATAAACTTGTATTTAGATGCATTTTACTTTAATTACACCAGTATTTTCATAACAAACAATACATGTGCTTAGGGGGTAAGGGTTTCTTTAACTAATCTAGTGGAAGAGACTCGAGTGCTAAAATTCACGGGTTAGGGGGCGCAAATTACTTGCTTTGCCCCGGGTGCTGGCAACCCATGCTACACCACTGAGCAGAGGGGCTGGCAGGAACACCGGGGATTTCACACTAAGGAAGCAATACAAAGAGAATAGGATAGTTTTTAATACAAGTACATGGTATAGCAGGCCCATATCAGGAATATGAATAGATAAGTACATGGTATAGCAGGCCCATATCAGGAATATGCATAGATGGGTTTACATATTCTTTATGATATTAATTAAGGTGACCCTTTAATTGAAAAATTGTAGCTTTAATAGGTTATGAAAATAAAAATAATCAACTTTTTAAGTAAACCTCAGAACGCTCACAGCTTTTGCGAAAGCACATACTTTGCTCTCTATTCAAAAGTCATGGATTTTACTGTAAAACGGTAAAAGAAAAGCAAATTTGTGTCAAGGATGCGCAGAACAGCTTGGGGCCCGGAGCTCATTACAAATTCCTGAAGATGAGTAAATTTGTTTACCAGGAATCAGTGCGGCCATCAGCCTCGCCTGCCGCCCACCTAGAGCTGAAGGTCACCAAGTATGTGCTGTTTAGAGCTCCGTCTGATTTTTGTTTTCAAGTGATTGAGTCATTCTAAAGAGCAGAGGGCCTGAAAATGCTACATTAATGCTAACATAAAAAAAAAACGAAATCTATCATCTTTGAAGCCCGTACATTCATTGTTAGGAGAAAAGGAAAAACGATTAATGGATGCATTTTGACAGGAAGAAAATCACTCTAAAAAAACGCCAAGATTTTAGTGGCATTCAAACCCAAAGTAAACTTGTCATATGTATAAAGTATTTAAGATGACATAAGGAGTTAAGATGCGGCATCTAGAGGTATAAAAGCTTTCAGATTGCAAGTTTATAGTTTTTAGGAGATCTAATATTGCTCCCAGCTGCTCCTCATTTGGTGTCCAACTTCTAGAACCCAATCCTTCAGTTAACCTTTTATTTTTGGTCTGATGTGTAAACCTCTATAAGGAAAAAATAACTTTTTAAAGAATCTAAACACCATTTTTTTGGATAGAGCAGGTTCTCATCTATTCGGGTCATGGTATAGCTAGTAGTAGATAGTCACATCCACTATCAAAGCTGCTTTTGTAGTTCTAAAGAATGTCTGTAAAATGCCCCAGCATTTATATACACACAGGTAGCACAGATACCTTGACCTCTGCCAGGTTTATACTGATCAAAACATAGAGATATACAGAGTGTAGAAAAGTGCCAGACCAACAAACAAAAAAGTAGATGGTAACTTTGGTAATCATTGCCGTTCAGCAACTATTACTAAGCAAAGCTAAGCTTTCTTTTTATTTCTATATTTTATTTCTATGGTTTGAGCTATTGTTGAGTACCTTCAATAGAAAAATGCCTACACATGGTGACTGATCTCTGTCATGCTTTGTTTATTAGCCATATTGTAATAAAACAGTTATTGAATGAATCATCAAGTGCCAGCATTTTTCAATTGATTGGACTATTGCTTGGCTTGCAGAAGCCTGGCTGTGTACTGGTGTCCCATAAGGGTAGTGGAGATTTGAGTTCTCTCATTCCTTGTTTAGTTACTTTACTTTTGGGTACTCACTTGGGGGAGCCTTGCTGTGTGGGAGCTGCCTCAATACCTATTAACCCGATCTGCACTACAGCAAATTTTTGCATATTTTGCACTTGTGTAAAAATCTTAACCTCCTCCCATCCGCGCTATAGCCGAAGTACGGCTGCAGCGCGGACTCACATTTTCGGGAGGCCGTTTTTAAACAGCCTCCCAGAAACAGTCTCCCCGCGCGCTCCCGCGAGCGCGCATCAGGGAAAATCTGTGTCGGCCGTGTCCCTTGGACACAGCCGATCACAGATCGTGGTGAATGGCCAATCACAGCGGCCATTCACCACGTGATCGGACCGTCCAATGAGAGATGATCTCATATGTAAACATATGAGATCATCTCTCATCGCCAGGACTCCTTCCTCACACGGAGACTGCAGTGTGAGGAAGGAGAGAGCAGATCAGCCGTCGGGGACAAAGAAAAAAGTAATCAGGGCACTGATCACCAGTGCCCTGATTACACAAGGTACACCAAAACACTAACTGCCCACCATCAATGCCCACAGTGCCCGCCATCAGTGCCCCCCATCAGTGCACACAATCAGTGCCCATAGTGCTGCCAGTCAGTGCCCATCAGTGCCTGCTCATCTAGGCACTGATGAGCACTGACTGGCAGCACTATGGGCACTGAGTGTGGGCACTGATGGTGCTAAGAGAGAGAGGGCCAAGCGCCGATCTAAGTGAAGCAATATAGGCAATTTATTGGACACACAAGAAGAATCTTACTCACAAAGGATGTCTAAAAGCAGGCATCTTTAAAAGCAGTGAGGGGTCTCTGAAGTCACATCCAGGGTGGGCTGTCCGGTCAGGCTGTAGCGCTGATGCTGTAGAAGGTAAGCGGCGATCTCCTGTTGCGAGGCAGGGGACGTGCTGATCCTCAGCGGTGGTGATGCAGCGTGGACCCGCCGGTCGGATTGCTGTGACGTCACTTCCGAGACACCAGGGAGATAGAACGGCGACGCGTTGCGGAGCTCCGCTCCTTCTTCAGGCCGTGCAGGGGCCATTTTGGATGTGGTATTTATGCCAGTAGTGCGGAGGACAAAGTTACAGGGGCTCAGGAGGGACAAATCTAGGAGAAAAGCGAACCGGCAAGGGAATGTTAGTGGCGAACAGAGAGTGTGGGACTAGGAAACAGGAGGATAACGTGGATGTCTGGGAGGGGGAGGGGAGGGAAAGGAGAATAGGGGGAGGGGTAAAAAGTGCATGTGCTGAATTGAGTGGATTATGGCAGCAGAAATGAGGAGGGGGGGGGGGTTGATTGTCTTTGTATGGAAGGGCAAGGTGTGTGGAAATCTTGTACAAAAAAGGAATTGCCTGTATACATGTCTGTATATGCAAGTAAATGTATGGAGAAACGCATATGGTAGAGGCATGCATGTATATAAAAAACACATGTATATGTATAAATAAGTAAAAAACAAATGTTGTGTTAAAAGTACAATAAAAAAGGGTACAATAAAAAAGGGGGGTACAATAAACAAATGTATAAGATTGCTAAACATAATGGAAATAATAGAATGGCAATGGTCAAAAACCATATATGTATGTATTCACACGCGCATATAGAAAAAAGAGGGATATGCGTATGTATATGCATACACACATGCTCCAATAGACGCAGATCATGATCACTTAGTTGTTAGGTTGTATATATACATATATATATGTATATATATATATGTATATAGGGAGTCAGTGGTGTTGGTGGGTGTTGGTGAGTGTTTGTTAAAGGAAGGTCTCAATATGAACCAGATTTGTGGCGAAAAATGAAGTAAAAAGACTATAAGGACAGATAGAGACCTGTATATGGGTACTTACTTTGAAGTTGGCTTGAGATAAGGAAGCGTGTGTCGGGGAGGTTCGTAGAGATTGCTGGAAGATGGGAGGAAGAACCTGGGCAGAAAATGATCAAGTTAATAAACCACAAGAAATGTCAAATTGGAAGATGGGCTACAGCAGCACATTAATTTCGATTTCTTCGTTCAGGCCTCCAGGTGAGAGCGTTTCAAGGGAGTAAATCCAGTAGGTCTCTCTCTGGCACAGCCGCTTGAAACGCTCTGTCCTGGGTAAGGTGTTTGAGATAGACTCAATTACCCACACCTTGAGTCCAGAAGAAGAGTGGTTGTGGAACTCTGCAAAGTGCCTGGGGACACTATGCTTGTCCTTCCCTTTTTCAACCAGGCGACGATGTTCGCCAAATCGTTTCCTAAGAGGTCTAATGGTGCGGCCTACATAAAATAGTCCGCATGGGCAGGTTAGGCAATATATTACATATTCTGTTGAACAGTTGTAGAATTGTTTGATAGGATATGTTTTGCCTTTTACAGTGAATTCTGTTTGGCCGTGTTGGACATGGGAGCAGGTGAGGCATAAGGTTTTGCGGCACTGAAACATCCCTATGAGGGGGATGAGGCAGAGGGTTGTGGTGGGGTGGGTGATGGCGGACTTGAGTTTACTGGGAGCAATGAGATTTTTGATGTTGGAGGATTTTCTGTAGGAAACTTTTGGTATAGGGGGGATGGTGGATTTTAAATGTGGGTCCTCTGATAAGATGGACCAGTGTTTTCGTAAGATCTTTTCCATTTGTCTGTATTTAGTGTGGAACTGTGTGGTGAATCGTAGAGGTTGGGGCAATGAATTCTGTGGGTGGGGTGAGATGTGAGGAGCACTTGAATCATACTGTTGCAGGTATTGTGAGTGGGCTTGTTGTAATCCTGTAGTTTTGTGCAATTGCGTTTTCAGGCGGCAGAATTGGCTTTTGGGGATGTTTGAAATCCACCTGGGATGGTGGCAACTATGGTAGTGTAATAATGAGTTTCCAGCGGTAGGTTTCGTGTAGTTTTTGGCTAAGATGTTGCCTTCCTCATGATATAGGGTGAGATCTAGAAATGCTAGTTGAGCCGAATCCCCTATATCATGAGGAAGGCAACATCTTAGCCAAAAACTACACGAAACCTACCGCTGGAAACTCATTCTTTCACTACCATAGTTGCCACCATCCCAGGTGGATTTCAAACATCCCCAAAAGCCAATTCTGCCGCCTGAAACGCAATTGCACAAAACTACAGGATTACTGTGAAGAAAGTGCCCTCCTAACCCAAAAATTCTTAGATAAAGGCTACCCTGCATCCCTGGTCCAACAAGCCCACTCACAATACCTGCAACAGTATGATTCAAGTGCTCCTCACATCTCACCCCACCCACAGAATTCATTGCCCCAACCTCTATGATTCACCACACAGTTCCACACTAAATACAGACAAATGGAAAAGATCTTACGAAAACACTGGTCCATCTTATCAGAGGACCCACATTTAAAATCCACCATCCCCCCTATACCAAAAGTTTCCTACAGAAAATCCTCCAACATCAAAAATCTCATTGCTCCCAGTAAACTCAAGTCCGCCATCACCCACCCCACCACAACCCTCTGCCTCATCCCCCTCATAGGGATGTTTCAGTGCCGCAAAACCTTATGCCTCACCTGCTCCCATGTCCAACACGGCCAAACAGAATTCACTGTAAAAGGCAAAACATATCCTATCAAACAATTCTACAACTGTTCAACAGAATATGTAATATATTGCCTAACCTGCCCATGCGGACTATTTTATGTAGACCGCACCATTAGACCTCTTAGGAAACGATTTGGCGAACATCGTCGCCTGGTTGAAAAAGGGAAGGACAAGCATAGTGTCCCCAGGCACTTTGCAGAGTTCCACAACCACTCTTCTTCTGGACTCAAGGTGTGGGTAATTGAGTCTATCTCAAACACCTTACCCAGGACAGAGCGTTTCAAGCGGCTGTGCCAGAGAGAGACCTACTGGATTTACTCCCTTGAAACGCTCTCACTTGGAGGCCTGAACGAAGAAATCGAAATTAATGTGCTGCTGTAGCCCATCTTCCAATTTGACATTTCTTGTCTTGTGATTTATTAACTTGATCATTTTCTGCCCAGGTTCTTCCTCCCATCTTCCAGCGATCTCTACGAACCTCCCCGACACACGCTTCCTTATCTCAAGCCAACTTCAAAGTAAGTACCCATATACAGGTCTCTATCTGTCCTTATAGTCTTTTTACTTCATTTTTCGCCACAAATCTGGTTCATATTGAGACCTTCCTTTAACAAACACTCACCAACACCCACCAACACCACTGACTCCCTATATACATATATATATATACATATATATATGTATATATACAACCTAACAACTAAGTGATCATGATCTGCGTCTATTGGAGCATGTGTGTATGCATATACATACGCATATCCCTCTTTTTTCTATATGCGCGTGTGAATACATACATATATGGTTTTTGACCATTGCCATTCTATTATTTCCATTATGTTTAGCAATCTTATACATTTGTTTATTGTACCCCCCTTTTTTATTGTACCCTTTTTTATTGTACTTTTAACACAACATTTGTTTTTTACTTATTTATACATATACATGTGTTTTTTATATACATGCATGCCTCTACCATATGCGTTTCTCCATACATTTACTTGCATATACAGACATGTATACAGGCAATTCCTTTTTTGTACAAGATTTCCACACACCTTGCCCTTCCATACAAAGACAATAAGACAATCAACCCCCCCCCCCAAACCCCCCCCCTCCTCTTTTTCTGCTGCCATAATCCACTCAATTCAGCACATGCACTTTTTACCCCTCCCCCTATTCTCCTTTCCCTCCCCTCCCCCTCCCAGACATCCACGTTATCCTCCTCTTTCCTAGTCCCACACTCTCTGTTCGCCACTAACATTCCCTTGCCGGTTCGCTTTTCTCCTAATTTTGTCCCTCCTGAGCCCCTGTAACTTTGTCCTCCGCACTACTGGCATAAATACCACATCCAAAATGGCCCCTGCACGGCCTGAAGAAGGAGCGGAGCTCCGCAACGCGTCGCCGTTCTATCTCCCTGGTGTTTTGGAAGTGACGTCACGGCAATCCGACCGGCGGGTCCACGCTGCATCACCACCGCTGAGGATCAGCACGTCCCCTGCCTCGCAACAGGAGATCGCCGCTTACCCTCTACAGCATCAGCGCTACAGCCTGACCGGACAGCCCACCCTGGATGTGACTTCAGAGACCCCTCACTGCTTTTAAAGATGCCTGCTTTTATACATCCTTTGTGAGTAAGATTCTTCTTGTGTGTCCAATAAATTGCCTATATTGCTACACTTAGATCGGCGCTTGGCCCTCTCTCTCTCTCTTTGGATTTATACAGGGTTGCTTCACCCTCTACAAGCCGGCAGCCAGCAGAGTGTACAAGCAATCTCACTGGACTTTTTCCATTTGCCCACATCATAGACTATTGCAGCAACCCGCTCAGTCCGTTTGCGCCAATCTCTCCCCCCCTCTCTCGCACTGATGGTGCTGCCCATCAGTGCTCATCAGTGCCGCCCATCAGTGCTCATCAGTGCCACCCATCAGTGTCAATCAGTGCCACCCGCCAGTGCCCATCAGTGCCACCCGCCAGTGCCCATCAATGCCGCCCGTCAGTGCCCATCAGTGCCGCCCGTCAGTGCCACCTCTCAGTGCCCGTCAGTGCCACCTCTCAGTGCCCAGCAGTGCCACCTCTCAGTGCCCAGCAGTGCCGCCTATCAGTGCTCATCAGTGCCGCCTATCAGTGCTCATCAGTGCGGCATATTAGTACCTCCTCATCAGTGCCACCTCATCAGTGCCCATAAGTGCCACCTCATCAGTGCCCATAAGTGCCACCTCATCAGTGCCCATCAGTGCAGCCTATCAGTGCCCATCAGTGCTGCCTCATCAGCGCACATCAGTGAAGGAGAAAAATTTATTTATTTTCAAAATTTACTCTGAGAAAATAAGAAAAACTTTTTTTTTTTCAAAATTTTCTGTCTTTTTTCTTTTTCTTTGTAAAAAATAAAAAACCCAGAGATGATTAAATACCACCAAAAGAAAGCTCTATTTGTGTGAAAAAAATGATAAAAATTTCATATGGGTACAGTGTAGCATGACCGCGCAATTGTCATTCAAAGTGTGAGAGCGCTGAAAGCTAAAAATTGGTCTGGATGGGAAGGGGGTATAAGTGCACAGAAGGCAAGTAGTTAATTTACGGCAAAAAAATTACACCCAGAACATGGTATATTTTTCTGAAAGCAAAGGCTCTGTAGAATAAAAAGATATTAGCTCCAAATTTTTATGTCACATGATATTTGCGCAACTGTTTATTAAACGCAAATTTTCACGAAAAAATATAATAAAATAAATTTTAGTGTAAGCACACACAAAATACTACCCATTATTTTCTAAAATATAAAAGATAAGGTTGTGCCGAGTAAATAGATACCAAACATGCCAAGTCTTAAAATTGTGTGCGTCCGTGATATTGCAAAAAAAAATACTGTACCAAAAAAATCTCTATAGGTGAAGTTTTAAAAGGTTTTACAGCTCATTAGTTTAGAATTAAACAGGAGCCCTTGAGCTAGAACTATTGTCCTTACTTTGGCGTTCACCACAATGTGTCACATTTGTTGTGCGACCTTGATTTTACAAACGCGTGTGCATCCTGGGCGTGCATTTACGTTTGCGCATGTGTGCAAGGCAACGTGGGTTATGGCAATCTTTTTTAATTTTCTTAAATACATTTTTTTCCTTATTTTATGTACCTGTATTTATTTTTACTTGATTGCTATTACCAGGGGTTCATAAACCCCCCTAAACTTTAAACCATAAGCCTGCATTGGGCAGGTGACAGGTACTCTTTTTGGAGACATTAGTGGTCTAATAGATCCTAATGTCTCCCCAGTCCTTCTTAGCATCTAACCAAACACAGATCTGCTTGATTAGATACAGTGCCTTGCGAAAGTATTCGGCCCACTTGAACTTTGCATCCTTTTGCCACATTTCAGGCTTCAAACATAAAGATATAAAACTGTAATTTTTTGTGAAGAATCAACAAGTGGGACACAATCATGAAGTGGAACGAAATTTATTGGATATTTCAAACTTTTTTAACAAATAAAAAACTGAAAAATTGGGCGTGCAAAATTATTCAGCCCCCTTAAGTTAATACTTTGTAGTGCCACCTTTTGCTGCGATTACAGCTGTAAGTCGCTTGGGGTATGTTTCTATCAGTTTTGCACATCGAGAGACTGAAATTTTTGCCCATTCCTCCTTGCAAAACAGCTCGAGCTCAGTGAGGTTGGATGGAGAGCGTTTGTGAACAACAGTTTTCAGTTCTTTCCACAGATTCTCGATTGGATTCAGGTCTGGACTTTGACTTGGCCATTCTAACACCTGGATATGTTTATTTGTGAACCATTCCATTGTAGATTTTGCTTTGTTTTGGATCATTGTCTTGTTGGAAGACAAATCTCCGTCCCAGTCTCAGGTCTTTTGCAGACTCCATCAGGTTTTCTTCCAGAATGGTCCTGTATTTGGCTCCATCCATCTTCCCATCAATTTTAACCATCTTCCCTGTCCCTGCTGAAGAAAAGCAGGCCCAAACCATGATGCTGCCACCACCATGTTTGACAGTGGGCATGGTGTGTTCAGGGTGATCAGCTGTGTTGCTTTTACGCAGGGCCAGATTAACGTAGGGGCTATTGGAGCTGCAGCTCCAGGCCCCTACCTTTTATATAGGCCCCGGGTTGGCCATATTCACTGTTACCGCTCTTCTGTCACTTGTAAACACAGAAGTCTGGCTTCTATGCTCGCTTCCCCAGGCAGCTCCCTCAGAACCTCCCCACACAGCACGAAGGCCGGACAAGGAGGGACAGTTGCCGATGCATGGATGTGTTTATGAGCTTCAGAGACAGCATCCCATGTTGAATTAGGCATGCATGGCTGCACCCTTCCTCCTCTGGGTGCATGCCAAGGCACGGCCCTTAAGGCCCTTCAAAATCCTCAGCACCAAGCCCATGATGCTCTTAATCCGGCCCTTCTTTTACGCCAAACATAACGTTTTGCATTGTTGCCAAAAAGTTCGATTTTGGTTTCATCTGACCAGAGCACCTTCTTCCACATGTTTGGTGTGTCTCCCAGGTGGCGTGTGGCAAACTTTAAACGACACTTTTTATGGATATCTTTAAGAAATGGCTTTCTTCTTGCCACTCTTCCATAAAGGCCAGATTTGTGCAGTATACGACTGATTGTTGTCCTATGGACAGAGTCTCCCACCTCAGCTGTAGATCTCTGCAGTTCATCCAGAGTGATCATGGGCCTCTTGGCTGCATCTCTGATCAGTCTTCTCCTTGTATGAGCTGAAAGTTTGGAGGGACGGCCAGGTCTTCGTAGATTTGCAGTGGTCTGATACTCCTTCCATTTCAATATTATCACATGCACAGTGCTCCTTGGGATGTTTAAAGCTTGGGAAATCTTTTTGTATCCAAATCCGGCTTTAAACTTCTCCACAAGAGTATCTCAGACCTGCCTGGTGTGTTCCTTGTTCTTCATGATGCTCTCTGCGCTTTAAACGGACCTCTGAGACTATCACAGTGCAGGTGCATTTATACGGAGACTTGATTACACACAGGTGGATTCTATTTATCATCATTAGTCATTTAGGTCAACAATGGATCATTCAGAGATCCTCACTGAACTTCTGGAGAGAGTTTGCTGCACTGAAAGTAAAGGGGCTGAATAATTTTGCACGCCCAATTTTTCAGTTTTTTATTTGTTAACAATGTTTGAAATATCCAATAAATTTTGTTCCACTTCATGATTGTGTCCCACTTGTTGATTCTTCACAAAAAATTACAGTTTTATATCTTTATGTTTGAAGTCTGAAATATGGCAAAAGGTTGCAAAGTTCAAGGGGGCCGAATACTTTTGCAAGGCACTGTATGTCCCTTGGCTGTACCGGCCAGGAAATGGTGGATCTGAAACCAGAAGTGATGATATCATCATCACTTCTGGTTTCATTGTTTACATGTAAAAGCAGGGCATGAATATGTCCAGGGCTGTGGAGTCAGTAGATAAATGTTCCGACTCCGACTCCTCAGTTTTTTGTACTTCCGACTCTGATTCCCCGACTCCGACTCCTCTGTATTAATATGTATTAATCTTTCGACACTGACTTGGGTGGGTGGCATTGCAGTAACTATTCTGGCCACATCACTAACGATCTCTGGATGAACAAGGATGGCTTCTTCAACTAACAAGATTTCATTTTCCGGCAAAAGACTCTCTTTTCCTCATTGAAGATGCAATGCCCTCAGCTATTAACCCTCCATTTTTGTTCAGGCGATATAACAGGCTCTTCCATTCCAAGAGGAATTTACCCGGGGTTAGATCGTCACATTGCAACCTCTTGGTGACAGTGAAGGGGTGAGAAAGAAGGTTTTCCAGCTCTTTTGTTTGTGTCCACTGGCTTTCAGTTAATGCAAGATTTTCATTGTTTATTTCTTCTATGAAGTCTTTAAGTTCAAGCAAATGCTTCACCATTAAATAAGTGCTTCCCCAGCGAGTTGCTTGATCCAAAATAGCTCCTTTTCCTGCAAGTCTTTTCAAAATTGCATCTGTTTTCGGGGCCCTGGCTGCAACAGTTACTTGCCGTAATTTGCCAATTAGTGTAGCTGCATGGCGATCTTTTAATCCATCTCTTATGGCAAGTTGCAGTGTATGAACAGCACATCGCATATGCTGAATAGTAGCAAGCTTCAATGCTTCTTCAACAAAGTTGTCTAAAAAAATGTCAGCATTCTCTTCAGTTTCTAAACTTTCTCCAATATGGGAGGCACAGTGGTTAGCACTTTCACCTAGCAGCAAGAGGGTCGCTGGTTTGAATCCCAACTACGACACTACCTGCCTGGAGTTTGCATGTTCTCCCTGTGCCTGCGTGGGTTTCCTCCGGGTACTCTGGTTTCCTTCCACACTCCAAAGACATGCTGGTAGGTTAATTGGATCCTGTATAAAATTGGCCCTACCATGTATGTATGAATGTGAGTTAGGGACCTTAGATTGTAAGCTCCTTGAGGGCAGGGACTGATGTGAATGTGCGATGTATATGTAAAGCGCTGCGAAAATTGACAGCGCTATAGAAGAACCTGAAATAATAATAATAATACTTGCAGAGCTGTCTTCCTCTAACTCTAATATCTGTTTGTTACTTTCTTCATCTGCGTTCATCTTCTCAATTGTGCTCAACATGTTAGAAGCGTTATCTGTCACAACACATAAAATCTGTTCCTTTGTAATTTCAAAATCTTCTAGAACATCCTCCACTAACTTCTGAAGGTAATCACTGGTGTGATGTGCCTTAGTGTCCTTTAATCCAAGGTTCCGTGTTATTGTTTTGTTATTTTCATCCACAAATCTAACATTAATAGCAAAATAATTGACTCTGTGACGTGTGCATGCATCCATTTTAAGGAAGACAAAACGTCCTTTCAGAACTTTCTGTAGTTCTTCCTTTTTACATTTGGCCTCCTCAATTATAAGTTTCCTTATACTAAGTCATTAATTATAACTTTTTGTGAATTGGGACATTTAAACTTGCTTTTTTTTTTATTCCAATATAAATTTAGTAGGAGTAGGAGTCGGAGTCGGTGCATTGTTTGCCGACTCCGACTCCAGGTACCCAAAATTTACTCCGACTCCTCGACTCAGACTCCACAGCCCTGAATATGTCTCAAACTCCTGAAGCTGGCAGATGTGGTCCTGGGCTCCCGGTAAATGAGGGGAGAGCTTGGGAACCATGGGGGGCCTGCCCGCTGTGTGATAGAGATCGGCAGATAGGGAACCGCCGCATCAGTTTCACTTTCAAACCCACAGCCCGCTAAACAAGTGGCTCACAAGCCATCAGCTTGTAATTAACAGTTCTCTCTTTTAACATACATAGTATATCCAATGAGCTGAACTAGTTAAGAATTTTCCTCCAAGTGACTGCATAAAATTCTAAATTCTCAGCCGGTCTTCTGAGGTTTTTATTGCTGTCTGCGACTTCATTATGGAGATTCATCCTCTCTATTTGTCCTGGTGACTATTGTAAATGGGACTGAGAGATCGTAAAATTCGAAACATTATTATTGTCACCAGAATAGGAATAGAGGGCAAATCTTCCAATGGGAACACATGTTCTGGTGACAACTGGCAATAGGAATTTCCCCTGTTTTGCAGTGAGTTCTCCAGGCTTGTTGAGTCTACAGGACACTTAAGGGAAGTCTACCCAATGGGGTACAGAAAAAAAATAAATTACAGGGATTATACCCTTTCCCTACTCTCCAAAATATATAAAAAAGGTTTTAACATAAGCAGGTTTTATTACAGTAAACTTATCATAGAACCTTTAAATGACCGCATTTGTTACTTTTAAAAGCTAAAGGTTATGTATTGGTGAAAGAGCCCTTGTCCTTTTAGCTAATAATTTTTGCGAATGATTTCATCTAGGTTAATGGTACTAAGGGGGTTTGGCAGGGGCAGGTCCTTTAATTACATACTTTCTAATAAAAGCTGTCCCTCTTTACTATCTCAGAAAGTTGGAAGGTGGGGTTCTGCCTTTTACCATTTTGGAATCTGGTACAGATCAAGGTCCCTAAGAGCAAGTGCAAAGTCGCCATACTATGCTGTCAAAATTAAACTAGCTACATTTATTAATACACAGCTTGGTGTCCGTGCATCAAGACCCTAAACACACATATGTGTAAAAGTCTGTAAAACGCCAACACAAAAATCAGACACATACTTTCTCCGCGCCCGTGCTCTTCGTCTCAGTGGGGTTCGCCAATACAGAAAGCAGTCACGGTAAGACAAACTGTTTTTTTTTTGCTTAGGAAAGCTCTTGCTCTTGTAGAAAAGATGGTTATTTTTAATTTTCCTGGCATATTATTTTTCTTCTCCCAAGCAGGCCTATCCTCCTACACCTTGCACAGTGCGGCTAGGCTGCTATAAGGAGTCCACCCCCAACCTCAAATATGTGCCAGCAAAAAGCGTGATTAACGGCACGCTGCTTTAAAACTATATGTCCTTCTGTGACATGCCCTAATCCCCCCTCTGCTCAGCTTAATTGACTGGTATGTGAAACCTTGTAAAAAAATGATTACTTGATGTTAAACAAGTGAATTATTGACATTTAAAAGCCGTCACAGAATGGATGTCATAACTCAAAAAGTCTGCTGGCTAAAGCAGACGCACTTACACAGGGCCTGGTCTTACCACTGCGGACCACATGAATCCAAAAGAAAACACACCGAGAGGGTAATCTATTTAAAAATCTCAACAATCTCTTAATTCCCCCAGCAATTCTTTATGTTACCTTTAACTCCCCAGGAAATCCAGCATCCGAATTAGACAATTGCAAACAGATGTGTGCTGGTTAACCTTTGTTGCTACCTGGATGGCGGATTGGTGACGTTGGGCATTATGCAGAAAAAAAATTGAATGAATGGATAGACATGAAATCTACTGAACTCGATATGGATTGCAGAAGGCAATGTGTAGTTATTAAAGTGCATCAAAACCTAAAAACAAAAAGTTACTGCAGCTTATCAGCTCTTATATGTGGAGGTTGCGTTTGTTTTCATTTCAGCAAGTACAGAAAATACCTGTTGATCTTGCAAGGAATGCAGCATCCTGTGGGCTAAACTGGAACCACAAACATCCTTTTCCTTATTGTATAACCTACTAAACTCATTATCACTCCCCCCACCCCACCCAACCCCCACACTCAATCCTTGTAACAGTGATAAACAAAGGTAGACATGTTTGATGTCCAATTTGGGTGACAACATGAACTCCATAGATACAGTGGAGAAATGAATGTACAGTGCCTTGAAAAAGTATTTAGGGATAAAGTTGTGGAGTTCAAAGCAGGGTTAGATTACAAAAAAATATCCCAAGCTTTGAACATCTCACTGAGCACTGTTCAATCCATCATCTGAAAATTGAAAGAGTATGGCACAACTGCAAAGCTACCAAGATATGACCATCCACCTAAATTGACAGGCCCTGGCAAGGAGAGCATTAATCAGAGGAGCAGCCAAGGGGCCCACGGTAACTCTGGAGGAGCTGCAGAGAACCACAGCTTAGGTGGGAGAATCTGTTCACAGAACAACTATTTAGTCATGCACTCCACATATATGGCCTTTATGGAAGAGTGGCAAGAAGGAAGCCATTGTTAAAAGAAAGCCATAAGAAGTCCTGTTTGCAGTTTGCGAGAAGCCATATGGGAGACACAACAAACATGTAGAAGACGGTGCTCTGATCAGATGAGACCAAAACTAAACTTTTTACGCCTAAAAGCAAAGAACACTATGTGTGGTGGAAAACTAAAACTGCACATCACCCTGAACTCCCCATCCCCACTGTGAAACATGGCGGTGGCAGCATCATGTTGTGGGGATGCTTTTCTTCAGGAGGGACAGGGAAGCTGGTCAGAGTTGATGGGAAGATGGATGGAGCCTAATACAGGGCAATCTTAAAAGAACCCTGTTAGAATCTGCAAAAGACTTGAGACAGGGGTGGAGGTTCATCTTCCAGCGGGACAACGACCCTACACATACAACCAGAGCTACAATAGAATGGTTTAGATCAAAGCTTATTCATTGTTTAGAATGGCCCAGTCAAAGTCCAGACCTAAATCCAATTGAAAATTTGTGGCAAGACTTGAAAATTGCTGTTCACAGACACACTCCATTCAATCCAATCTGACAGAGCTTGAGCTATTTTGCAAAGAAGAATGGGGAAAAATGTCACTCTCTAGATGTGCAAAGCTGTTAGAGACATACCCAAAAAGACTTGCAGCTGTAATTGCAGCGAAAGGTGGTTCCACAAAGTATTGACTCAGAGGGCTAAAACATTTTGAAAACAATTTATCATTCTCCTTCTACTTCACACTTATGTGCCACTTTGTGTTGGTCTATTACATAAAATTCCAATAAAATACATTTACATTTTTGGTTGTTACATGAAAAAATGTGGAAAATTTCAAGGGGTATGAATACAATTTCAAGGCACTGTAGATACTAAGATTGATTTACTAAAACTGGAGAGTGCAAAACTAATCAGCTTCTAACTTAAGCCTGTTCAAATAAATGGAAGTAAAGTTGATGTGTAATCAAATGGCTGACAGCCAGGGTATTTATGACAGAAGAGACCCTGTTGGTCTCTTCTGCCATAAATGCATCCTTCTGCCTGTTACCTGTCATGTTCACTGAGCAGAACATGCGCGGCTCAGCAAGCATTTACGGTCCCTGATCCGTGCCGCTGTGATGTTTTTTTTTGTTTGTTCTTTTTATTGGTTGAGCCAGATGGACTTGTGTCTTTTTTCAACCTGACTAACTATGTAACTATATGATGTGACTCCCATGCGCATGTACGGGAGTGGCGTCATTGCAGCCTAACCTATCAAGTGGCCGAAGGCAAGGGACCCAGAAGGAAGACCGGGTGAAGATAGAAGCGCCGGGGGGCCCGCCAGATCGATCCCAGCACTGCACTAGAGGGCACCATATGACAGGTATGCTGTGCATACTAGTACATTATGGCAAAACCCACCTGGGGGGCCTAAAAAATAAAATGATAGCGGACTTTACTTCCGCTTTAAACTTTGAAGAAAAAAAAAACATGGAAGCTGATTGGTTTATATGCAGAACTGCACCAGATGCACTCTCCAGTTTAAGTAAATCAACCCAAAAAGGACAGGAAGTATGTTATTTGTGGGATAAACAGATACAAAAAAAAAATGACTGGTGAGCTTCAGTATATTACATTTTTGTTTTTGCATTTATAAATGCTATAAAGCTGAACTTTCATTTAAATATAATCCTCAATTGCCCCAAAGGCTATAAGTCAACTTTACATGCCCCAAATGCCTTTGAAAATAGTGACATCATCATTGTGCTTTACATAGCCTGTGCAGAGGGCAGAGTTGTAGGAGGAACCCAACAGGCTCTGCCCACTACAGGAGGGAGCAGATACAAGACCAGTCAACCTGCACAAGGAGAGATGGTAGGCGTAATCAGATGTGAAGGAAGTAGATAGTAAACTTGCTTAATGCCTCTACAAAGGTCGCACTATCCTTCTAGAAAGCAAAGTGGGTGAAGCATTGCCAGGGGGGTTAATGTGATCTCTGTGGGAGGTTACACTTAAACATACGAGGTCTGTCTGGAAAGTATCCAGGTATGTAATATGAAAAATAAAGACATTTATTAGATGTAGCACCCTCCTAGTCAGGTGCTAGGTAGAGAGTGTAGTTTTGGCTCTCTCTGCTTACCAGAAGAGGAGCAGGCAAAATCTTTATGCACTCTGCTTATCAGGGAGCAGGATTTGTAGTTAGGTCTACTCAGTGTGCCCAGTGTGATTCCTCTGGTCTTAGGGAGTGTCTCCAGCTGATGAGGAGGCACATTGGATGCTGGAGGAAACATGACCAATGACACACAGGCTTTTGGTACTGTCCCAGGGGTTGGCACCGACAGTGGTGCATTATGGGACAGGGTATAAAAAAGCCACGGGCACATGAGGTAGAGGTCTTTGGGCGGGAAGCCAGGTCCCAGCTGTCAGTTAGCCCAGAGAGAAAGGGGTTTCTCTAGGGGAGTAGCCTGAAGAGAAATACTATAGGAACACCTACCTCATGTTCATTCAAGTGGCCGGATGAAGTAGCGACCTCAGCATTGTGAATAGTTAACAGTTGGAGTATCCCACTCATCCCTTCTCCCATCCCAATTTAAATAAAATCACAAAAACAACAACCCCTGGACTGACCTTTGACTGAGCCAAGAACTTAAAGTGTTAAGTTTTCTGTAAACAGTTGCTACGGGTAACCCAGGGGAATCCCTAAAGTGTAATATCCAGCAGCCCTCTAGGGGGCAGTGCTACACAAAGATGATACATGATTCAAGAAACATTGTATAAAGGACATAGGTAGCAGATGTCACAGGAAATAATTTTGCTACGACACATTTCACATCAAGATCCTGCATCAAAATCTCAGACACAATAGTAAGGGCTCTTTCACACGGGCGATCAGATCCGCCTGTCAGTTTTTTAGGCGGATCTGATTGGATCCTCCATGCAGCTCTATGGGGCAGCGGATGTCAGCGGAGACACCCGTATCCGATCCTGTCCGTGAAATCTGGACGGATGGAAACCCTATTTTTCCATCCGTTCAGGTATCGGATCGGATCGGATGAGAGCGGACAGGCGGTCCGCTCTCATCCGATCCCCCATAGAGAGCAGCGGGGCTGGGACACCTCCCTCTCCGCACTGCAAGTGGAGATGGAGCTGTCATCTGCCGGCTCAGCGGGGATCGCGGATCGATCCCCGCTGAGCAGCACGGATCGGCTTACGGAGGCAGACCGTGTGAAAGAGCCCTTATTGAAATCTCCAGATCAGCTCTAGATCAGTCGCAAAACTTTGTTGATTGCAGCCCCTATATGTTCAACATTCTCAGGTGTTCTACTTGCAGGCCTTCCAGAACGTGGATCACTTTGAACAGATTCTCGACCATCTTTGAAGCATTTGTGCCACACTTTGTTTGCACTGCACTCATTGTATCGAACATCCATGGAGAAATGTTCATGCTAAACGCAAAATTTGATGCAGATTTGTTGCTCTGCTGACCCAGTCATTTTGAATGCGATGCCCACACAGTACACATGCTCACTCAACATCGTCTAGCACCCCCAATGACTAGCAAAGTGAAGTTGTCGTTGTTCACAAATGCGCATTTCAGTCCACTTTCCTTGGTTGCCAGGTTACATCAATGTCACAAACCATTCTAGGTGGCATGCACCTCACTGGACTTAACCCATATTTAGCCAGCAGATATTAGAAAGTGGTTAAATTCCTAAAATTCAGCTTTAACATGATGATGGAGAAATGCTATGTTTTTATAGAATTTACATGAAATTAGACATTTTGAGATTTTATTGGTAAGAACATTTTATATTTTAGCAGTCTGTGTAACTCTCTGGAGATAAATACCCTTTGTTAACTTTAAGCTGAACTCTAGGCAGATTTAAAAAAAGTCACAAATTAATGCAGCTCAGTAATTATTATTACATAATGAAATTGATTTTTCCAATGTAAGCAGTAAATTTGACCTAGTATCACCCACTAGTAGTGTCTGGTTGTAAAGTCAGAATACATTCTATGCATATATATATATATATATATATATATATATATATATATATATATATATATATCCTTCAGTTTGCAGCAACCCCCCTCAGCCCTTCTAATACTTACCTGAACCCCCCCTCTATCCAGTGATGTTCACGAATGCCTCAGCTGTCCGGGACACTCTCTCTCCTGATTGGCTGAGGCACAGCAGTGATGCAATTAGCTCCCTCTGCTGTCAAACAAATTCAATTAGCCAATCAGGAAGGAGAGAGAACGCGTTGGGTCGAATGGCATCTCTGTGTCTAAATGGATACACGGGACTGCAGCTCGGCTTGGGTGCCCCCATAGCAAGCTGCTTGCAGTGGGGGCACTCGACCAGAGGGAGGGTCCAGGAGCTCCAGCCTGGGACCCAAGAAAAGGAGGATCTGGGTTGCCCTGTTCAAAACCAACTGCACAGAGGAGGTATGTATCACATGTCTGTTATTTTAATAGAAAAAAAACAAGACTTTGCAATAACTTTAACTGTAGAGCTGGAGTGTGAGAGAAGAAGCAGCACAAGAAGCCAATCAGTCTGTAGTGCTTACCCCTTCAGAAGCTGCTGGTAATGATGGGTTCTCTGTTCTGCCATGTCTCTTAAAGATGCTCAGTTCCCTCTCACACCCAGATGTAGGTTAGTGGCTGTTCACATCTGTGAGATTTTACACTTTATAACACTACTCAGGTAAAAAACCAAGGGACTGGTGAGGGATGCAGTTAAACAATGCACAAATCATTCACCAGGCAGATACACAGATTTGAAGATACTGTACTGGGTGGGTGATCACCAACCCATAAACAGGCAATCAATAGAACTGTACCAATGTTAAATTCAATTATAACTAGTGCAACTAGCATTTAAGTAGCGGCATAAACTATTTCCGGAAAATATTAGTCCTTATGTGCACACTAAGTCTACAGCCCTAATAGCGAGTATGCATTCCTGTCATAGTGGTACCCCTAAAGGTGTTTTATAGTACCTGGCACCTAATTGTCTGTGTTGGCCGGCTTACGTTGGGGCCCTTCTGTAGGTGGTGCATGGGTAGCTGTCCCTTTAGGAGTGTGTAGCAGATGGCTTCTAAACAAGGGGAACTATCTCTACTGCATTAACTGTGTCAGTGCTGAGATAAGCACGGATGTTCAGCTAACCCCTTCTGGTACAATGGCATATAATCCAGATCGGTTGGTGCTCTACAGTCCTCTAAAGTCAGGTCCCACAAAGCTCAGTCTCACTGCTCAGATCCTCACAAGGCTCACTGGTCTCAACTGCTCTGGTCTCAAGGCACAGCAAGCGACCCCTCTTTGGCTCAGTCCTCAGACTCTGCTGGATGTAGCAAGAGCATTCAGTCTCTGTACAGATTCAGCAAAGACAACATGTCCATGTAGCTCAGCTTCTCCCCAGGAAAGACCTCTTAGTCTCTAGATGTGTGTGCAAAAAGCAGTCCTGTCTCTCCTCCTCTGTGTGCAGAGAGTTTGGCTCCAGATTTTTGTTACATCTGCCCCCATTCACTTGTGTATTCACTTGTGCTGTGCTGCATCCTCAAGGGAATTATAAGTCCTAAGTGTCCTTTTTGGCTTCTGCATCCTCCCCCTGCTGCTAATTTGATCCAAAACACTGCTGCATGAGAGAAGGGGAGAGAAGACGGAGTGAGCAGGGTGGATTTAACATAGAACCCGCTGTCATCCTCACAGCCAGCCATCTACACCGGCTGTACTCGGCTGGCAGCGCAGTGATGGGGGTAGGGGGGCAGCAAGTGAACACATAGCTGGCGGCACCCAGCTACAACAAGTCTATGTGCTGACAAGTAGCCTGCTGATAGAAGAACAGTTACAAAGATTATCTCAACACTGTGCTGCGTCTCCTTTCACTGTCCAGACCCAGGTTGGGGTGGGTGCAGTTCGACCTGGGCTCAGTGGGTTGAATGGTGCTGGTCATCAGACTGAGGACATCTAGTGGCAGAAAAGAATACTGCAGGGGAAATCTTTGGATTGAATCAGATTTTTTCACCAAAAGCTGGTTTATATATATATATATATATATCAATATATACAGTATATATATATATATATATATATACATAAATATATTTTTTATGGGCTACTCGTTTTTAATGTTTTCATTTTTGCCTGGAGTAGTGCTTTAACATAATAATACATAAAACTATTCTCTAGCCACAAGCTTAGTCCCTTATCATCCCGCCACATACCAAAACGTTACATCCCATGAAACTTTATGTCATCCGCCATGTAACACAAGACAACTAAGGCCTCATCACCTCTCCGCCACTTCTTAATTCTGCTGATTTTCTTTTTTTGTTGGAGGATATAGTGTGTGCTAGAACACATTTTCTCCCTTGACTTTCATTCGCTCCCGTCCTTTGCCAAGATTTATATCCCTGACATGTCAAACATTAGTGTTTTTGGTTCGCATTGCTACCTCAACGGCAATTTGTCATATTAATATCTCCATTCATAGGGGATCGTGTTTCCTTTATTCCCTATTATTTAATCTCCCCTGTCCCTTTCTGATGACTGTAACTCATTCCTACCTAGAAAGTGTGAAATTTGGCCCTAAGGCCATCAGTATCTGGTTACACCTATGTTTGGCTGAAGGAGCGAACCTGAGGAGATTTGCAAGGTCTGGAAACTCATTCTCCTGTCCTGCTTTTCTATATATTCAACATTTTTATGGCAGAAACTAGTTATAGATGTAAACCATAAATGGATGACATTAAAGTGACCCTGTATCCTGGACAACAAAATGAAAGTGCTCTAACCATGAAGACCGAAAAAGACCTCTGAAAGTTTGTCCTAATATTTAACTGTGCAAATGAAAAACATAATCACAGACAGTACTCAACTGTTTTAGTGGTTAGGTTTAGATCTTGATTGTTGGATAATATTCAATAAGTAGTAATGTTGTTTAAAGTATATATCAGTAAACAAAAGGATATTAAATATGTATTCGTAAAACTGAAGTACATTCTTATCAAAATGGTGTTGACCATAAACCTTCTAAAACTACTACAGAAGGAGTTGGCCGTTTTTGTTTTATTTGTGGTTCCATGGAGTGCCTTGGCAAATATCAACTTTCTAAAAGTCAGAGCATAGCACTCCTTTCCCCACATGACATTTCCTGAACCTGTCAGTAGATAACATGAAGCATTCTAGGATTAGGGCAGAGAATACCTTTGCACTGACCTTCAAGCATTTGCATCTACTTTCAAAGAAGCACCTTTCCACCTGTCCCAGTTCAAGTTTTTTTATAACCAATACTGTAAGTTTACTGGAGTCCCCATTCCCTCATGTGATGTATTCAAGGTCAAGTCACATCTAGTGCATTGCTATCCAGGTTATAACTAACACTAACTAACTAGTTCTGCCTTGTTTTTTCTGATTTTACTTTAGCCAAAATTCAGTAAAAATTACCCTCAAATTTTGCCATGGTGAAATTTGCTTGATAAAAAAAAATCACAAGGCTTGTTTTCCAACAGTACTAGCATTAAGGTTCCTCTGTTCCTCAATATCTAATGCTCATTCCCAATGAGTGGTCATTTATTGGCACAATAAGAGGTCCAGCATAGTTAAAAGTAGCTTGCCTAACCGTCAGGACCCATTTGAAGTGCATTGTGCCCAAAACCATATCAAAAATATTTACCCATTACTCAGTCCCACTGACTCCAATGCAAATTAGTTGAAAAGATAAAACTTAGGCAACATCTCACGGGTTTTCTTAAAAATACTGACAAAGAGAAAACTCACAACTGTGTTCATTCTTATCAGGCAAGCAGCGCAAAGGAGATCAACTCTGACTATTGCTCTTACAATCTGTACAATTTTCAAGGGGCTATCCAAGCTTTTAGTATAACGTAAAGCTAGGGCCAGCAACAGTACGGTTAAACTTTATGAGCAAGACGTGCATATTTTTCCAATAAAAGCAACTGAGTAGCATTCATAGCCAGACTTTAATCCCTTTTTGGTGATATTTTATGGAGTCTACTGGAAAAGAAGCCACAGATATGACCCAGCCAAGAGAAATTACACAATTCCTACCTGCCCCATATTAGAGCGCAAAATAACCTCTGCTCTAAAGACCGAACCTGATTTATATGCAGGTGCTGGAGGATCCACGGTAATGATGGCTGGTTTTGCTACCTGCTGAAAAGAGAGAGAAGCAGCGGGCGGGGAGAGACTGTAAATCATATGGGACCCTTGGGAGGAAGCAGTACATTCTTATACTATTCAAATATGCTGGATTTTATGTACATTATCTTCGCACTCAAGCCTTGGCTTAAATGAATCACATGTGATTTTGCAAATTATTACCATTTATTTAAAGAGAATCTGTAGCCCTTATACATTTTTTTTCTTTTGATTAATATGTCATTTTAGGCAAAGATTAATGGCCAAATAAGGTTGGTTTTTAACAGTTTAAAGGTTGGTTGAACAATAACAACTGCATTATTGTGCTCTTTTCTTTTCTCTAGATAAATGTATATGGAAAACCAACTTTTTTCATTTAGTTTTGTATTTAGGAAATAGTTAAAGTGTACTTGATCTCAAAAACAAAAACAAAAAAAAATTATTTTGCAGCTTACCAGTGCTTAGATGTAGTGGCTGTATTTTTTTTTTTTTTTTCGTTTTTCATTTATTTTTAGGCAACCCTGCCAGTAAAACATTTCTTGTCGTGGGTAACAACACTCACTGTACTGAATCTTGCAAGAGCATTGTTGTCAACCTAGGCTGCTCACTCCTAAATAGACCTGACAGACAAATTTTTTCGAAAGGGGCAGGCTAATCGTGGGAACCAACGCTGGAGGCATATAAACACCCCCATCTGCTGCCTATTGCAGCTTAAGGGGGAGCGGTTGGTGGACAAAAAAACATGGCTCAACTGTTCATTTTTGCCCCCCAACCACAATTCCAAACAAAGCCTGTAATCATAGCTCTAGGCCACAAGTCTCCAAACTTTTCAAACAAAGGGCTAGTTTACAGTCCTTCAGACTTTAAGGGGGTTGGATTGTGGCCAGTGAGGGTAATAAATGTCCTGGGCTTAGCATCAGTGAGAATAAACATGGCCTTAGGGTTTGTGGTCAGTAGGAGGAAGAGTAAGGCTCCATCATTGGTATTAGTGGAAAGAATAGTGCTCCATCATGGGCATTAGTGGGAGTAATAGTTCTCTATCATTGGTATTAGTGGGAGTAATAGTGCCCCATTGTTTGTGTCAGTGGGAGGAATAGTGCCTCATACTATTGGCAGAAGTAGTACCCCAAGATAGCAAAGGGCCACATTCGGCCCTCAGGCCACAGTTTGGAGACCCCTGCTCTAGGCCAATAGAACCAGGAGGGTTACCCACAGGGGCTGGTTGAAATTTACATATTAGAATGCCCCAGGTTTGGGGGCTCATGGGGTACTCCATGGAGTTTATGATCATTCTTTTGGCTACCTTTGAGTGCTGCAGTAAGCAGATGGTTAAATGGTTTTGTTAAACGTACAAACCAGTTAGCTTAACTAACAGCCAAGAGATATACAAGGTCTGAACTGGAACCAATACAGGAACTGTCATACCATTTACTGACATAAATATATCCACTAAGCTTCCTTTTTTTTACCAAAAATAAGGGGAAAATGCAAAAGGCATTGACTGTAACATGAAAAAAATGATATATGAACAGCAATAAATAATTCAGCATTTTGCAGGATTTAATTTTTCCATTTGTTGGTGTTGTCCAATTTCTGTACTGGTTTCCTTAAAGATGATGAAAAATGGCTCCTGAGTTTGAGATCTTTCAAGTGCCTCCACCAGCTGTCAGCAATCACATATTGTACTGGTTAGATGAGAGAACCTCACGTTACTTTATTCACTTAGCTTTGCTGCTTTTACTTTGGTTCTTCCAACATGACAAAGTCATAAAACACAGCAGAGTAAAGAGCCAAGTGGATTATTTTAAAAGGCAGAAAGGAACACAGAATGTGCAGTAACCCATAGCAAAGAATGCAAATTAATTCTGGTCTCATGAGTTCCCATTTACAATGACCATTCATAACCCAAACCCTCCCCATTAGCAGAAATCACATGACGAAATTACCATTTAAGGGGTTGTGCATTTAGGATAACAGCGGTGCGCTGATCACATAGCATCACACTGTTCCTTTTTTTTTTAAAGAACTTTATTGAAATGTCACCCAGTAACATTCTATTATGTTTTATTGATACACAGCGCTGTGCCTTGCACTGAAAAAAGCACTGTATGCCAAATTGTTTTCAAAACACACCTCTGCAATGAGGTGGTGTGAACTGGCCAGGTAAGAGACTCCGCTGGAATAGCTGCCTAATGCCATACTACCGCACCTGGTGTAAATAGGCCCTAGAGGTGGAAGTGGGCGTTAAAGCCCAACTCCAGGTTCTGCCCCCCTATTAAGGACTGCTTCCTCCCTGAGGAAGTCATGTGATTGTGACAAAATGCGTGGGAGGAGTCGGGTGACAGAGGACTGTGTTTGTGGAACATATGAGAGCATACGGGAGCTGCTGCCCTGTCACATGATTTTTAAAAGCACACTGTCTCAAGTTTTAATGTAAGTGGATATTATGCAATAAATGTGAAATCTTTATATACTACACAATGGGAGTGTATTTTTTTATACCAAGGGGTCATGGAGGAAAGGAAGTCCAGACAAAGACAGCTCAGTGAGGAGAGAGGAGAGTGGAAAGAGATTCAACAGCTGAGGAGCCTGGAATTAACCTCAGCAGAGGAAGGCGGTTTTAGACCTGGAAACAGGTCTAAACTGGAGTTGAGCGCAGTGGTAAAAGGTGGTGGGAGTCACCCCACAATTGTATTAACTGAAATCCACAAGGGTGAAGGTGGAAAAACTGCGGCATATGATAAGCACATTTAAAGGGAAAAATAGTTGAAAGAAGAAAAGCACTACTAATTGAATTAAAGTCATCTGGGACTGTCACATTTGTTTTATTTATTTTTTATTGTACACAAGAAAGTTTGTCACTGAATAATGATAGCAGTTTTGTGGTTTGAAAGTAAGGTTTTGGTTTAAAAACATTAATTGGATTGCGCACAGATAGGCACTGCCAACATTTTTGATTTTATTTAGTTTGCAGTTGTGGGAACACATTTTTGGTTGCAGCCATCAGACACAGGAAAGGAGTGGGGGACACATCAGGTTAGGGAGCACGGCATAATACGCACCTGTTTTATTGTTCATCAAATACCCAAGCGAAAAACTATAGGCAGTTGTTTAGGTAAACCACTATTCACAGCGCTGTCTGTATCATGCTACCCCTTAGCACAGTGTTTCTACCATACATACACCCTTATTACATATACATTTATGTGAACAAAAAAATACATGAAAAAATGCACAAATAAATAGTCCCAATAAATTCTAAGGAATATTTCTTGCAAAAGTGTCTTGTTCTTAAAGTGTTCCAAGATATGGCTTGATAAGGTGCTCCAATAGAAAAAGTGCTTCTGTGCTCCTAATCCTGCTTCACAGTGCTACATGACTTGACTTTGTACCTCTCAGCCTTAAAGTCTCCGAGGCTTGTGGATATTCCTATTCCCCCCCCCCCCCCCCAGGTCTTTCCAAAATTGGGCCCTTTTAGCACTACCTGAGTCTTTTCCACTAGAACAGTATTAAACTCTTACCTAAGCACATGTATTGTATATTAAGAAAATACTGATGTAATTACAGTAATACCAGTGTACTCAAATTTATTTTCATTTGTTATTTTACCTTATTGAGAGTAGTGCACATAGTAGCTATATACATTGTCAGCCCTGAGGGATGGGGTTTCCCCCAAGAGGTGCAGGAAGACGGTGGCAGGAGAAGTGAAACACACCGAGTGGAAGTCCCCTGGGCCTTACACACATCACCCCAAATACTGCATCTTCTCATCTCAGATCACCACAAATCCTGCACCTTCCCACCTCAGATCAATCCAAATATCCTCACCATCAGACCTCAGATCATCTCTAACCTCTGCACCTTTACTCCTCAAATCAGCCCAAATCCTGCGCAACAGACCTCAGAACACCCCAATTCCTGCATCTTTATACTTCAGATTAGTCCCAACTCATGTACATTCATACCTCAGATCACCCCAATTCCTGCACCTTCACACCTCAGATCACCCTAATTCCTAGACCTTCAAACCTCAGATCACCAAAATTTCTGCACCTTCACACATCAGATCAGCCCCATTTCCCGCAGCTTCACACTTCAGATCACCCCAGTTCCTGCACCTTCAAACCTCAGATCACCCCAATTCCTGCACCTTCACAGCTCATATCAGCCCCAAATCCTGCACCTTTACACCTCAGATCAGCCCAGTTCCTGCACCTTCACACCTCAAATCACCCCAATTCCTGCACCTTCACAACTCAGACCATCCCAATTCCTGCACCTTCACACCTCAGGTCAGCCTCAATTCCTGCACCTACAAACCTCAGATAGGCCCCAATTCCTGCACCTTCACACATCAGATCACCCCAGTTTCTGCCTCTTTACCTCAGATCTGCCCAATTCCTGTACCGTCACACCTCAGATCAGTCCAATTCTTGCACCTCCGAATTAGTAGTTCCAAAAATTTGGTTATATATCAGTCCAGAAGCAAGCAGCTTGAATTGTTTGACTGTACAGGGGTCAGCAGGGCAGAGAATGGGGTCATCAGGCCAAAGGACACGGTCAGCAAAGGAGAGGACTGGGGTCAGCAAGAGAGAAAGGACTAGGGTCAGCAAGAGAGAGGAGAGGGTCAGCAGGGCAAAGGTAGAGGGTACGCAGGGAAGAGCATGGGCATTAGGCAGGGCAGAGGACGGGCATTAGCAGGGCAGAGGACAGGCGTTAGCAGGGAAGAGGACAGGCGTTAGCAGGGCAGTGGACAGGCATTAGCAGGGCAGTGGACAGGCGTTAGCAGGGCAGCGGACAGGCATCAGCAGGGAAGAGGGAGAGGAAACGTCAGCAGGGCAGAGGGGGGGGGGACATCAGCAGGGCAGGGGGGAACGTCAACAGGGCAGAGTGGGATGGCACACAGCTAAGATCTGATTCTTTTGCAGACACAACCAAAATTTGCACAGTGTGTATCTGGCTGTTGCAGGCTGAGGATTTCACAGGTCAAAACTGTGAATGCCAGCCACAAGCTGTGCCGATAGAGGTTCTGTCAGAAAAAGAAATAGATTGGCTGTGTGCAGGGGAAAAGCAGCTAAGCTGCATGTCCCATGGCAAGCCTGAGTGGAGTCTGAGGATGTGAGGTAGAGATTATCAGCATTCATGCAGAGGTGCGGCGTGGCACACCACCACCTAGATCTGGCTATTCGCTGCTTCAATGTAGGATCATGCAAGCTATGTGAGGTGGGCGGGAACGGAGGCAGGAGGGCAATAAGGTAATCCCAGCTGTGCTTCCTCTTGTACCGGTCGGCTTTACTGCAGCACGGTAGAGTGTCCCTTGCGTGCCCCCAAAAATATATCCTGGGTGCCATTTTTGGCACGCATGCTGAGATTGGAGTTGCCAACCTCTGATCTAGAAGCTCAAAGTTTTTCTATGGCAGGATTGTCTGGGTGTGTTTTCAGATTTCCATGACCAAATATTCAGCCATCATGTCGAGGAGTACCTCAGACAAGAGGTATGTTCTGATGGACCATTGGATGGCCACCCAACTCTTACTTCAATGGTTGGTCGCTGGTCCTCCTCCTATTCCTTCTTCAAGAGAACTAAGGGTTGGACATGAATGCATTGTTTGCTCTTTGTCAACAGCCCTGACATGACATGGAAAGCTTATATTACAGTTCTGTAGACTGCTTGTTGCTCACTAGATTCCTGAGTCAATGTGAGCCACATGGACTCAGGAATCTAGTAGACAAGCAGGCTGCAGAATTGTAGAAATAGGAATAGGGTCGGCGACCTGCCACTGAAATAGGAGTGTGGGAAGACATATTTCCTTCCCCCCTAGGATTCAATGTCCTAGTCACTGCTGAGCCTGCTCGTCTCCAT
Organism: Pelophylax lessonae; assembly: GCF_965119305.1. NCBI lineage: Eukaryota > Metazoa > Chordata > Amphibia > Anura > Ranidae > Pelophylax > Pelophylax lessonae. The sequence continues at coordinate 522,446,944 of NC_138771.1, forward strand.
CCAGCCGGGCTCCAGCATGACAATGCACAGCCACCACTCACCGGGACTTTTCTGCGCTCCTCTAGAAATTCCCCCCCACCCCCCACGCTACCCCACTGGGTCCGCCTGTCCGTTTTTCAGGCGGACTTGATCAGGCCACCCATTCATTTCTATGGAGAGGCGGATGTCAGCGGAGATGTGTCCACTGACACCCGTCTGTCATCCAATCTGACAAGATCCGCTTAAAACAGACGGATGGTGATACGTTCGCCATCCGTCTAGCGGGTCGGATCAGATAAAAACAGACATGCTGTCTGTTTTCATCCGATCTCCCCATAGAGGAGAGCGGGACTATGACAGGTCCATCTGTGCACAGTGAGCAGAGATGGACCTGTCATCCGCCTGCTCAGCAGGGATCAACGGAGCAATTCCCGCTGAGCTAGCGGAATCCGCCGAGCAGGTCCGCCCCATGTCCCTGGTGGGTGATACTGGGCACAGAGCAGTGCATGTAGCACTGGGAAGCAGGATTAGGAGCACAGATGCACTTTTCCTATAGGAGCACCTTATCAAGTCATATCTTAGAACCCTTTAAGTACAAGACATTTTTGCAAGAAATAATCATTGGAATTTATTAGGACATTTTATTTGGGCATTTTTTTCACGTATTTTTTTTGTTCACATAAATGTACAGTAAAACCTTGGATTGCAAGCATAATTTGTTCCGGAAACATGCTTGTAATTCAAATCACATGTATATCAAAGCGAATTTCCACATAAGAAATAATGGAAACTCAAACGATTCTTTCCACAACCATTTGTTTATAAGTCTTTTAGTTTTTATAGTCCATATAAAAAGATTATAGCAATGAGATAGGTTGTGTAACCATAAAATGTCCATCCACAAATGACACCTCCACAAGGGGATTTGAAGCAAAATCCAGCAGGAGCTACAGTGTATAAAAGAGAAGAGAGGCGCCTCTATGTGTAGCAATATGTTTACATTTAATGAAGGTTCAACATTTAGCATCTCACATGGTTGATGAATAAAAGAGGCACATCTAAGTATGCAGGCATCTGGGGTAAAGCTGTCCACATAGACCGTCCTCCTCCCTGCCAGCTCTCACTGCTGTCAGTCTGCAGTCATGACCGGGAAGACTGTCCTGCACTAGAGCGATCTGAAAGCGAGGCTTTAAGCGCTCGTCAAGCGCACGGTGGAAGGGATGACGTCGATGGCAGCGTGGAGGACAGTCTATGTGGGCAGCTTTACCCCGGATGCCTGCATACTTAGATGTGCCTGTCTTAATGATCAACCATGTGAGTGGCTAAATGTTGTACCTTCATTAAATGTAACCATGTTGCTACACTTAGAGGTGCCGTGATAGCAGCTGTATCGGAGGAAAGGCATAAATCAGCCTATAGCAGTGCCAAGGCACCACCAGGCACCACCAGTGCGTCAGCGGCGTCAGCCAGAGGATCTCAAGCCCTGGCCACAAACCGTTCTACCTTTCTGTTTAGACAAGATGCAAACAGGTCCACCTCTGGAGTTCCCCATCGGTACACAGGAGGCGAAAAACCTCCGGATGCAGGGACGATTCCCCCTGATCCAGAGCTCAGGTAATCCGCTTGCCAGTTCTCCACACCTGGAATGTGCACTGCAGAGAGAGACCTGGAACGTGCGCCTTGGCCCAAGTCAGAATCTCGGCCACTTCCTTGGCTGCCGGGGCACTCTTGGTGCCCCCTTGGTGATTGATGTAAGCCACAGCCCTGGCATTGTTGGTTTGGACCCAAACTGGGAGACTGTGTAACCGAGGCGCCCAATGGAGCAGGCATAGTTTGATCGCCCTGAGATCCAGGACATTTATCGGTAAAGATGATTCCACCTTCGACCATGTTCCTTGGGCACAAAGAGTGTCCAGCACCCAACCCCAGCCCATCAAGCTGGCATCCATGGTGATCACCGTCCACAACAGCAGCAGAAAAGACCTGCCCTGTCTCAGAGCGGGGGACAGGAGCCACCATGAGAGCTCCGACCTCGTGAGACGGCTTAGACATATCATCCTGTCCAAGGACTGTGGATCCTTGTTCCATTTGGCAAGAATCTCCGCTTGCAGAGGCCGTGTGTGAAATTGAGCAAACGGGACCGCCTCGAAGGCCGACACCATCAGCCCCAGGGCCCTCATACATGTCCGCAGGGAGGAGAGATCATCGTCCATCAGGACCCTGATTTTGCCCTGCAAGGTCTGTAGTTTTTCCTCTGGAAGAAAGACCCTTGCTTGAGAGGAGTCCAAGATCATGCCCAGATAACTCTGGCACACTGACGGAGTCAGCGCAGACTTCTGGAAGTTGATGGTCCACCTGAACTCCTGCAGCGTCTGAACTGTGAAGGCCAGGTTGCCTGACAGGGCGACACAAGAGCTCGCCCTTAACAGGAGATCGTCCAGAGGACAGCAATCCCCTTTTTGCGGAGCAAAGCCAGCACCGGGCCAAAACCTTGGTGAAGACTCTGGAAGCGGAAGCTAGACCAAAGGGTAATGCCACAAATTGATAGTGCTCCTCCGCCACCGCGAAACGGAGTTACCGCTGGTGACCCTCATAAATAAGGATGTGCAGATACGCGTCCTTTAAATCAATGGAGGCGAGATAGTCTCCTTGTTGTAAAGATGCCACCACTGACCGAATGGACTCCATTCAAAAACATCTGCACCCGCACAAAGCGGTTCAGCGATTTGAGGTCCAGAATTAGACGCACTTTGCCCTCCTTCCTGGGCACCGTGAACAGGTTTGAGTAAAAACCGCGAAACCTGTCCCGCTGAGGAACCAGGACAATAACACCCTGTGCAAGGAGATCCTGCACTGCCTCCCTGAGATTGACCAAACGATCCGGAGACATATGGAGATTTGAAGGAAAGAACCTGTCTGCTGGGCGAGAACGGAATTCAATCTTGTAACCTGTACAAATCAATTTGTGAACCCATTTCTCTTGAATCAGAGCCGTCCAGGGTTCCCGAAAGCAACGCAGATGTCCCCCCACCCCTGTACCAGGTGAGGGCGTCCCTTCATGCAGAGAAGGATTTGTCCGTCGCACCGGGCTGGCCGGCCTTGGGCTTACCCGACCGAGTCTTCTTGTGTCCTCCGGAGGCTCTGAACGGTTTTCCTTTTTCCTGCATCCCTGAGGCACGAAAAAGCCCCTGATGAGCCTTGAAGGATGGCCCTCGCTTACCGCGAGGCGCCTTACCCTTCGCGGATTGGGGGAGAAGAGCACTCTTACCCCCTGTGAGAACCTTGATCAACTCATCCAAGGAGTCACCAAAAAGGCGGTCACCCAAAAAGGGAAGATCGGACACGGTCTTCTAAGAAGCAGGTTCCACCGACCAGCTCTCCACATCATGCGGCGTATTGCGACCCCCACTGCAGACACCCTGGCAACCAGAGGAGCCTCGTCCAGGGCCGCATCGCACAGGTACACCATGGCTTGGGCCATTTGATCCGTGAGCTCAATTAGAGTTGGAGGAACTGACTCAGCTTGCAAGTTGCTCCTAAGCACCTTGATCCATTCTGTAACCGTATGAGAAACCAGGACGGATGCGAACACAGGTTTGAGGAGCGAACCCACCACCAAGTGCAGGTGGCGGGAAAGTGATTTAATGCGCCTGTTCACTGGTTCCTTAAACACCGGGGAGTCTTCCACGGGTACTACAGTGGATTTATTCAGCAGGGAAACAGTGTGATCCAGCTTGGGAGACACTGTCCAGCGATTGGAAACTGGGTCTGCAAAGGGGGAACGGCGCTGAAAGCCTTTGGGCACCACCAGCATGTGCTTAATGCGCCGCCATTGCTCATTCGCAATATCTGGGAAATCCTCAGGACAAGGGAAAACCTGACCCGACTTCTGGACTGTGCGGGAGCCGGAGACAACCTGCTTTCCTGACTGTGTGGGCTCATCATCTATATGCAATGTCTCCCTTACCCACCAAATCAGTGCTTCCACCAAAGCGTGTTTCCGCGCCGCAAATGAGGAGGACTCATCCTCCTCACCGTCTGACTGTGAGGACAGGGATCCCTCGGGGAGGGCAGTGTCCGTGGCAACCACATCAGGCTCTAAATCAGAGGACTGAGAGGGCATCGGCCGTTTTTGGATAGCAACTTGTTTTATTACAAGATCCACTTTGGACGCCAGAGTTTCTATGGCTGCAGACAGAGACAACAGAGAAGGTATCACGTACCTGGTGTGGAGGCCAATGGAGAGAGGGCTTACCTTGCGGCTAGGTTCCAGACTCCCCTGAAAGTGAGAAAAGGAGGAGTCAGGCTCAAAGTAGCACAGGTCGCCTGTGATGTTGATTGCAGAATAACTCAGAAAGGTTTCTGATGTGCGAAGTAGTGGCTGCAGCCAGGTGGCGCCTGTGAGAGGTGGCAGGTCTGTGTTTGCACTAAGTACAAGCTGAAGATCAATCAGCAACTTCAATCACTGGCACACTTCCTTATAAAGGCCAATGTGATGTGCTGGCTGAGATGCTGGGTCCTAGAGCCCTTCTCCTGCCATTGGTTTCCTGACTGATGCTGGGTCCTAGAGACCCTCTTCTACTACTGGAGCCCTGACAGTGCCCCCCCCCCCCCCGACGGGCAGCCTCCGGATATCCATTTGGGCAATTTTCTCCGGGTGTTTGGCCCGAAACTTTCGGAGGAGTCTAGGGGCAAGTAAATTGGCTTCGGGTTCCCAGGAGCTTTCTTTGGGTGGATACCCCTTCCATCTAATTAGGTATTGGATCTGCCTACCTCGTTTCCTGCAATCCAGAACTGACTCTACTTCATACTCCGTCTCTTCTCCAACAGTTACTGATGGTGGAGGTGGTTCCACTCTTCCTGGGAATGGGTCAGGAATGGCTGGCTTGAGAAGAGAAACATGAAAGACCGGGTGGATCCTGTAAGAGTCAGGCAGGGAAAGCTCAAATGCCACTGGGTTTATCTCACGTTTGATTTGAAAAGGACCGATATATCTTGGTCCCAACTTCCTTGACGGGCACGGTAGCTTTAGGTTCACAGTTGACAGCCATACCTTGTCTCCTACTTTAAGGGGAGGATTGCCGCTTCGTTTCCTGTCAAAAAACCTCTTGTAGTCTGTCTGAGCCTTTTACATGCAGTCTTGAAGGGTTTGGTAGTTGTTCTGTATAAAGGTAAGCCTGTCTTGCACTGCTGGTACTGCTGATTCGCACATTGTTGCTGGCAGGGCGGAAGGGTGAAATCCGTAATTGGCCCAGAATGGAGATTGGTTGGTTGCTAAATGTAAAGAGTTGTTGTAGGCAAATTCTGCCAGTGGGGGCAGGGATGCCCAGTCATCTTGAGAGAATGCAGAGAAACAACGCAAATATTGCTCCAGTGTCTGATTTGTGCGTTCCGTCTGTCCGTTGCTTTGAGGATGGTAGGCGGATGAGAGGCAAAGTTCCACTTGTAGTGTATTACAGAGGGCTCTCCAAAACCTGGAGGTAAACTGTACTCCTCGATCCGAAACGATGTTACTGGGTAAGCCGTGGAGTCTGATAATCTCCTTGATAAAGATGTGGGCAGTTTCTGTAGCAGAAGGAGTACCAACCACGGACAGAAAATGAGCCATTTTTGACAGCTGATCTACCACTACCAAAATGGTAGTAAACCCTTCAGAGGGAGGTAGGTCAACGATAAAATCCATGGAGATCATCTCCCAGGGACGGTTAGGAATGGGCAGGGGCCTTAATAACCCCCAGGCTTTAGCTTTGATGCCCTTGCTGCGTAGACACACTGTACAGGAATTGACATAGGCCCTACAGTCCCGGCTGAGGTTAGGCCACCAGAAGGCCCGTTGGATGAGATCACAAGTTTTACGAGCCCCAAAGTGTCCGGCTAGTTGGTGGTCATGAAATTTCTTGAGGACCTGAGGCCTTGCCTCCAGAGGTATAAAGACCTTATCTTGGTGCCACAGCAATCCATCCTTCTTTTTAGTGAAGCTTGTTTCAGATTCAGGACATGATGCGGAAGCCTGCCTGATGGAGGATTCCAGACTAGGCTGAATTAGCAAAAAATTTTGGGCAGAAAGAATGGTACTGGGAGGAGCAGGTTCAGAAGATTCAGGGAACATCCGAGACAGGGCATCTGCCTTCCCGTTCTTGGATCCTGGTCGGTATGTCAAATGAAAATTAAACCTGGAGAAAAACAAGGCCCATCTAGCCTGACGAGGTCTTAGGTGTTTAGCAGATCTCAGGTACTCCAAGTTCTTGTGATCAGTAAAAATCATGATTGGGTGACTAGCCCCCTCCAGCAGGTACCTCCACTCCTCAAAGGCTACTTTAATTGCCAGGAGCTCCCTATCACCCACATCATAATTCCTTTCGGCTTGGTTTAGTCTCTTGGAACAAAAAGCTACCGGGTGAAGCAAAGCCTTTGGGCCCTGACGTTGAGAAAGCACTGCTCCTGTTGCTACTTCGGAGGCATCTACCTCTAGAACGAAAGGAAGTGCTGGGTCTGGGTGTTGTAGCACAGGGGCAGAGGTAAATAGGGCTTTCAACTGTTCAAAGGCTGCTTGGGATTCTTGATTCCAAAGAAAGCGTGTATGTGAGCAAGTAAGCTGAGTAATCGGGGCAATGATATTTGAGAAACCCTTGATAAATTTCCGATAGAAGTTAGCGAATCCTATGAATCTTTGGACTCCCTTCCTATCTGAGGGCGCAGGCCATTCCATAATTGCTGAGACCTTCTGAGGATCCATTGAAATTCCCTCGGTAGAGATTATGAATCCCAAGAACTGAATAGACTGTCTCGAACTCGCATTTTTCTGCTTTGGCGTCTAAGCCATGAGTTCTTAGGGTATTTAACACCTTTTTGACATGGTCCCGATGGAGCTCGAGTGAGGCAGAAAAGATTAGTATGTCATCCAGGTAGACAATAAGAAAAAGGTCAAGGTACTCTCTGAATATGTTGTTTACAAAGTGCTGGAACGTTGCAGGAGCATTACAAAGCCCGAAGGGCATCACGAGATATTCAAAATGACCGAATCTCGTTCGGAAGGCGGTCTTCCATTCGTCCCCTTCCCTTATGCGGACTAAGTTGTAGGCCCCTCTCAAGTCCAACTTCGTGAACACTCGGGCTGCTCGGAACCTCTGAAATAATTCTGGAACAAGGGGAAGTGGGTACCTATTCTTGATAGTGATCTTGTTAAGCTCCCTGTAGTCAATGCACGGTCTGAGGGAGTGATCCTTTTTCTCGACAAAGAAGATACCTGCTCCGGTCGGCGAGGAAGATGGACGGATGAATCCCTTGGCTAAGTTTTCATCAATGTACTGTCGGAGGGCTTCCAGCTCAGTTTCAGCCAGTGGAAAGATGTGCCCAAAGGGTATCTCTGCTCCAGGAAGTAATTCGATTGGACAATCATAGCATCGGTGTTGGGGTAGAGAATCGGCTTTTCTTTTGTCGAATATATCAAGCAAGTCGTGATAAACTGGTGGGACAGCAAGACTGGTATCTGTTGAGGGCTGGATGGACAAACATGCAGGAGGAGCGGCATGCATGGAGATGCCACAGTGTTGTTGACAGTAACTAGATGAGAAGGTAATTTCTCCCTTGGACCAGTCAATTTTTGGATTATGGGCCCGTAACCAGGGTATTCCTAGGATGACTGGGAATATGGGAGACCTGATGACATCGAACTGCAGGAGTTCTTAATGACCTGTATCTGTGGTTGCTGAGATAGGAAGGGTCTCTTGGGTAACTGAGCTGGGAGTAGTGCCATCTGCTAGGTGTATATCAAGTCTTTGCTTTTTAGGTTTGAGAGGGATATGCAAGTCTTTCGCAAGAAAATAATGTCTATGAAGCAGCTGCAGGCCCCAGAGTCAACGATTGCTCGCAGGTTGATTCCCTTTCCAGCCACCTGCAATGAAATGGGAAGAACGATGTGCGAGGATTGAGTCCCGGACAACTGGTGATAAGAAGAGGATGGTTGACGGGCTTACTTGGTCGGATGGGACAATTACACAGGAAATGGCCAGTGGATCCGCAATACAGACAGAGATTGTTCTGTCATCTGCGCTCCTTTTCTTCAGGAGTCAGAGCGGGTCGGAGTATACCGATCTGCATGGGTTCCACAACAGATGAACCAGAAGGATGAGAAACCGGGGCAGGAATGGTAGAACCTGGGACCCTTGGTAGCACCCAAGTGGGCCGGAAGCTCTGGGTATGCTCGGAGCGTCGCTCCCATAGGCGTCTGTCCAACTGGATGGAGACTTGAATGAGATTCTCAAGAGAGGTAGGAGCCTCGATCCGGGCCAATTCATCCTTAAGGGTCTCAGCTAAGCCTAAACGGAACTGGTACTTTAAAGCAGCGGCATTCCATCCGGTATCAGCTGACCACTTACGGAACTCCACAATGTAGTCTTCCACAGGTCGCCGGCCCTGTACAAGAGTATGAAGGGCAGTCTCAGCTTTGGCAGTTCTCTGTGGGTCATCGTAAAGGACAGCCATGGCCTCAAAAAATGTGGAGACAGAGTTCTGTGCTGTATTCTTTTGCTCCAATAGGTTATGAGCCCAGGATTGCGGTTTGTCAGACAATAGAGAAATAATGAACCCTACTCTGACCATCTCAAGTGTGAAAGTCGTTGGTTGCAGAGCAAAATAAAGTTCACATGCGTTTCTGAAGGCCCTGAACTTTCGTCGATCCCCTGAAAAGCGCTCAGGAGTGGGAACTCTGGGTTCTGGGGGAGGAAGCAAAATGGCAGCTGGAGCAGTGGCTGGAGGACTGGAAGGAGCCGCTTAAGGGTTGGGGCTCATACCCGGGTTAGGTTCTGTGGAAGTCGCTGTAGTAGTAAGAGCGCGCATGCGTTCTTCAAGCTGGAAGTATCCTCCTTGCAAATTCTTGATGGCTTGTGTAAGTGTAGTCATCCGCTGACAGAGAGCTTCCATCGCCGCAGCACCTCTCTCGGCCTCATCAGCCAGACATATGGCTGATTGATACTATCACGTACCTGGTGTGGAGGCCAATGGAGAGAGGGCTTCCCTTGCGGCTAAGTTCCAGACTCCCCTGAAAGTGAGAACAGGAGGAGTCAGGCTCAAAGTAGCACAGGTCGCCTGTGATGTTGATTGCAGAAGAACTCAGAAAGGTTTCTGATGTGCGAAGTAGTGGCTGCAGCCAGGTGGCGCCTGTGAGAGGTGGCAGGTCTGTGTTTGCACTAAGGCAATAGGAAGTCAGTTCAAGCCAGAGTTCAGAGCCGGGAGGATACCAGAGCAGGCAAGGTCAAATAGGGAAGCCGAGATCAGACACAGGTAACAGGAGAGAATATCCAAAGACAAGCCGAGTTCGGGTCAGGAGACAAGCAGAATAGTAAGGACAAGCCGGGTCGGTAACAGAGAACTTTCAGGAACAAGGATCACACTTCCTTATAAAGGCCCATGTGATGTGCTGGCTGAGATGCTGGGTCCTAGAGCCCTTCTTCTGCCATTGGTTTCCTGACTGATGCTGGGTCCTAGAGACCCTCTACTACCACTGGAGCCCTGACAGAAGGTGATCCGGATGGGCCAGATGCACAAATAAATTCAGAGGGGAAATTTTCACCTTGGGACTCCATTTTTAGCAAGGCAAAAAATTTGAGTACAATGGCCCTTTAAATTGCAATCGGGGTCCGCACCGCTATACCGCACTACAGCTGGAGTCCCCCTTTAAGTTTGCAGGTGTCCTGACAGGAGCTAAGTGTGTCCGAGAAAGGCCCAAAGGACTAAAAACCCCTTACTGTGCCAGCAACCTGGAGAAGCAACCGCTCTGCAATCTGTCTTCAGCAAGTGAAACTTCTGGGAGGAAGTGAAAAAACAAGCACTAGAGGCCCCTCCCGCACTAACCACAGGAAAATGGTGCCAATAGAATACAGATAGGAAGCACAGGGAAAATGGCTGCCGCCCATACAGCGCGGCCTGCCCACACTTAAGATGGTGACCGAAAACGGCGCCAAGCACTAAGGGAGGCAAGAAAATGGCTACTGCCCTTACAGCCTGATGGCCACACCTAAAATGGCGGCCGAAAATGGCACCAAGCATTCAGGAGCCCAGGGAATGAGACCACCATGGGGATCCACTTCAGTGGACCCCCCAGGACAAGGTAACAGCTTCACACCCCCCCAGCCATTAGATGCCACTATAGCGTCCCCCCAGCGGGAGCAGGGAGGGCAGGACCTGTCCTGACAGTCCAGGGGGATCTTTCAGAGGACACAGCCCTGTTATCCCCAGGAGTGGGCCCACATCACCCCCTCAGATATCTGTCCCAGGGACACAGGGGGCGTTGCATCACTCACCATACCATGGACTTTGGGGCTCCGCTCCGAGACAGCTCGCCTCCCACCCTGAGTGGGGGTGCTGCCAGCCAGAAAAGGGTTCGCAGCAACTCAGGGCATCCCAGGATGATGCGTCCCGGCGAAGCATCTGCTCGCAGGCTCGTCCCCATCTGTGGGGGCTCTGTCGTGGCTAGGCCTGGGCGGACCACAACCTGCTCACGCTCGTTGGCCAGGCTGGGAGACCTTAAGGATCTAGATTATCCAGTGCGAAACCTTAGCCCAGCTGTCACTTGTAGTTCACCAGGAGGATCCCCCTGACACTAGCTAGCGATAGTGGGTAAGGAAAAATAAACATAAACATTTCTCAAAAGAAAATAAAAACTGAGATCGGAGTCCCAGCAGGGAACCCAGGTCCTACTCCTGAAACTAGGCAGCAAGAAACTGATCTATGAGCACAGTGTGTCAGGGGTTATGTGTGTAGGACAGCCCCTATAGGCGTGCCAAGTGAAAGTTTTCACTGCCTAGTCTACTCCTGTAGAGGGCGCATAACCCATTGGTGAAGAAACATTGAAGAGCTGCGTCTGTCAGAGAATGTAAGAGAAATACTGTGCTGTGGAAGCATGATACGGACAGCGCTGTGAATAATGGTTTACATTATCTTTTTTAATAACTTACATAGGTTGTTCAAATCTCACATGTTGGGGAGTCAGGCTGGTCACACATGGCTCAGTTTTGTTTCACTCAAGCACTAGGGAGAATCCTCCCCAATATGTCATTGCATTCTGACAGCGGAGGATTCAGCTGAACCTAGTGGTTGAATCGCTGAAAGTTTTCCAGCAAGCCTGTTCATGAGCATTTAATCAGTAGATCAACTTCTCTTGAACAGGACTGGCAAAAGATGGATTGAAATTCAGCCAGTCCCTACTAAACCAGCCAAATTTCGATCCATCTATGGCCAGCTCAACTCTTGCTCCCTAGTACTTCTTCTTCTACTTCTTCATTGCAGGAAAATAATGGATTCCATGTAGAAGCAATGTGCCATCACTGAATTCTCAACAAAGGAGGTATGCAAGCTGTCCGACATTCACAGAAGGCTACAAAATGTTGACAGGATCTTGACCATGGGCGCGTGCACCCTAATCACCCCATGCTGCGCTGATTCCCTCTGCTGCCCGCCGCCCCTGTGTCCCCTTCACCCCCCCCCAATGCTGCCGGCTTTCCTCTTCTCCCATCAGCTGATGCAGGGGATGTTTCAGTATGGAGAGCAGGGAAAGGGGCTTGTAAATATGTAATTTACCAGAGGCATTATTTTCTGAATGAACGCAGTGAGTGATCTGTACTGATTGCTCCTATGTCCATTCATTACTGAAGCATAGTAAACTATGAACAGGAAGCCACGCAGCACAGAGCGCTTCCCATTCATTCACTGTCTAGAGCATTTGAGGCTGCAGAGAAAGAAACTGGGGAATCTGTGTCCTCATTCCTTTTCTCTGTTTCAAAAGTGAGACATCCCCTATGGGGCTCCTAAAAAATATGTAAAAAAAAAATCATAAAAAATAATCATTAAAATAAAATAAAACTACTGACATTGTCCATTGCCCTACTGGGACAGAAGTGTGGGTGAAACAGAATATGTATATATATATATATAGTGCCTTGCGAAAGTATTCGGCCCCCTTGAACTTTGCGACCTTTTGCCACATTTCAGGCTTCAAACATAAAGATATAAAACTGTAATTTTTTGTGAAGAATCAACAACAAGTGGGACACAATCATGAAGTGGAACAAAATTTATTGGATATTTCAAACTTTTTTAACAAATAAAAAACTGAAAAATTGGGCGTGCAAAATTATTCAGCCCCTTTACTTTCAGTGCAGCAAACTCTCTCCAGAAGTTCAGCGAGGATCTCTGAATGATCCAATGTAGATCTAAATGACTAATGATGATAAATAGAATCCACCTGTGTGTAATCAAGTCTCTGTATAAATGCACCTGCATTGTGATAGTCTCAGAGGTCCGTTTAAAGCGCAGATCAGTGTTAATTTTGGCAGCAAATTTCAATTTAGTTTTAGTCTTAGTCTTAGGACTAAAATGGCATTTTAGTTTTAGTCCCATTTAAGTCTTCTGCAAGTGTTTTAGTTTTAGTCGTATTTAGTCGACTAAAACTCCAGTATATTTTAGTCGACTAAAACGCCCTACATTTTAGTCGACTAAAACTCATTTTAGTCATCTATAATCAAATGGGTGTAGTTCAATTGTAATTTGTAATGCATTATTTAAGCATTTCTCTACAATTTTCAAACTCATTATATACTACTGCTGGTCCTGGAGTGAAAAATCTAATATGTTATTATTTATGCTTTGAGCATGCACCAGTGTTAATTTTTGGCAGCAAATTCGATTTAGTTTTATTTATAGTCTTTTGACTAAAATGCCATTTTAGTTTTAGTCATATTTTAGTCTTAAGACTAAAATGCCATTTTAGTTTTAGTCGTATTTTAGTCATCTGAATTGTGTTAGTCGACGAAAACGTTTTAGTCGGTTTTAGTCGACGAAATTAACACTGGCGCAGATAGCATCATGAAGAACAAGGAACACACCAGGCAGGTCCGAGATACTGTTGTTCAGAAGTTTAAAGCTGGATTTGGATACAAAAAGATTTCCCAAGCTTTAAACATCCCAAGGAGCACTGTGCAAGCGATAATATTGAAATGGCAGGAGTATCAGACCACTGCAAATCTACAAAGACCTGGCCGTCCCTCTAAACTTTCAGCTCATACAAGGAGAAGACTCATCAGAGATGCAGCCAAGAGGCCCATGATCACTCTGGATGAACTGCAGAGATCTACAGCTGAGGTGGGAGACTCTGTCCATAGGACAACAATCAGTCGTATACTGCACAAATCTGGCCTTTATGGAAGAGTGGCAAGAAGAAAGCCATTTCTTAAAGATATCCATAAAAAGTGTTGTTTAAAGTTTGCCACAAGCCACCTGGGAGACACACCAAACATGTGGAAGAAGGTGCTCTGGTCAGATGAAACCAAAATCAAACTTTTTGGCAACAATGCAAAACGTTATGTTTGGCGTAAAAGCAACAAAGCTCATCACCCTGAACACACCATCCCCACTGTCAAACATGTTGGTGGCAGCATCATGGTTTGGGCCTGCTTTTCTTCAGCAGGGACAGGGAAGATGGTTAAAATTGATGGGAAGATGGATGGAGCCAAATACAGGACCATTCTGGAAGAAAACCTGATGGAGTCTGCAAAAGACCTGAGACTGGGACGGAGATTTGTCTTCCAACAAGACAATGATCCAAAACATAAAGCAACATCTACAATGGAATGGTTCACAAATAAACATATCCAGGTGTTAGAATGACCAAGTCAAAGTCCAGACCTGAATCCAATCGAGAATCTGTGGAAAGAACTGAAAACTGTTGTTCACAAACGCTCTCCATCCAACCTCACTGAGCTCGAACTGTTTTGCAAGGAGGAATGGGCAAAAATTTCAGTCTCTCGATGTGCAAAACTGATAGAGACATACCCCAAGCAAGTTACAGCTGTAATCGCAGCAAAAGGTGGCGCTACAAAGTATTAACTTAAGGGGGCTGAATAATTTTGCACGCCCAATTTTTCAGTTTTTTATTTGTTAAAAAAGTTTAAAATATCCAATAAATTTAGTTCCACTTCATGATTGTGTCCCACTTGTTGTTGATTCTTCACAAAAAATTACAGTTTTATATCTTTATGTTTGAATCCTGAAATGTGGCAAAAGGTCAAAGTTCAAGGGGGCCGAATACTTTCGCAAGGCACTGTGTATATATATATATATATATATATATATATATATATATATATATATATATATATATATATATATACATACACACACACTTTATATTATCAAAAGTATTGGGACAACTGCCTTTACACGCACATCAACTTTAATGACATCCCGGTCTTAGTCCATAGGGTTCAATACTGCCCACCCTTTGCAGCTATAACAGCTTCAACTCTTCTTGGAGGGCTGTCCACAAGGTTTAGGAATGTGTTCATGGGAATGTTTGACCATTCTTCTAGAAGTGCATTTGTAAAGTCAGCCACTGATTTTGGAGAGAGGGCCTGGCTCGCAGTCTGAGCTCTAATTCATCCCAAACGTGTTCTATCGGGTTGAGTTCAGGACTCGATGCAGGCCAGTCAAGTTCCTCTACCCCAAACTCGCTTATCAATGTCTTTATGGACCTTAATTTGTGCACTGGTCCAAATCATTTGGTGGAGGGGGGATTATGGTGTATTAAGTTGTTTTTCAGGGGTTGGGCTTGGCCCCTTCATTCCAGTGAAGGTAACTCTTAAGGTGTCAGCATACCAAGACATTTTGAACAATTTCATGCTCCCAACTTTGTGGGAACAGTTTGGAGATGGCCCCTTCTTGGTCCAACATGACTGTGCACCACTGCACAAAGCAAGGTCCATAAAGACATGGATGAGGGAGTTTGGGGTGAAAGAACTTGACTGGCCTACACAGTCCTGACCTCAACCCGACAGAACACCTTTTAGATGCATTAAAGTGCAGACTGTGAGCCAGGCCTTCTCTCCAGTGCCTAACCTCACAAATGTGCTTCTGGAAAAATGGTCAAACATTTCCATAGACACCCTCCAAAAACCTTGTAAACAGCCCCCCCCATAAGGCCCCTTTCACATATGTGAATGTGAGTCCATTCAGATCCGCGTGTCAGTTTTTTGGCGGATCTGAATGGATGCCCCATGCATCTCTATGGGGCATCGGATGTCAACGGAGACATGTCCGCTGACATCCGATCCGTCAAAAGCGGATGGATGGAAACCCTATTTTCCATCCGTCTGGCGGATCGGATCTGATGAGAACGGGCAGACGATACGTTCCCATCCGATTCCCCCATAGAGAACAATGGAGACCTGACAGCTGTGTCTCTGCACACAGCGGAGACACAGCTGTTACCTGCCTGCTCAGCGGGGGATCGGCGGATCAATCCCCCACTGAGAAAAACAGAGTCCGCCTGACGGACTCCGTGTGTGAAAAGGGCCTTAGGGTTTAAGCTGTTATAGCTGCAAAGGGTGGGCCAACTTATTACTAAACTCTATGGACTAAGACTGGAAGAATTGAATGCTAAATGCTTAAATGTTTAAAGTTCAAATGCGCGTAAAGGCAGGTGTCCCAATACGTTTGGTAAATTGTAGTTGTATATAAGTGTATATAGACGCACATATGCCATTGACATTATTGACAAAATCATAGTTTCATAGTTAGTCTGGTTAAAAAAAGACAGAAAGTCCATCTAGTTCAACCAATTAAAGCTAAAACAAACAAAAATAAATAAAAGGGAAAACAAAAAATGTTCAAAGGTGGATGAGGAAGTTTAAAAAAGGGGAAACCAGCACTGAAGACAAACCAGGCTATGGGGGACCATCCTATCCTTTCGTTCAATACAAGCAATGAAAACTTGAGTTTTACTTATTCTTCCAAGTTAATTAAAAAGTAAAGAAAACATTTTGGCTGGATGTAGGCTCTAAAACTAATTTTCCAATAAATACTAGTACAGTACCTGCAAAAGGGAAAAATCTTCATCCCTTGTTCCAATGTACCATCAGTTATCTGCAAAAAAACAGTTACATTTAATAAAGGGCAGTGATGAACTCTAGAGTCATACAATTTTTAGTGAACTAAAGAAAGCTTAGATAGCTTAGAATGTGGGTCTATTTAAACTAGTGATTGACCGATATATCGAGGGCCGATATGCACTTTCCCCGATATATCGGAATCGGCCACCAAGGTGGCCGATATTGCTGATATTTCGGAAAGTGCATGTACCGGAGTGATGTCTGCAGCTAGAGGCATCACCCCAGTACCGGTGTCCATAGCTGACGATCGGCTGCCTTGTAATGACAACCGATGCGGCTGAGAAGCCCCTCGGCTGTCATTACAAGGAGCGGGAGGGGATGTCCTCCTGTTGTTCCGCGGCTCGCCTGGGTCTCCCGTCCCACCGGGAGACCCGGGCAACCAGCCTGCAGGGCTGCAGAAGACCCGATCAAAGCCGCATTTGGCTCCGATCGGGGTCTCCATGTAAAAACTCAGAAGTGATGTCATGGGTACTCGGCGCCAGATTCAAAAAAACGACAGCATTTAAAACAGCCAAACTTGGCGTTTTGAATGCTTTTAATTGCAGATGAGGGGTTTGGGGTCTTTTAGACCCCCAGATCCCTCCATAATAGTGCCTGTCAAGAGATAAAAATAAGAAAAAAATATGAAAATATCCGCCAATATCGGCCGATACCGATATGCAATAGCCAAAATATCGGTATCAGCAACGAAAAACCAATACCGTCCGATCACTAATTTAAACATTTCCAATCCACACATAATCATATAACTAGGCTGAGTTGTTCATCAGCTACATGAAGCAGAAGAGGATTACACTATAATAGCTGAGTTTTATGACCTTTCTGGAAATTCTGCTGATAGTTTCCCATTTAATCTTCATGTTTCATCCAAGATTACATTGCTGCTGGCAGCCATCATGATATATAGACCAAAATCTTTATCTCTGGATATTAATCAACCTTTGCAAGTCAACTATTTTTGATAGGATGAGGGTGATAGGTTAAATACTTCATGCTGTCAAGATAAGCTTGTTGGGGAAAAATCAGTTTTGCTAACAAATTTTTTTTTATTTATGTTACTAAAGGGCTCATTTATAACATTATCTGCTCTCTGTTATTCTTTGCACACAGCACAAGCCCACTTTTAATAGCCCATTCTTAAAATGTGGCCTGCGGTGTGGAGCAACTAGATTGTAAGCTCTAATGAGCAGGACCCTCTGATTCCTCTTGTATTGAATTGTATTGTAATTGTACTGTCTGCAGTCATGTTGTAAAGCACTGCGCAAACTGTTGACGCTACATAAATCCTGTATAATAACTCCATCATTAGAAAGCCAGTCACATAATCGAGCTTTCCTCCTGGCTTTTTTCCCTCAAGTTCCACCTATTTTTTTTTTTTCTGCACTCCACCAGTTTAGAGTCCAAGAGTAAGCAGAATGCATAGCACATTTGTATGATGTGTATAGCACGGCACAGTGCTGGAGCAACTCCATGGTTGGAGAAAGCCTGGTCACATGATCTTGATAGGTCACAAACAGGCTTTCCTCCTGGCTTTTTTTGCCCCCAAGTTCCATTTTTATGTAGCAGGTTTTCCAGGCCTGTGGCCTGATGTGGGTCTGCCGGTTACCCCTCCAGCCCATGTGAGCTGCAACCCTGGGTGTGAGCACTAAGACATTGACAACTCCGGCATTTTTGTTTTGTTGTTTTATTGTATTTGAGGGGATGGGAGAAGGGAATGAGTGGGATACTCCTTTAGGCTCAACTAAATACAATTGTGGGACTTTTCTGGCACGAATGCCTGTTAGCACTGTCTTGACGCCAGCCGACACTAGCCAACCCTTCCTGACGCTTGAACACTGTGTATCACTGAAAACTGTGCTGGATCCTCAACTCTAGTCCAGAAGATCCAGGACTGATGAACTGCTTGACTTGTAACCCTGCTGTAGCTCAAAGTCACTGAATGGCTCCCTCCAGCACTGCACTGGCTGAGAAAGCTCCTTGTAAGTTCCTGTACTGCTGCAACTCTCAACTGGCACACTTCACACTGTGCACTGGCACTTCAGGGCCCAAACTGCAGGCGCCCCCTTTACACTTTAAGCTCTTCAGGGTCCACTGAATATGTACCCCCTCTGTCACTTTAGGGTCCTCAACCTAGGTACCCCCTTTCACCACTAGCTGGCACTGGACCCCCAAACCTCTTCTGGAGTGGTCCCCTCTAACTTCAGGCAGACCCCCCCAGGGGAATCCTCAGTAATCACGACCTGTGTAGGCTTTCCTGGGACTGGACCCCTCTGACTCTCCGCAGGTTCTCGGCACACCGGATCCCCTCAGCTTAGCTCAGCTCTCTCTGGATCTTCAGGCAGCACCCCGAGATCCTCCTCCTCAGACAGGAGGAGAGACAGCCGTTCTCTACCTCCTGGGACTCTGCTCCCGCCAAAGACCTCGTGTCATACGCCACCCCCAAACTTATACCCACTCCCAGAATCCTTTGCAGGGTAGTTACAAGCCTGGATATGTCCCCTGATTGGGTTTCCTCCACCGCCCTATGAGAAGCCTCTCACAGGAGCCAGTGGGGAGATCCCCCCTTCAGCAGGCACACCTGGAAACCATGACACCCTGACTAAGGGTGCTACACTTATTTTAATTTTTTTTGTGCACTCCACTGACTTTGGAGTCCAAAAGCAAGGGCAGAGCACATTTGCAAGATTTGTGTAGCACACTGCTGTTCTTTACAAATCCGTGAAGCTTTGCTTTATTTATTTTTTTAAACAGCACTTCTGCTTTTTAAATGGATCCCAAAATATGTAGAGCTGGCACTTTTTTCTACCTTTATAGAGAACTTTAAACTCAGCCCATTCCCTGGCAGAATTACAATTTATTATTGCCCAGTGACACCTGCTAAGCATTTTAACTGCCTATCACTTTTTTCAGTGTTGAGACTTGGGAGCTTATAGAAATGTGTACATAAGTTTAGGGGTTAATTTTACTATTTTTAGTCTTACTGTTTAGGTTAAGGTTAGGTTTATATTTATGTCAAAGTTTTATTGTACATAAATATAAGGTTGCACTTACAATAAGGATGTCAAGATTTGGGACTCGAGAGTAACGATGACGTCAGCACGTCGCTCTTCCCTATTTCATCATACGTTGACGTCGTCCAAGGCAGAGTGACGTGCTGACATCATCGTTATGTCCCGGAAGGACGGGTTTTTGTATGTGTGCCAGCCTACGCATACAATTTAAGGTGCTATACTTGCACTAAAACTTTGCGATTTTACACTATGTGAAGCCCTTTATGTTTTTTTGAAACACTTATGACAACTGCGTCGGAAGATTGGTGTGTCCATTTAGAAGACTCTTTGAAGCTATAAAGGCCCTGTCTGGGTATGGAGCCACAAGTACTTGTGACCTTTTGAAACGAGAGGTCTATATATTTTGGTAAGCGAGTCTTTCAGCCTTTAGTGGTGGTGTTGACACACAGGATCACGCTTCAAGGTGGTGGATGATGGTGATATTCACAAGGAATATTGGAACAGATCACTTGTGGACTTTTTAAGTTAATTTATTTAGCGCAACTTTATAAAGCTACACCAGCCGTTCTCAACCTTTTCAACACAGAGGAACCCCTGAAATACATTTTTGGTCTTGGGGAAACCCTGCTAAAAATTAGAAATCTACAATTAGTGTGACAGTCAGTGGGAAGAATGCTCCTTACTATTGTCATCATTGGGAAGAATTACCCCCTTACAGATAGCTAAAAGGAACAATGGTGTCACTGGAAACATATCTGAGAGGCAGAAATTGCCTATTGCTCAAGGAACCCCTAGCAACCTCAGGAGGAACCCTGGTTGAAAAAACCCTGAGCTACACTGTATTGGAACTTTGCTGATCTCACAGAAGAGTTCTGCTTGCACCATGTGTTTATTTGCTATATATAGCGCATTTTTTTTCTTCTTTTTATATGAATCTATTAAAGTTTTGCTTTTATTAGCCTGTGGGTGGAGCACTCAGAGGAATCTCATGCAACCAACATCCAAACTCCATGCAGACACTGCCCCTACCAGGAATTGAGCCTCGCAACCTAACACTGCAAAGTAAAGCCCTAGCCACTTAGCTTCCAGCAGTTCTATGTACACTGTTTTAGTAGTAAAAAAAAAGGCAGGGAAAGAAAGTAAAAAACACATAGCACAGCACAACATCTGGAAATGTGTACAGTAGACTTTCATCAGCATATTTTCTGCCAATCTGATGCAAGTAATGAAATACTTGCATGGTTAAACCTTATTGAAAAATTGCATCTCAGTTCCCTTTCCAATCCTGTGTAACTGTATTATGTCAGGTAAAACAATCTACTGAATATGCTATATTTAACTTGTATTGAATAGTCTATATGCTATTTAATATTTGCTTGACACAGTACCGCCGTAATATATTGCCATCATTGAGGCAATTTAAACAATCATAACTGTTCTGTATAGGAGATACTGAACCAATTCTAGTTATTTTACCAGTCTATAATTATTGGATTGCCTGTATTCCCAATGGTGTCACTGGTCTCTAGTGAATGGATGGACTACATTCTCAGTGATGTCACTGGTGATAGGCTGCATTCTCAGCGATGTCACTGGTGATAGGCTGCATTCTCAGTGATGTCAACGGTCTCTAGTAAATGGATGGGCTATATTCTCAGTGATGCCACTGGTCATAGGCTGCATTCTCAGTGATGTCACTGGTGAAAGGCTGCATTCTCAGGGATGTCTGTGGCCTCTAGTGAATGAACAGACTACAAGTCAGTGATGTTGCTGATTTCTAGTGAATGGATAGGCTGCATTTTTAGTTATTTTACCAGTTTCTAAATAATGGATTGACAGTATTCTCACTGGTGTCACTGGTCTCTATGTGCTACATTCTACATGATATCACTGGTCATAGGCTGCATCCCAAGTGATGTCAGTAGCCTCTAGTGAATGGACAGGCTACAACACAGTGATGATGCTGATTTCTAGTGAATGGATAGGCTGCACTTTAAGTGATATCACTGGTCTCTAGCAAATAGATAGGCTGCATTTTCTGGTACGATTGTTTTTATTGAGTTAAACAATGCCAAATTACAGGCCTGAGAATAAGAAAGGCAAAATGGCCCCGCACAGGGGAACAAAACATTAAATTACATGTAAATACAACCAAAACACTTTTCCAATGTTTCAAAGTGAATAGTAAAGCATTCTGCACTAGTGTTGAAGGTAGTAATGAGTAACTGGGCACAGAGGCCTGAGACATGTTGGGACAAAGGGGTGGGATTGTTGTCCCATGAAGGAGGTGAGGGGGAAATAGAATAAAAAAAAAGGGGGGGGGGGTAAGTAAGTTGCATTCTCATCGATTTTACCCATTTTTAATAATGGATAGACTGAATTCTCAGTGATGTCACTGGTTTCTAGTGAATGAATAGGCTGCACTGTCAGTGATGTCCTCAGTCCTCAGTCTCTAGTGAATGGATAAGGTGCCTTTTCAAAGTCTAGGGGATTTGTTTTTTCATGTTTTAATTGGAGAAGGGAATTAGTGGGATACTCAAAAATTAACTATTCACAGGTGAGGACATCTCTCCATACAAACGGTGCAGCACATTATCAGTAGGACCATACAGCAGCTGTACAGAATGAACAAATCCCTTTGTAGCCAGTGTCCCCTTTAGCTTGCACCCAGCAGCTGACTTATAGCACCCAGAGGGGGATGTAGCAGTACAAGTACCAGGGATCTCCTGTGGGGGTCTGTACTTGAGAGGCTCCTGAAGCACCAGCGGCAGCCTTTCTCAGTAGTACCAGACAGGATCCATGGACATCCTTCTTCAGTCAAATCTCACAAGAACAATGGCCTTAAAGCTTCAGTGTTTTAGGCCTCAGGTCGCCCACCTGAGACCACATGGCCGCTTGCACTGAGGAGGGGCAGCAGCCCCCTCCCCTCCTGGACCTCTCTCTGTAGAGGAAGTCCCAGAGTCCATGTGCTCTTCAGATATGAAGACAGTTACTCAGCATGACTTGGGACAAATCTCCTTCTAATTGACCAGGGCTGTATAGACATTCATGCTCTCATCTGCAACGTTTTCTCCCACTGTCCAGTACAGCCCTTAGCTACCAGAAACAAAAAACTATATACACTCACTCTAGCACCTACCTAAAAGGGTGCTACAGATACATTCTCAGTGATGTCACTGGTTTCTAGTAAACGGGTAAGTGTCTTTCTCAGCATTGTCACCATTTTGCAGTAACTGCCTTCTTAGTGATGTCTCTCTCATGAATAGATAGGCTGCAGTAGGTGATGTTACTAGTCTCTAGTTAATGGATAGACTGAATTTTCAGTCATGTCACTGGTCTCTATTGGATAATAAAGCCTAATACACACAATAAGAATAATGGACATAAAAAATGCATTTGAAGCGATCGTCCAATAATCTATTCATTAGTCCACAGCTTTTAAGAGCCAATCATGATAGTTTATGAGAAAATATCCGAAGGGACTAGCACAACATTTTTCTCATAAGATAACAGAACAAACGATTTTCGTGTAATCAGTAAAGTATTTGTATGTATTTGTTTGCTCGAAATCTAAAGAATACATTGCAATACAAAAACATTACATCACTTCTGAAGCTGTATTTTGTCTTACAAGACTTTTCGTAACTTTTAAAACCTATTTGTTTTCAATAGGAGACTGGCATGCTAGAAAAAAAACGGACAATCATTCGTGCAATATTCTCATTGTGTGTACAATGCATTAGGCTCAGTGATGTCGTTAATCTCTAATAATAGGCAGGCTGCATTCTCAGTGATGTTATTGATGAATTGATTGGATACATTCTCAGTGATGTCACGGGTCGCTAGTAAAAGGATAGGCTTCTTTCTCTGCATTAAATATAAATATAGGCTATATTTTAACTGTAATAAAGTATACTGGATTGCTAATGACAGATTGGTGCACTCACAGCACCAACAGTATGTGAGTAAATGTATTGCTTTTATCTAATAAATAAAAAAAAAAGGGTTTCAGCACTATTTCTTTTCCCCTATGTATGATATTGTCACTATTTGCTACAAAGAGCAGTCCCCGAGGGAGGATCCCCACTTGGGGGGAATTGGAAGATTGTTCCTAGCCTAGGAAGGCACTAAGCGTTTTCTGACCAAGCTTAATCGCAAGGTCGCATACATTGAGGTGAGGACTCAGCCACAAGGGGGGTGCACGGTTCTGGGTGTACTTTCACTGGGACACAGTTTGAAGCACATCGTCACTTTGTATTTCTTTTTGAGCTTGATATTGGCATGTCTATAGCACTACTGGCACTTTTTGGAGAAAGGATTGTTCGTGACAGCACTTTATATTTAGATTTATATGGACTTTTTTTCTACACTATATTATATGGACTTATTTCACTGCACAATATAGTTATTTAAGCATTGTTTATATGTAATATAGGTGTATGATCCTACATTTTTTATTTAGCACATATTCATACGTTGGAGGTAGTGATGGACGAACATCGGCCGGGGAGGTTCGCAAACGCCAGCCGCAATTTTTCTCAAAAGTCCACGAACCGCGAGTTTGCGGCGGGCCCCATTGACTTTAATGGGAGGCGAACTTTAAAAACCTTTAGGTCATATTTGCAGCCACAAAATATGTACTAGCTGTGCACAAATAGTCCCAGCACATGGTCAATGTCATGACAGAAGTATTGCAATTGAAAAAGTTGCCCTAAATTTTTTTATTTTTTTTTTACAGCAAAAAATATATATTTTTTTTCATAAATCAGCCAGAACTGACAGCAGTCGGAAAATACATTGTCTAATACATATAGGGTCCATTCACACATCTGTAAAATGGGTCCGCATCCATTCCACAATTTGGCAGAATCTTTACAGACCCATTGTTTTTCATTTCCAGTCTGAAAAATTAGGCATTCACAGGACAAAGAAGTAAGTGAAAATTAGCCCACATGGGTTTACCTGACAGCTAAGTACATAGTATTCTGTGGCTGAAGGTACATTAGGCATTCACACAGTATACAGAAGTAAGTGTCGGCCTGTATAGGCTGCAAAAATTAGCTCACATGGGTTGAACTGACAGCAAAGAACGTAGTATATGATGACGAGAGGTACAGTATGGAATTCACAGGATACAGAAGTAAGTGGCGGCCTGTATAGGCTGCAAAAATTAGCTCACATGGGTTGAACTGACAGCAAAAAACTTTGTTTTTGATGGCTAGAGGTATGGTAGGTGTTCACAGTACACAGAACCGTAAGTGTCAGCCTGTATAGGCTCCAAAAATTAGCTCACATGGTTTGAACTGACAGCAAAAAACGTAGTTTTTGATGACTAGAGGTACAGTAGGCGTTCACAGTACACAGAACCGTAAGTGTCGGCCTGTATAGGCTCCAAAAATTAGCTCACATGGTTTGAACTGACAGCAAAAAACGTAGTTTTTGATGGCTAGAGGTATGGTAGGCGTTCACAGTACACAGAACTGTAAGTTTTTGATGACTAGAGGTACGGTAGGCGTTCACAGTACACAGAACCGTAAGTGTCGGCCAGTATAGGCTCCAAAAATTAGCTCACATGGTTTGAACTGACAGGAAAAAACTTAGTATTTGGTGGCCGGAGGTACATTAGGTATTCACAGAAAAAATAATTGTCGGCCCTGAAAGGCCCCAAAAATTTGCCATTCAATGGACATGAAATGCCTTTTATGCCGCTGTATGTAGTGAAGCCAAGGACCAGGAATTGTTGTGGGTGGAGGAATTTCGATGAAACCTGGTCTACTGGTCACATGTGTTGAATTCCTCAGAGATCCATGCCTCATTCATTTTTATAAATGTGAGGTAGTCTACACTGTCATGAGCTAGGCAAGTGCGCTTATCGACCACGATCCCCCCTGCTGCGCTGAACGTCCTTTCGGACAGGACACTGGATGGGGGGCAAACCAACATTTCCATTGCAAATTGTGCAAGCTCTGGCCAGAGGTCAAGCCTGCCCACCCAGTAGTCCAGGGGTTCATCACTCCTCAGAGCGTCCACATCGGCCGTTAACCCGATGTAGTCGGACACCTGTCGCTCTAGGTGTTCCCTCATGCTGGATTGGGAGTACAGCTGTCGATGGTTCGGCTGAAAGAAGGATCTAATTGACCGAGACATCTTCCAACCGCCCTCTTCTTGCAGGCGCTGTTGGATTGCTACCCGCAACTGTCTCTCTGTGACTGGAAATTCCTCTGCCAGGGCACGGAAAAGCAGAATGCAGCATTTCCCGCAGCAAGGCCTGGAAAAGCTGCATTCTGACCGCCCTCTTTGATTGTGGTAACATTTCTGCCATTTTGTGTTTGTACCGGGGGTCTAAGTACGATGCCACCCAGTACATGGGCCTTGGCCTTTATGCGTTTTATACAGGGGTCCCCCTTAAAATACTGCAGCATGTAGGCCCCCATTCCCACTAAACTGGAAGCGGTATAGTGGCCTGCTTCCAGCTCATCATCCAAGATAATGTCGTCCTCGTTCTCCTCCCCCCATCCACGGATAACACCAGGGATCCCAGAAAGGTTTAAAGCATGCTCTTCTTGCTCCTCCTCATCCCCCCCAGCACCATCCTCTGACTCCTCTACAGACTCCTGCTGTTGATTTGTCTCAGATGGAGTAGCACCCCCCGGGAATTCATTCAACATTGCGACTTCCTGATCTTCCTGCTCCTCGACGGCTTGATCAATGACACGATGCAATGCACGCTCCAGAAAGAAGGCATAAGGTATGATGTCACTTATGGCGCCCTGGCCGTGACTGACCAGTTTGGTGATCTCATCGAATGGCCGCAGAAGTCTGCATGCGTCCCGTATGAGCAGCCACTGGCGAGGTGAAAAAAACCCAAGCTCCCCAGAACCTGTCCTGCCGCCGAGTTCTAACAGGTAGTCATTAACTGCATGTTTCTGCTGGAGCAGCCTATCGAACATATGCAACGTTGAGTTCCATCACGTCAGGCAGTCACAAATAAGACGCCTGAGGGGCAGGTTGTGTCGCCGCTGAATCTCAGCAAGGCGAGCCATGGCTGTGTAAGATTTTCGGAAATGGCCCGAGATTTTCCTGGCCTGCCGCAAGACGTCCTGGACCCCAGGGTATTTGGCAACGAATCGCTGCACTACCAAGTTCAGGACGTGTGCCATGCATGGCACGTGTGTTATTTTTCCCTGTTTCAGCGGGCTCAGCAGATTGGCACCGTTGTCGCACACCACTTTACCAACTGAAAAATTCAGCGGTGTCAGCCACTAATCTGCCTGTGGACGCAAAGCTGAAAGGAGTGCAGGACCAGTGTGGATCTTGGCTTCCAGGCACAACGGACACAGCACAGCATGGCAGCATCTCACCTGGCATGTGGAATAGGTTCTGGGGATCTTGGGCGGCGCAGGAAAAGAGACGGTAGCAGCGGAAGAGGAGGAGTCAGCCGAGGAGGAGAGGGAGGATGGAGGAGGAGGAGAAGAAGAGGCAGGCCTGCTTGCAATCTGTGGCAGTACAACTAAATCTACATAGGTGCCACGGGTTGCATGCTTAACGGCCGTCAGAAGGTTCACCCAGTGGGCAGTAAAAGTGATTGCCCGTGTTTGCTAGACCATGTGTCTGTGTAGATAACACCCCGCTTCAATCTGTGGTATTGGGGGGCCACAGGTTTATCACACCAGTTCTACAAATAATTGGCCAGTATCTGTTTTCAATGTGTGTAGCACAGTTAACACAGCAAAAGAGGCCAAAATTTTTGCAGGACTAAAATACAATCTTAGAAAACTATACTGTTAAATAACACCCCACTTCAATATGTGGCATTGGTGTAGCACACCAGTTCAAAAAATTGGCCAGTGAGTTTGGCGCTGTGTGTACCAGACTTCACTCAGCAAACTAGGCAATATTGTTGCATGACACAAATACACTTGAAAAAGTTTACTCAGATAACACCCCACTTCAATATGTGGCATTGGGGGGGGGGGGCAATTGGTCTATCACACCAGTTATAATACATTATAAGTGCTTTTGTCACTGTGTGTAGTGTTGCTGCAGAAATGTTTAGTCTCACCACCACACCTGTCACAATGCTGCACAGTGCACAATAATAGTACTAATCCACTATAATATGCTTTCTACAGAGTATATTATACTGGGGATTACCCCCCCCCCCCCTTTTTAGTGCACGGCACAGCAATACCAAAAAATTTGCAGCTCTTTACATGACTTTTGTGGACATTAACAGAGCAATTTGTGTGTGACTGCAGCTGATCTCTAACTGCCCCTAAAGCAACCACTGGATACCTGGCCCTATAGTAAAGAGACTGTAATAGACCCTATAACAACATTGGAGCATTTTAA
Organism: Pelophylax lessonae; assembly: GCF_965119305.1. NCBI lineage: Eukaryota > Metazoa > Chordata > Amphibia > Anura > Ranidae > Pelophylax > Pelophylax lessonae. The sequence continues at coordinate 522,474,227 of NC_138771.1, forward strand.
ATGACTTTTGTGGACATTGACAAAGCGATTTCTGTGTGACTGCAGCCGATCTCTAACTGCCCCTAAAGCAACCACAGGATACCTGGCCCTATAGTAAAGAGACTGTAATAGACCCTATAACAACATTGGAGCATTTTAAATGACTTTTGTGGACATTGACAAAGCGATTTCTGTGTGACTGCAGCCGATCTCTAACTGCCCCTAAAGCAACCACTGGATACCTGGCCCTATAGTAAACAGACTGTAATAGACCCTAAAACGACATTGGGGCATTTTAAATGACTTTTGTGGACATTGACAATCGATTTCTGTGTGACTGCAGCTGATCTCTAACTGCCCCTAAAGCAACCACAGGATCCATGGCCCTATAGTAAAGAGACTGTAATAGACCCTAAAACGACATTGGAGCATTTTAAATGACTTTAGTGGACTTTAGTGGACATTGACAGAGCGATTTGTGTGTGACTGCTGCCGATCTCTAACTGCCCCTAAAGCAACCACAGGATACCTCTCCCTAAGCTCAAAAGATACTAGACCTATACCGAAATACCAGCCCTGAAAAGGACTTTTGTAGACATTGACAGAGTGATTTGTGTGTGACTGCAGCCGATCTCTAACTGCCCCTAAAGCAACCACTGGATACCTCTCCCTAAGCTCAAAAGATACTAGTAGACCTATACCGAAAAATACCAGCCCTGGAAAGGACTTTTGTGGATCTACACAACGCTATATGTGTTTAGTAAACTCTCCCTGACGAGCACAGCAGACCTCTCTCTACACTGGCAGAAAGCGGAATGTGAAATGGCCGCCAGATCGGGTCCATTTTATTATCTGAATGCCTCGTTCCAAGGTGGCGTACATGATTTCACTCCTGTCGGGACCAGCTTTGGCTTGGGCCTCGCTGCTGTGGAAGCGTCAAGATCCTACCATTTCCAGTCTCTCTGCCTTTCTACAAGCTTTCCGTAATACCTTTGATGTGCCTGGCAGGGCCTCATCTGCTTCTGGAGCCCTTCTTCGTCTTCGTCAAGGAAACATGACTGTTGGTCAATATGCAGTTCAGTTTCGCACCTTGGCTTCGGAACTGGCATGGAACAACGAGGCTCTTACTGCAACATTTTGGCAAGGTCTTGCAGATCGTATTAAGGACGAACTAGCTGGCAGAACTATACCCACCACCTTGGATGGCTTGATTTCCCTTAGCATCCAAATTGATGTCCGCTTCCAGGAGCGAGATCTGGAAAGGAAGTATCTTCTGGGAAGTAGATGCTTCGTCCTTGGGAGTGGGGGCCATCCTTCTCCAAAGGCATGACAGTAAGCTCCGCCCCTAAGCCTTTTTCTCTAAGAAGTTTTCGAATGCAGAGACAAATTACACCATCGGGGATCGGGAGCTTCTGGCTATCAAGCTGGCACTGCAAGAATGGCGACATCTACTGGAGGGGTCTCCTCATCGTATTCTGATCTATACCGATCATAAGAACCTCCAGTATTTGCAGTCCGCCCGACGTTTAAATCCCAGGCAAGCACGATGGGCTCTTTTTTTTGCCAGGTTTAATTTTGACATCACCTTCCGGCCCCGCTCCAAGAATGCTCGTGCGGATGCCTTGTCCAGATCATTTGACGTTGCTGACTCAGAGTGTCATATTGAACCTGAACATATTATTCCTGCCAATTGTTTCCTGGCCTCCACTCACCTTCAGTCTCCACGTATCCCTCCCGGAAAGACTTTGTGAGTCCCTCCCTTCGCCCCAAGCTTCTCAAATGGGCACATGATTCTAAACTCTCTGGACATCCTGGTGTCCAACGGACCTGTGCCTTCCTGCTGCGTTACTACTGGTGGCCCTCACTCCGGAAGGATGTTGAGGAATATGTCCAGGCTTGCTCCATTTGCGTGCAGTCTAAGTCTTCTACTTCAGCTCCAGCAGGTCTCCTGTTACCTCTACCTGTTCCAGATGTACCGTGGCGCTGCATCTCTATGGACTTTATATCTGAACTACCCCCATCAGTTGGCTCCACTGTTATCTGGGTGGTGGTTGACAGGTTTTCTAAAATGTGTCACTTGACTCCACTTCCAGGCCTACCCTCTGCTGTCACTTTGCCTTCCATCTTCATTAGGGAAATCTTTCGTCTCCATGGTATGCCCTCACACATTGTCTCAGATAGAGGAGATCAGTTTATGGCCCGCTTCTGGAGAGCCCTGGCCACGTCATTTGGAATCAAGTTGGATTTCTCCTCAAATGGTCAAACGGAAAGGGTTAACCAGAATGTGGAACTGTATCTTCGTGCCTTCATTTCTGCCCATCAGGATGATTGGGTAGACCTTTTACCCTGGGCAGAATTTGCCCTCAATAAACATGCTAATGCCAGCACTGGTGAGTCTCCCTTCTTCACAGTATTTGGCCGCCATCCTTCAGTACCATTTCCTGTTCCGATCTCTGCTGTGGTGCCGGCGGCCGCAGAGGTGCAACGGTCTCTCAATTCTATCTGGGCAGATGTTTCCAAGAATTTACATCTGGCAGCTTCCAGGTACAAGGTAGCTGCAGATCGTCATCGCCGTGTGAGCCCCAAAATTCTCCCTGGTGATAAGGTTTGGCTCTCTACCAAGAATATCCGTCTCAGGATACCCTCTATGAAGTTTGCTCCCCGTTTCATTGGTCCCTTTACAATCCTCTGCCAGGTTAACCCTGTCGCTTTTAAGCTCTGTCTCCCGTCACATCTAAAAATCCCCAATGTTTTCCATGTTTCTCTCCTTAGACCATACATCATCAATAGGTTTTCTCGTCCTATTCGTCGTCCTTCTCCAATAGCCAGTACTTCGGATCAAACAAAGTGAAGCAATATCAGCGCACGGAAAATACAATCCTAAAAACTCAGCTGCTGGACATTCAGGTCAAAATACAACACCCGTATAATCAAATAATCAAGAAGAATAGTGCAGCGCTTATAATCCACATCAAATAACATCAGACCAAAACATAGTAGAATACAGTGCCTTGCGAAAGTATTCGGCCCCCTTGAACTTTGCGACCTTTTGCCACATTTCAGGCTTCAAACATAAAGATATAAAACTGTAATTTTTTGTGAAGAATCAACAACAAGTGGGACACAATCATGAAGTGGAACGAAATTTTTTGGATATTTCAAACTTTGTTAACAAATAAAAAACTGAAAAATTGGGCGTGCAAAATTATTCAGCCCCTTTACTTTCCTTGCAGCAAACTCTCTCCAGAAGTTCTGTGAGGATCTCTGAATGATCCAATGTTGATGTCACGTACCTGGTCCTGAAGCCGAAATGCCGAGAGGGCTCTCCTTGCGGCTGAGTGCTTGGTGTCCCTGAAGGTGGTAACAGGAAGCACGAAGCCCAAAGAAGCAGGGATTGCCAGCTGTGCCCCAGATGAGGGTTGATGGTAGGAATATATCTCTGCAGGTGAACACCAGAGGAGGTGAGCACTAGGACCCAGGAGTGCTGTGGTAGTTGCAGACTGCACACGGCTGGAAGTAGTTTGTAATGGAGAGTGCAGCTGGCAGGATCAACAGGTAAGTACTGGAAGCAGGTTCTGCAGGCTGGGTACAGCAGGTGGGCACCAAGGCAGATCACAGCAGACAAGGCACCAGTGGGGTGGCCACGCCTAGCCGTCTGGCGGGTACGACAAGAACCCTGACAGTACCCCCCCTTTAGGGACGCCCGCCGGGCGTGAACATTTTCCTCAGCAGGAGTGGAGCGTCTGGCACGCAATGCCTCCTCAAATAAACGCAAGTCTTTTTTGCAGACTACAGTACCATCAGAAGCATAGGTACAGTCTGGTGGTATATCTTCTTCGAGCAGGCTTGAAGTAGTGTTGGTACTAATAAGAACTGCATCTTTAGGAGACAGCGTTGCCTCTTCTGGGGCTTTAGACAGAAGTGTCATAGAGGTCACGTTATCAGGTACCTGAAGGACATTGGTGGTTTCAATCACAGTGGTCTGAGTACCTTTGGCCATAGACGAACATGAACTTGTGTGACAACAATGTTGGCAATTCACAGACAGAGGTGTATTGCTGACTGGGTATAACTGAACAGCACCCAAATGGAGAGCCCGAGGTCTAGGAGGGCGCGTAGGGCACAGAGAGATAAAGTGCCCTCTTTCTCCACAGTAAAAGCAGAGACCACGGCCTCTCCTCCGGTCTCTTTCATCAGGTGTCAATTTGGTCTTTATCTTTATGAGACCTATCTCCATGGGTTCTTCAGAGTTGGCAGGAACATGGGAAACCTCTGGAGTTTCTCTATGAACAGGTTCACAAGATGGCAACATTGACGTGTGGTGTTGGTATTCCCTGTCTCTGGGTATCTTGGATTCTCTGAAACCTGACCTTGGAGTAGACGGTTTTCTAGAGGTCTTACACTGCGAGTCCAATGCAGTCAAGAAGGACACCCAGCTGTCAAGGACAGGATTCTGAGCAAGCAACATCTGGTGTGCCCATGTCTTGATCCATCCAGACAGCAGATTGATAGCCGCACGGACCTTGATAAAGTCACTGGCATATGTCCGAGGCTTTAAGGCAAATACAATTTCGCAGTCCACCTTAAAGCACTGGAAAGAAGCACGACTACCATTGAATCTCTCAGGCATGACAACAAACGGCTCTGAATATGCAGGTTCCGAGACTGGGCGTACTGTGCCTTTAAGTAACAGAATTTCACGCTGCAGCTCTGAAACAGTCTGGGCCAGGCTGGACACTTGCAGGGTTAGCATCTTGCACATCTCTGCTGACTCCATGTTTGGTCAGTTCATTCTGTCAGGGCTTACCTTTGTTGGGAGTCATTCAGGCAGAGATTTATGCTCACCCTTGCAAACAAACACAGACCAGGGTGACCAGGTAAGAAACCACCTGGCCTGTGAGTTTGTGCACGGGGGCTGTTCAGGATCACCAGGTCCAAATACAGGCAAGGACTAGAGCAGGAGAACCGTCAGGTGAAGCCAGGGGTCAGATGCCGGAAACAAACAGGAATGCAGGAACTCAAACAACAGGAACCAAACCAGGAAACCAGAATCAATGAACTGACACTGCCATTAGGGAGGGGCAGTGTCTTATACCTTGTTAATTAGGTATCAAATACAGCTGGAGAGTTACTGACAGGTCTGAGCCTCTGGTGAAATCCAGCCCCCTAGTGCTGCAGGCAATACAGGAATAAACAGGAGTTCTCCAAAGTCCTGAAGTGGCTCAGAGGCTAGTTTGCAGACTGGGAAGCCAGAAGGACACAGGTTCAATACCTCTGAAAGGCACCAGTGGGAGCTTCCACCCGGGCCAGTTCATCTTTGAGCGCCTCGGACAGACCAAGCCGGAACTGGTACTTGAGTGCGGCTTCATTCCAGTCTGTATCTGCTGACCATTTGCGGAATTCAACCGTATAGTCCTCTACAGGCCGATTCCCTTGCTGGAGTGTGTGCAGGGCCGCTTCGGCCGAAGCCATTCGCTGGGGGTCATCATACAGCTGTGCCATGGCTTCAAAAAAGGCTGAAACTGAGTCTAGGACTGGGTTACTTTGTTCCATAAGATGATGGGCCCAGGATTGAGGTTCTTCTGTCAGCAAGGAGATGATGAAACCGACTTTGACAGTTTCAAGGGAGAAAGTCCGTGGCTGCAGAGCTAGGTATAACTGACAAGCATTTTTTTAAACGCTCTGAATTTTCTTCGGTCCCCGGAGAAACGTTCGGGTATGGGGACCCTTGGTTCAGGTGGAGGTACCACTACTGTGGGTATGACAGCGGTGCGTTCAAAAACAGCAGAGGCTGGAGCAGAGACCTCATGTGCGGTATTCTGGCAAGCAGAAAAGGACGTAGAGGGTATGCTGTGCAGGCGACCTTCTAGTTGCATATAGCCTTCTTGTAAATTCTGTACGGCTTGTGTGAGGGCTGTAACTTGTTGGCACAAAGCCTCTAGCGGAGACGCACCTCTGTCGGCTTCAGACATTTTATGGCTGACTGGTACTGTCACGTACCTGGTCCTGAAGCCGAAATGGCTCTCCTTGCGGCTGAGTGCTTGGTGTCCCTGAAGGTGGTAACAGGAAGCACAAAGCCCAAAGAAGCAGGGATTGCCAGCTGTGCCCCAGATGAGGGTTGATGGTAGGAATATATCTCTGCAGGTGAACACCAGAGGAGGTGAGCACTAGGACCCAGGAGTGCTGTGGTAGTTGCAGACTGCACACGGCTGGAAGTAGTTTGTAATGGAGAGTGCAGCTGGCAGGATCAACAGGTAAGTACTGGAAGCAGGTTCTGCAGGCTGGGTACAGCAGGTGGGCACCAAGGCAGATCACAGCAGACAAGGCACCAGTGGGGTGGCCACGCCTAGCCGTCTGGCGGGTACGACTAGAACCCTGACAGTTGACCTAAATGACTTATGATGATAAATAGAATCCACCTGTGTGTAATCAAGTCTCCGTATAAATGCACCTGCACTGTGATAGTCTCAGAGGTCCGTTTAAAGCGCAGATAGCATGATGAAGAACAAGGAACACACCAGGCAGGTCCGAGATACTGTTGTGGAGAAGTTTAAAGATGGATTAGGATACAAAAAGATTTCCCAAGCTTTAAACATCCCAAGGAGCACTGTGCAAGCGATAATATTGAAATGGAAGGAGTATCAGACCACTGCAAATCTACGAAGACCTGGCCGTCCCTCTAAACTTTCAGCTCATACAAGGAGAAGACTGATCAGAGATGCAGCCAAGAGGCCCATGATCACTCTGGATGAACTGCAGAGATCTACAGCTGAGGTGGGAGACTCTGTCCATAGGACAACAATCAGTCGTAAACTGTACAAATCTGGCCTTTATGGAAGAGTGGCAAGAAGAAAGCCATTTCTTAAAGATATACATAAAAAGTGTTGTTTAAAGTTTGCCACAAGCCACCTGGGAGACACACCAAACATGTGGAAGAAGGTGCTCTGGTCAGATGAAACCAAAATCGAACTTTTTGGCAACAATGCAAAACGTTATGTTTAGCGTAAAAGCAACACAGCTCATCACCCTTAACACACCATCCCCACTGTCAAACATGGTGGTGGCAGCATCATGGTTTGGGCCTGCTTTTCTTCAGCAGGGACAGGGAAGATGGTTAAAATTGATGGGAAGATGGATGGAGCCAAATACAGGACCATTCTGGAAGAAAACCTGATGGAGTATGCAAAAGACCTGAGACTGGGACGGAGATTTGTCTTCCAACAAGAAAATGATCCAAAATATAAAGCAAAATCTACAATGGAATGGTTCACAAATAAACATATCCAGGTGTTAGAATGGCCAAGTCAAAGTCCAGACCTGAATCCAATCGAGAATCTGTGGAAAGAACTGAAAACTGCTGTTCACAAACGCTCTCCATCCAACCTCACTGAGCTCGAGCTGTTTTGGAAGGAGGAATGGGCAAAAATTTCAGTCTCTCGATGTGCAAAACTGATAGAGACATACCCCAAGCGACTTACAGCTGTAATTGCAGCAAAAGGTGGCGCTACAAAGTATTAACTTAAGGGGGCTGTATAATTTTGCACGCCCAATTTTTCAGTTTTTTATTTGTTAAAAAAGTTTAAAATATCCAATAAATTTCATTCCACTTCATGATTGTGTCCTACTTGTTGTTGATTCTTCACAAAAAATTACAGTTTTATATCTTTATGTTTGAAGCCTGAAATGTGGCAAAAGGTTGCAAAGTTCAAGGGGGCCGAATACTTTCGCAAAGCACTGTAGATAATAAGGTAAGAATAAAAAACAGTCCATGCAATGCCCGTGAGACAAAGGTGAATCAGAGTAATCCTGAATGGGGATGCACGATCGACCACCACCTTTTAGATTGGCCTCTCACCTTATATCTACTTGTGATAAGCTCAGCACTCCTCTCACAGTAGGCAATCCTGGATCAGACCTCCACTTAATGGACACAATAGATCGCCACAGCCTTTCGCTCCAAACAAGCAAGCAGCACTCCTGGATCAGCTTAAACCTTGGCAGCTCCACTCATTAGCATGTTATGGGGAACATAAAACGGGCAAGCCCATGGTGTAATACTGATAAACTTTATTATAAAGTACATAAAAGACAGCCTCTTACTTTGTAGTGGTAGAAAGTAAGCAAACGAATGACACAGCGGTATCGTAGCGGCAAGTCCTGCACGGACCTCGCCAAACTCCAGATGGCAGCGGGTGACGTCAATGGCTTCACCTTCCCCCCGTACGCGTGTCGTCCTCCTATGGGCGGAGACTTCTTCAGCGGTAATTGAAGGCTGTATGAGACGCCACCCTTATAAAAGCCGAACAGCCCGCTGATTGGCCGAGCAGTCCGGGTCATCTGATTGGCTAATCCCGGTAGTTACGGCAACTGGGACGCCGCATTCCGATAAAAGAGGAAGTATACGGACCGATGCAGGGATTATCAGCCACTCATTCATTGATACAATGAAGGTTAACTGATGATAGGCTAGTTCACCATCACCATAGCTACGAAAGCGCTGCTTATGCAAATTAGCAAGCAAGTACTTCGGATCAGTACAAAATCAAGCAAATCTTGGATTCCAAATTCTCCAGGGGGAGGCTCTTGTATCTAGTGGACTGGAAAGGATATGGTCCTGAGGAGAGATGTTGGATTTCTTCCACTGATGTTTCTGCACCTCGTTTGGTGAAACTTTTTCATCAGAAGTTTCCTCTCAAGGCTGGGCTCAAACGAGTGGGGAGGCCCCGTAAGAGGGGGGGGGTACTGTCACAAGTTAGCCTATAGTTTTGTCTGTATATTCTTACCACCTTGCTGCAGTGCTTCTGTTTTGCCTCCCTTCACATGTGGTGTTTGGGCTTCTCTGTTTCCTATGGGCGTCGCCTGCTCCACTGTGGGTTATATCCTGTTCCTGTCAATTACTTCCTGGGTCACCTCCCTGTTTGCTTCCCTATATATACACATGCTCAGTGCACTGTTCCTTGCTTGAGCAACTTCGCTGTTCTCTGAGCATCCATCCGTGTATCCCTTGGCTATTGTATCTGATCTCCTGTGTACCGACCCGGCTTTGTTTCTCCGTCTACGTTTGTCTGCTGCCTGTCCTGACCTCGGCTTGTCTCTTGGATCTCCTTATAGTCTCCTGTTTACCCTGCACACGCCAGCGGTCTCTACATTCTCAGCTGGGCCTACCTGGGGGCCGCGACCTGGTTCCAGTCTGCTGCAAGTCCATCCCCACCATCAGGGGCCCTGGTGAAGAAGCAGGCTGGGGCTTAGACTCCGCGCCCTGGGGAATCCTGAGCTGGGGATCTATAAGGGCTCACTACCACAGACCCGTTGACAGCAACTTTGATAATGCTATTCTAAAAAGTGAGGTCAAATGGATCTACCAGTTACAGGCCACCAAACCTCCTGGTTTAAACACTGCCATATCTTATAAACCCTTCATGGAATAATAGATCTGATTTGCCAGAACAAATGTCAATGTTATTAACTGACTATGCTGGGTTTCATCAGGCTTAGTCTTCTTTCTCCTTTTTTTTCTCCTCCTCTCTCTCCTTTTTTCCCTATTTCCCCATCTTCTTTTCTGAATATACAACCATCTTCTACAATCTACAAAAAACAATCTTCTAGACGTTGTATGCACCATGCGGTGCCTTGGTGTGCTTATTCAGCACACTAATACTGTACTGTAAAACTTTAAGTAGGGCTATATATAATGCGAATGCATTATTAATGTACTTAGGCTAAACTTTTATATGCGATTTTTCTCGTATGGTTCTGTATGTATTGCCACGGCGGGGTGATTGTGCTGTGTGCACTTGGCCTGGATCGCCCGGTGTCTTCTCTTTGATGGCGGATGCTCGGGCACCAAGCCGGGGGAGGGAGTTTGAGAGCTGTGGACATCTCCATTCTCCTCCCTCGTTCCCCGACTCCACCCCCTACATGGGGACAGAGGTTCCGTATCGACCACGTTGCCCCGCCTCCCTTTGCGGGTCACGCTGGCTCGGCCGCAAAATGGCGGCAGCACCGGAAGTGATCTATAGAGGCCGGTCATGGCCGCATCACTTCCGGTGGGACCGGGTATTTCAAGACCGACAGCGGCGCAGAGCAGTCAGGACATGACTACCTGACGCTGCAACTCTGTGGAACTGTTGATATGCTCGGCAATGACCTCTTCTGGTAAGCAACATTGTAGATCTCTTGCTCTGGCTGGCGACTGTTCTCTTTATGGGGATCTATAGAATTTTCTGTTGCCACTCTTACCTGGTCTCCTTCTTTGGTGTACACTAGTTTCAAGACTCTCTGATCTCTATGGGGTCCTCGGCTCTGGCATTCCCTTACCTGCCTATCTTATCACCTCTTTACCTTACCAGGTTTCTTGTTCCTGGATACTCTGGATTAAAGGTAGCAATCTTCACTTGTTTGGTACTATCCTACATTCACAGCACTTTGCATGAGTTCTGTAGCAATTGTCTTCTTTGGTTTATTTATTCACCAGTGACTTTCTCCAAACTCAGTCACTTTTCAGCCTGCACGGTCTATCATTATTCTCTGGTCTCTAACATTTTTTTCACTATTATTTTCACTCATCGCCACGCAGCCAAGATTATGTTCTAATTATTGCCAAGTAGTCATTGACATCATTTTTTATTATTATCTTTCCCTCTTCTTCTCAGAGGTGGTAAGCGCTTATATTTGCTCCCCTCTGGTATATTTGATCAGTTTTTGGCCTAAATCTGGTCCGGTATCTGCTATCCCCTGAGGACACTATCCCCCTGGCCTTTGGGACCTGGGGCTGGGTTATCCTTTGGCTGAGTGTGCATGCTACGATACCTGTTGTTGTCTAACAGTTTTATGCCCCTAATTATGAATTACTGGGGAGTGTACGATGTTATACATTTATTGATGTTTAAAACTGCATTGCTGCACTTTTCTGCAGATTTGTGACATTGTACTAAAACATTGTATTCTATATTAATGTTTTGTTATTCATGTTTAGAACCACTAAAGAGGTCACCTTCATCATTGGTCCCTGAAGAAGCCCACTATGTCGGCGAAACATGTCGGACCTTGGTGACCCCCCAACTATACTCTTTGGTTCATAATTCCATGTATTTATTTTGTCTTTTGTTCATATCCTGTGATGCTATTTTGCATCCTTGTTTTTAAATAATTGATTATTTTGACAATAAAATTATACCTTTTTATTTGTGGTGTTCATAATTATTTATTTTATGCCATCAAGATCACTGCCTTCAAAGTCCCAGGTTTGGTGGTTCTGTCACTGTACATTCCCCTTGAGGGGCCAATCTAGGGATTGGTACAGTTGAGGAACACCTTAACAATATTTTTTCCTATATAAAATGTTTTTGTTGCCATGGGTTAGGACATTTTGCTGCTAATTGTCTTTTAATGGTGAACCAATGCAATGTGATAATGTTATGTTGAAAAAACGCAGGTCTTTCTCTGCACAAGGGGTGTGTACTGTATCATGTCAGAAACGTGTTGAGAAACAAATGTGTATTATTTCAGTTGATAGAAAGCCAGTTACAGCTCTGTTAGACTCTGGTAACATAGTAACTCTAGTCAGAAGTGACTTTATCAGTCACACCAAGTATCACCATAGCAATTTATAGTGACTTTATCAGTCACACCAAGCATCACCATTTTTTACTATCCTCCGCTATTTGTCTCTCAAAGTTGATTTTAGCCATCTTGATTTCTTGTTTACTTTTCTTATTTGCCTCCTTGTATTGCTCGAAAGCCGATACTGTGCCCTCTGATTTATACTTCTTGAAGGCCAATTTTTTCCCCCTAATAAGTTTTATGGCTAAACTGTAGCGTCATAAAACTTATTAGGGGGAAAAAATTGGCCTTCAAGAAGTATAAATCAGAGGGCACAGTATCGGCTTTCGAGCAATACAAGGAGGCAAATAAGAAAAGTAAACAAGAAATCAAGATGGCTAAAATCAACTTTGAGAGACAAATAGCGGAGGATAGTAAAAAAAAACCAAAGAAATTCTTTAAATATATCAACAGCAAAAAAACTAAGGCAGAGCATATTGCACACATAATTAACAATGATGGGAGGATGGTTACAGAGGACACTGAAAAAGCAACCGTGCTAAATGCTTTTTTCTCGTCAGTCTTTACACAGGAAAAGGAGGGGTACACTGACCATGACTGTATGGTTAGTAGTAATAAACAGGACTTGCCACCATGGCTAACAGAGGGGGAAATCAGGGAAAGGCTGGATAAACTTAACACAAACAAATCACCAGGACCGGATGGCGTACATCCGAGAGTACTCAAGGAACTCAGTAAAGTTATATCGAGACCACTGTTCCTGATCTTTGCTGACAGTATTAGGACAGGAGATGTACCAGGGGATTGGAAGAAAGCTAACGTGATTCCAATATTCAAAAAGGGCCAGAGGCATATCCCGGGAAATTATAGGCCTGTCAGTTTGACATCAGTAGTATGTAAACTTCTGGAGGGGATGATAAGGGACTATATTGTAGAGTTTGCTAAGGACAACAACATCATCAGCAGTAATCAGCACGGGTTTACAAATGGGCGTTCTTGTCAAACCAATCTCCTTACATTCTACGAGGAGGTGAGCTGTGAGCTAGATAGGGGGAGACCAGTGGATGTGGTGTACTTGGATTTCGCTAAGGCGTTTGATACAGTTCCCCACAAGCGCTTAATTTATAAAATAAGGTCTGCAGGTATCGATAGCAGGGTTTGCTCTTGGATACGGAACTGGCTAAAAAGGCGGGTCCAAAGGGTAGTAATAAACAGCGCATACTCAGACTGGTCTGAGGTGGTAAGCGGGGTCCCCCAAGGCTCAGTCCTGGGACCAACCTTGTTCAATTTATTCATAAACAACATTGAGGTCGGGATCAGTAGTTCGATATCAGTTTTTGCAGATGACACAAAATTGGGCAGGGCAATAACTTCACAACATGAAGCAGATATCCTGCAGAATGACCTGGACAAAATAACAGAGTGGGCAACGACATGGCAAATGAGGTTTAACGTGGAGAAGTGTAAGGTTTTGCACTTGGGGACTAAAAACATAAAATCACAATACACGTTAGGAGGGGAGCCCTTGGGGGAATCAAAAATGGAGAAGGATCTGGGAGTATTGGTTGATGATAGATTAGGAAACAGCATGCAATGTCAAGCGGCAGCTTCCAAAGCCAACAGAATATTAGCATGCATAAAGAAAGGGATGCATTCCAGAGATAAGACTATAATCCTTCCACTTTATAAAACTCTGGTCCGACCGCATCTGGAGTATTCCGTCCAGTTCTGGTCGCCAGTCCTCAGGAGGGATGTGTTGGAGCTGGAGAGAGTCCAGAGAAGGGCAACTAAACTAATTAGGGGATTGGAGGACCTTGACTATGAAGAGCGTCTACAATCGCTCGATTTATTCTCCCTGGAGAAGAGACGTCTGAGGGGGGACATGATAGCAATTTATAAATATCTTAATGGGGATCCCAGCTTAGAAAAAAAGCTGTTCATTCGAAGGGATTGCATGAGGACTCGAGGGCATACAATGCGATTAGAGGAGAAGCGTTTTAACCTCAGGCAACGCGGGGGGTTCTTTACTGTTAGGGCAACAAGATTGTGGAATTCTCTACCACAAGAGGTGGTTTCTGCGGGTAGTATGGTGGCTTTCAAAAGACTCTTAGACTTACATCTCAAGGATCAGAACATTCAGGGGTATGGGAGATGATTACAGCCACACATGCCTACACAGGTTGAACTGGATGGACTATTGTCTTTATTCAACCTCACCTACTATGTAACTATGTAACTATGTAATATTGGGTTTATTTGTGCACACGATTACACACATAATTACCAAACTGCTGTAGTTAAAATTGATACCCTATGGGGCTCTGTGACACATTCTGTGGGTGTGGTACCCTCTCTGCTTTATTAAGGCTATAGTGGGGAGAGATTTTCCACAATTTTGGAGACTTACAGGTGAACCCAGGGAACTTGGTCCAGAACCCTTTTACTGTAAAATGGAAGAAGATATTGTGGGTGTGTCTGATGAAGAGGTTATGCCTTTTCATCTTTCTGTGATAGCTGGGGTACAGGAGAAGCCTGACCCAGAGGTTGGGACTAGTGAACAGGATGTTGTGCCTACCTCTAGTTCTGAAAGTGGACCAAGGGAGATGCCTGACTTAGAAGTTAGAAAGGATGATTTCCATACAAATAAAAGACTCCACCCTGACTAGAGCCAGGGAAAACATAAAAGTGATAAAGGTAAAACCCATTGATCCTGATGTAAGGATATCTTTCCCCTACATGGCGCAAAAAAAAAAAAAAAAAGATTTGCAGTATCAAGTGGTAAAGCAAGGAGAGGACGTGGTGGAACAATTGGTAGTCCCAAAGCCATAACGCCGGATGGTATTGGATCTTGCTCGTGGTCATATAATGGGGGGGGGGGGGGGGGGGCACCTGGGTGTAGAAAAAACTAAGGAAAGAATAAGCCAAAGATTCTTTTGGCCAGGTTTACATGTGGATGTAAAGGGATATTGTGAATCGTGCCCAGAATGTCAGTATTCAGCACCATCACCCCATTTCCGTAGTCCCCTAGTACCTTTGCCAATTTTTGAGGTCCCCTTTCAAACAATTGCCATGGATCTTGTGGGTCCAGTGGTTAAATCCACCCGGGGGCACCAGTACATACTAGTAATACTGGACTATGCTGCACGGTATCCTGAAGCTATCCCCTTACTCAATACCTTAGGTAAAATTATTGCCAGGGAGCTGGTTCACTTACTTACTCGTGTGGGTATTCCAAAGGAGATTTTAATGGATCAGGGCATGCCATTTATGTCTAGAGTGACTAAGGAGTTATGTAGGCTGTTCAAAATCTCACACCTACGCATGTCTGTCTACCTTCCCCAAACGGATGAGCTGGTAGAGAGATTTAATAAGACGCTTAAAAACATGATAAAAAAGGTGGTCGACAAGGATGGGAAGAATTGGGATTTCTTGTTGCCATATCTCATGTTTGCTATCCGGGAGGTACCTCAGGCATCCACAGGATACTCCCAATTTGAACTCCTATATGGCAGGCCTCTTAGAGGTATTCTGGATATTGCTAAAGAAACATGGGAGGGTGAAACCACACCATATAGGAGCATCCTCGAGCATATCTTGATGATGCAAGACCGAATTGTGGGTGTCATGCCCCTAGTACGGGAACAATGGAGCAAGCACAGGAATCGCAGAGGAGGGTTCATAATCGGGGGGCCAAAGTATGTAGCTTTAACCCCGGGAGTAGAGTCCTAGTCCTAGTCCCAACACTTGAGAGTAAATTCCTGGCAAAGTGGCAAGGCCCCTATGAAATAATTGAAAAAATGGGCGAAGTAAACTATAAAGTTCACCAGCCGGGGGAAAAGAAAAGTCGTGCAAATTTATCATGTCAACCTCCTAAAACCCTGGAAAGACAGAGAGGCCCTGCTGGTTGTTCCAACCCCTCAAGGCCCCTCCACACCTAAGGTCCCAATAGCCTTATACCTTATTAAGGTCTCAACAGGTTGAGGTAAAAGAGTTTCTGGGAGAAAATACAGATTTTTTTTCTCTGAAAAGCCTGGATTGACCACAATCATACAGCATGACATAATTACTGAACCTGGTGTTCGTGTAAATATGAAGCCGTATAGAATACCTGAAGCTAGAGGAGAAGCGCCTCAGAAGAAGTCAGGAACATGTCAGAATTGGGGGTGATCGAAGAGTCCCATAGTGATTGGTCAAGTCCGATTGTGCTGGTCCCAAAACCAGATGGAGGCATAAGGTTTTGAAATGATCTTAGAAAGTTAAATAATGTGTCCAAATTTGATGCTTGCTCGATGCCTCGGGTAGATGAGCTCATTGACAGACTAGGAACTGCCCGATATATAACCACATTAGATCTGACTAAGGGATACTGGCAGATACCCCTGACAGACAGTGTGAAAGAGTAGACAGCTGTTTCCACTCCTGAGGGGCACTGGCTGTATAGGAGGATGCTGTTTGGTTTGCATGGTGCCCCTGCCTTTTTCCAAAGAATGATGGATAGAAAACTGAAACCACATCGACAATATGCAGCGGCTTATTTGGACGATGTAGTCATACACAGCATAGACTGGCAGTTTCATTTGTCATGGGTGCAAGCAGTAGTAAACTCTCTTAGGAAGGCGGGACTCACAGCCAACTCAAAAAAATGTGCCATGGGGTTGGAGGAAGCAAAATATTTGGGTTATATTGTTGGTCGGGGTTTAGTTAAGCCTCAAATCAATAAGATTGAGGCGATTCAAAAGTGGCCCCAACCCATAAATAAAAAACGAATGAGAGCATTTTTTCGGACCGCGGGCTACTATCGGCGCTTCATCCCCAATTTTGCCACCATTGCATGACAAAGGGTAAAGGGTCAGTCATGATTACATGGAATTCTGAGGCTGATGAGGCATTTAAAAGGTTGAAGCAAGCTTTGTGTGCTCAACCAGTGCTTGTGACCCCAGATTTCACAAAAGAGTTTGTAGTGCAGACAGATGCCTCTGATGTGGGTCTGGGTGCTGTACTGTCCCAAATCAGAGGGGGGGGCACCCTGTGGTCTATCTCAACAGAAAGCTTAACAAGCAGAAAAAAAAATTATGCCATTGTTGAGAAAGAATGTTTGGCTATAAAATGGGCCCTGGACACCCTCAAGTATTACCTGTTGGGTAGACAGTTTAAATTGTTCACTGACCATAGCCTCCTCAAATGAATATGTGAAAAAGAAAAGAACAGCTGAGTTACAAGGTGGTTTTTAGCTTTACAAGCATTTACAGTAAATTCACAGTGAAACACAGAGCGGGGAAGCTGCAAAATAATTAGATGCCCTCTCACGTGTCCATTGCCTCTCCATGATAGTTGCTCAGCCATGGTGGCTTGAGCAGAGGGGGGATATGTGACATAAGGAAAGGGGAAGTCATCAAGGGGCGATATTTTTCTCCTCGCTTTCTGTCCTATGTACAGGATTAGTGGAACCTAGACCAGGTTTTCGAGGTAACTTTGGGTCTGAGCAATCAAGTTTGGATTTTGTGTCTCTCACAATTGTTAATTGTGAGAGACACAAAATTTAATTTCATAACTGATAGTCCAGGTGAGATAAAAAAAGGAAGGCTGGAGCATAATGTTGCTCTTGGCCTAGGACTCAGGAAGCCAAACCTGAGAGAACTACTGATCTGAAGTTTGCTGTATGAGAGAAAGAAAAGGTTTGCATTTTGTCTATTTTGTTGGTGACTGGGAAAAGCCCTTCACCTGTGAGTTAACCTGTTTAGTTACTGCCTGGTTGGCAAGGGTTTATTTTGCATTTTGTTTATTTTTCATGCAACCTTATTAATAAAACTGGCTACAAAGTCAGCTTTTAAGTAAAGTTGTGTCTTTGGACTCCCTTTTTCCCAGGGAAGATGATCCCCACTTGAGCTGTTCCCCCACAATATATATATATATATATATATATATACACATACATACTGTATATAGTATATATACTGGATAGATAGATAGATATACACACACTGCAAACATTCATGTTTTTTTTTTTTTTGTTTTTTAGGTTCAGTGCCCCTTACCCTATTAACTTTAAATGTTGACACCCACACCAAATTACACCATGAACTAGAATATACAAGGGGCTTTCGAGTCAAACCAGGACTTTTGAGCTTATATAATAAAAGAACAAATTTCAAGGAGTGGAAACTGCATCTATTTTTCAACATACTCCCCTGCTACATTTATTCACTGATCCCAGCGTTTACCGAATGCCTTGAAGGCTTCAGCATAGAAAGATTTGTTAGTACGCCCGAACCATTCTAGGACAGCCTTCTTTACTCCGTCATCAGTGCTGAAATACTGACCTCCGAGGAACTCTTTTAGGGGTCCAAACCAGTGGATTTTTATCTTGAAGCATAGAATGCTTGCTGTGGGGGAACTCAGCAAGAGAAAGGGCCAGGATCTCCAGCCAGGGACCTGAGAAGAGGAGGATCTGCTGCCCTGTGCAAAACTACTGCACAGAGGAGGTAAGTATAATATGTTTGTTATTTTAATAGAGAAAAAAACAAATTTTGTAATTGAAATACCAGTAAAAACTTTGGCTGTGCCAGTAAATTTTGGATGTCATGTCAGTCAATTTCAATCTGGTAGGTTGGCAACACTGGCGACACCTATCAGTAATAGGACAGACTTGCCACTTACTACTGAATGTAGTACCGCTACGCTAGCATCCTTTTGATACATGTAAAAGGAAAAGTCCCAGTTTGACTTGAACGCCCCTCGTATAAAACAAATGTCACCTAAAAGTGTTAAAGTCACATATTGGCACATACACCAGTTACAGTAAAAAGCAAACACTCAGAACAGGCAACATTTTAGCTGGCAACGCATCCCTCCCTGTGGTATCATATCCAGAGGTGTGCCATGCAAAGAAAAAGGCAACAACCAGTGTATCTGATCTGAGACAGTAGGTGACCATGTTCACTTACCGTGCTGGTCACTTACAGCGTTTTTTTCACCCCAACCTAGAAGAAGGCTGTCAAACTTCTTCCTCTTCTCTCCTCCGGGGAGGGGGGGTCTATGGTCCTCAGTGATAGCTAGGAACAATGCTTTCAAATGTATATTTAACATATACAAGTTCATTATCACTGTTTACAAGCACTTTTTTTCCTAGGGGGTCAGCACGGAACACCGAGAGAAAAATATTTAGGCAGATCGTTCAGCGTCATATTGTGGGAGTAGCAAAACTGCTCTAACAATTAAAACTTGAGGTAACTGTCTTTGTTTGTATTTTTCTTGTTGCCAAAATCAATAAAAATAATTTTTCAAAAAAAAAAAAAAAACTTGAGTCTGCTCACTGAGTACACAGTATCATTGGAAACATTCCTTGTACCCAAAAAATATCCTTTTATTACTGAGCCACAAGCAGAAGTATAACAGATACCTGTAAACCTCAGCACAATCACTTCTAAAAAGACATCAAACTCTTTGATTACTTATGCTTTTCCGCACACAGCCTGAGCCTACAATGAACAAGTACTTCATTACTACACAGTCAGTGACTACTAAGCAACCAGCAACTGTTGTACAATATAGCAGAGAGAGTGTTGTGGTCAGGAGTATGAAATACACAACATAGTGTAATGTATATAATGAATGGATCAGAAGTGCCTAATGCACAGAGCACAGGGGCCAGGAATGTGTAACTTATAGAGTGCAGGTTCAGCATGTGTAATGCACAGAGCGCAGTGGTCAGGAATGCATAACCTACAGAATGACGGGGTCAGTAGTTTGTAGTGCACATAGCAAAATGCACAGGTCTTTAGGGAGAGTACAACAAAAAAAAAAAAATGACCTCCCTCCCCAAGACAAGATCCCCTCAGTACACATCTCCCCCCTACCACTAGCACAGATTCTCTTCCCCCCAGTACAGCTCCACCCATGTGGGTTCTCATCCTCAGTCCCCCCCCAGTGCAGATCTCCTCCACAGTACAGATTCTAGGTATAGATCTTCCCTGCCATAGAACACACTCAGCAGTTAAACTAGGCATTTCGGAGTGAGGGGACGTCCTTCTTCACCTGTGTCATGTAATCAGAGGAAAGGAGGAGATAAGGAGAGCCTGCCTTGCTCTGAATGGCTTCTGCCTGTATCTGACAGGTGGCAGTAGTGGCAGCTACAGTGCTTCAGGTGCAGGGCAATTGTCAACAATAGCTGTTGCATTGCAGACACTCTGGGGGGTTTTTGGACCCTCTTATTCCCCACTTATCTATGCCTCTGCCTTCATGAAGCCAGCAGGTAGCAAGTGTGAGCTTGGTGATCCAGAGTTTCAGATAGAAGGTTTACTGCTTAGCTCCAACTAGAAAAATACAACCTCATAAAATATACACATAGCTGAATGCCTAAAAGGAGGGAAATCTTCTTTTGGCTAAAATAATTCCAGGAGTCAGGTAGCAAATATACCTGAAAACAGAAATAAAATCAGAGTGTGGACTATTGGAAACAGCTATTTGGTAGTAATGAAAAAAATATAGCACTCACATTTGATAGAGGAAGTGTCATCTGTGGAAGTCTTAACCACTTGCTGATCGCTTACTGTATATAAACGGCGACAGAGTGGCACCTACAGGCAGAGAATCACGTATTGATACGGCGCTCGCTCCCGGGGCTCTGGGGCGTGCTCCTGCGCGCCCCCGGTCCCGGCGATGGTCTGATTCGGTACAGAACCCATCAGTCATCAGGTCCAGGCCAATGATTTTTGGCCTGGACCTGCTGATCGGTCCTGACCAATCCCAGACCGAGCTGTGCCTGTGTAATGTAAACACAGGCACAGAAAGCGATCCTCTCTTCCCTCCTCTAGTTCTTTTGGATTCCAGCGTGAGAGAAGAGAGAACCAACTGTAAATACACCAAACAGCACACACACTCACACACACCTAGATAGGCACATTTAACCCCCTATCACCCCCCAAGTTAACCCCCCAAGTTAACATTGCACACTATATTCAGTATATAGCATTTTTCTGTATTTCTGTAATAGTGTGCCTTGTGAGTTAATTTAGCGCTAGCGAGTTAGTTTCTGTCCCAAGTAGGTTTAGGGTACCCGCCACCCCCCCAATAAAGATTTAACCCCCTGATCACCCCCAGTTAACCCCTACACCCCCTGTCACAATGCACACTATATTCAGTATATAGTGGTTTTGCTGATTTCTGTAATAGTGTGCCTTGTGACTTAATTTAGCGCTAGCCACAGTTTCTGACCCAAATAGGTTTAGGGTACCCGCCATCCCCAATAAAGATTTAACCCCCTGATCACCCCCAGTTAACCCCTTCATTGCCCTGTCACACTGTCACTTTTATAGTGTACAGTTTTTTTTTTTCTGATCACTATTATTAGTGTCACAAGTGACATCAGTTAGCGTTAACGCTGGTTAGCGTCAGTCTAGGACAGCGCAGATCCCCACCGCATAGTTAGAAATATAATTTAACCCTTTGATTACCAGTAACATACACATACACACACATACACACACTAAACACCTCCATTACTAATATAGTATCTGAACAGATCAATATCTTTGATATGATCAGAACTATACTAGTGTCCCCAATAGTTTAGGGTTCCCAAAACGCAGCATTAGCAGGATCGGCCATGACACCTGCCAGCACCTGCGTTTAGCCCCACTGCCCAGCCCACCCCACTCCACCCAGGCAAGTGCAGTAATCAATAGATTACTGTCACTTCCAAAAATACATCACACAAAACCGCAGAATTAGCAGAGTCAGGCCTGATGTCTGCTAGCACTAGCAGTTGTTTTTTTTGTAGCGTTTCAAATAGTCCTCGACAACCAGGCGCTTTTCTCTGTAAGTCCAAAGTGGTAACCCGTAAAGACTTTTATAGGCTTTTAAAAATGTACGTATTTTTTTGCCGCTGCACGGGCTTGTGCAATTTTAACCACTTAAGCCCTGAAGATTTAACCCCCTTCCTGACCAGGCCCTATTTTGCGATTCGGCACTGCGTGATTTTAACGGACAATTGTGCGGTCGTGCGACGCTGTACCTAAACGAATTTGATGTCCTTTTTTTCCCACAAACAGAGCTTTCTTTTGGTGCGATTTGATCACCTGTGCAATTTTTTGATCATGCGCTATAAACAAAAAAAAAAAACGTAAATTTTGAAAAAATAATATTTTTCACATTTTTTTATATGAAATTCCCCCCCAAAAAAATGTAAAAATCAAATTTTGTTAACATTTTTGGCCAATTTGTTTTCTGCTTCGCAATAAGCGTATTTTGATTGGTTTGCGCAAAAGTTTTTTGGTGTTTTTTTTTTAAAGAGTAATGGCGGCGATCTGCGATTTTTTTTTTTTGCGGGACTGCGACATTGCGGCGGACAGATCGGACCCTTGACTGACATTTTTGACACTTTTGGGTGTACCAGTGACATTACTACAGTAATTAGTGCTATAAATATGCACTGGTACTGTAAAAATGACACTGGCAGGGAAGGGGTTAACTTTATTTGAGAAGGATGGGTTAAGTGTGTCCCTAGGGGCGTGCTTCTTACTGTGCAGGGATGTGGCTGTGTGTGTAAGAGCAGAGATCTACGGTCCTACATAGCAGGACCGTTAGATCTCTGCTGTTACACAAGGGAGAGTGACAGGCAGCTTTGTTTACACTAGCCGCATGCCTTTCTCCCTCTGTAACTGACGATCGCGAGTGACCGGTGGACATCGGGTCCGCCGGTCACTCGCGCGGGGCGGTCCGTGAACGAGCGGGGGCGGGATCGCGCCTCAGGCACGCGCGCTCGCCCCCTATTGGCTCACAGGCTAGTGACGTACCGGTACGTCACTTTGCCTGCACGGGGCTGACCGCCGCAGTATATATACTTGCGGCGGTCGGCAAGTGGTTAAAGCATGTCATGTTTGGTATCTATGTACTCGGCCTAAGATAATCTTTTAAATTTTACCAAACAATTAGGAATTATATAGTGTATTTGTGCATTAAATTAAAATTTTTTTTTTTTGCAAAAATTGCGTTTGGAAAATCTGTGCGCAAATACCGTGTGATGAAAAAAATTGCAACATCCACCATTCTGTTCTGTAGGGCCTCTGCTTTTTTAAAAAAATATATAGAGTTTTATGGGTTCAAAGGAATTTTCTAGTAAAAAAAAAAATATTTTTTCATGTAAACAAAAAGTCACAGAAAAGGCTTGGTCTTCAAGTAATTAGAAGAGTGGGTGATGTGATAATGTGATATGTGATAATATTGAGCATAAAATGTCAGGACACTTCAAACGACCCCCAAATGACCCCTTTTTGGAAAGTAGACACCCAAAGCTATTTGCTGAGAGGCATATCGAGTCCATGAAGTATTTTGCCCTAAGTTTCAGGAAAACAATTGACAATTAGTTTTTTTTTTGTTTTTTTTTTTTTTACACAAAGTTGTCACTAAATTATATATTGCTCACGCATGCCATGGGTATATGTGAAATGACACCCCAAAATACATTCTGCTGCTTCTCCTGAGTACAGGGATACCACATGTGTGAGACTTTTTGGGAGCCTAGCTGTGTACGAGACCCCGAAACCAATCCCCACCTTCAGGTTTTCTAATGGCGTAAATTGCTTATTTTACTTCCTCACTACCTGTCACGGTCTCAGAGGCCCTGAAATTTTAGGATAGCACAAAACCCCCCCAAATTACCACATTTTGCAAAGTAGACACTCCAAGCTATTTGCTGAGAGGCATGGGGAGTCCATGGAATATTTTATATTTTGCCACAAGTTTCGGGAAAATTATTATTTTTTTTGTTTTGAATTTTTTAAATAAAGTTGTCACTAAATGATATATTGCTCACATATGCCATGGGTAATTGGGGAAATTACACCCCAAAATACATTCTGCTGTTTCTCCTGAGTATGGGGATACCGCATGTGGGAGACTTTTTGGCAGTCTAGCCGCGTACAGGACCCCAAAATCTAATCACCACCTTCAGGCTTTCTAATGGCGTAAATTGTTGATTTCACTCCTCACTACCTATCACAGTTTTGAAGGCCATGAAATGCCAAGATAGCACAAAACCCCCCAAAATGACCCCTTTTCGAAAAGTAGACACCCAAGGGTATGGGGTGAGTATTCTGCAGCTATCATTTATTTTGGAAAATGAAGAAAATAAAGGAAAATGCATTTATATTTCTCTTTGTTCCAATTTCAAAACTTTGTGACAAAAAGTGAGATCTGCAAAATACTCAACATGCCTCTCTGCAAATAGCTTAGGGTGTCTACTTTCCGAAAAGGGGTCATTTGGGGGGCGGGGTTTGTGCTTTCTTGGCATTTCATGGCCTCTGAAACTGTGATAGGTAGTGAGGAGTGAAATCATCAATTTATGCCCTTGGAAAGCCTGAAGGCGGTGATTGGTTTTTGGGGTCCTGTACATGGCTAGACTGCCAAAAAGTCTCACACATGGGGTATCCCCATACTCAGGAGGAGCAGCAGAATGCATGTTGGGTGTCATTTCACATATACACATGGCATGTGTGAGAAAAATATAATTTACTGACAACTTTGTGTAAAAAACAAAACAAAAAAATAAAAATAATTTTCCCGAAACCTGTGGCAAAATATAAAATATTCCATGGACTCACCATGCCTCTTAGCAAATAGCTTGGAGTGTCTACTTTCTAAAATGGGGTCATTTGAGGGGGTTTTGCGCTATCTTAAAATTTCAGGGCCTCCGAAACCGTGATAGGTAGTGAGAAAGTTCATTGAGCAATTTACGCCCTTTGAAATTCTGAAGGTGGTGATTGGTTTTCGGGGTCCGGTACCCAGCTAGGCTCCCAAAAAGTCTCACACATGTGGTATCTCTGTACTCAGGAGAAGCAGCAGAATGTATTTTGGGGTGTCATTCCACATATACCCATGTCATGTGTGAGCAATTTGCCTTTTAGTGGCAACTTTGTGTTTAAAATAAAAAAGAAAAATGTAATATTCCCAAAACTTATGGCAAAATATAAAATATTCCATGGACTCAACATGCCTCTCAGCAAATAACTTGGAATGTCTACTTTCCAAAACGGGGTCATTTGTGCTATCTTGACATTTCTGAAGGTGGTGATTAGTTTTCGGGGTCCCATACACAGCTAGGCTCCCAAAAAGTCTCACACATGTGGTATCCCTGTACTCAGGAGAAGCAGCAGAATATATTTTTGGGTGTAATTACACATATACCCATGGCATGTGTGAGCAATATATAATTTCAATGACAACTTTGTGTAAAAAAAAATAAATATTTTTTTTAGTCATTTTTCAAACACATGTGACAAAAAAATTAAATATTCAATGGGCTCAAAATTAAATATTCAATGGGATCAACATGCCTCTCAGGACATTCCTTAGGATGTCTACTTTCCAAAAAGTGGTTATTTGGGGGGCGTTTGAACTGCCCTGCCATTTTAGCACTTCAAGAAATGAGATAGGCAGTCAGAAAGTAAAAGCTGCATAAATTCCAGTATTTACACCATAGTTTGTAGACGCTATTGCGCATACCAATAACTTGCGCAAACCAATAAAAAATACGCTTATTGAGATTTTTTTTTGTCAAAGACATGTAGCTAAATACATTTTGGCCAAAATATATGTCAGAAATTTTTTATTAATATCGCAAAAAATAAAAAACGCAGAGGTGATCAAATACCACCAAAAGAATGCTCTGTTTGTGGGAAAAAAAGGACGTAAATTTAGTTTTGGTACAGCATTGCATGACCATGCAATTGTCAGTTAAATTCACGCAGTGCCAAGTTGAAAAAAGTGGCCTGGTCATTAAGGGGGAAAATCCTCTGGTCCAGAAGTGATTAACATCTCTAGCAGAGATCGGCAGGCAAGCAGCTGGTTTTGTTCAGGGATTGGGAAGCTGCTGGGTGGTGAAAAGGAAGCGCTGGAGAAAAAGGAGGCCACCGGGGTGGTGTGCATCAGCATCTGGGTGTCCTTGGCTTGCTTGACACTCTTCTGAAATACAGAGTTCGGCCAGGAAGCGGCTGGGCAGAAACAGACAGAAGCGCTGTGGTTTGGGAAGCTAAACCGTGTGCAATGCTGTCGAGCAGCAGCTTCTCTGCATCCTCGGCTGGCTCGGCAACCTTCGATGGGATGAGGTGATGATGTCTCTCCGTAAGGGGGTGTGGTTACGCATTTCAGGGCTCCACCCCTTTGTCAAACCATAGGGAAAGCTAACACACCTGACTTTGTTTTATAATCTTTTTCAATCACTGTGACTAGAAGTATTTCCTGTCCATCCATTTGCGCCAGGTTTCTACATTAAAGTCAAACTATAGGGGTTTTTAGTCAAGTGTATCTTACTAACAAATATCTAAATGCCCCCCAACAAAAGAAACACAGCTGCCACATCTAATGTAGCACCCTCTTAGGTAGGTGCTAGGTAAAAGCATCTATTGCTTCTTCTGTGTATCAGAGCCTGATTCACTGGGTCTGAGAGAGTGTCCCCACTGTATCCAATAAGGGAGCTTGTTGGACAGTGGAGGAAACCCAGCCAGTGACACATTGACTTTTGTGGGAGTCTCAGTGGGTGGGCACTCTTGCAGTGCATATTAGGATTGCTCATAAAAGCCGGGGGGACATGTGACAGGGCATCTTTGGTGGGAAGCAGAGTCCCAGGAGGAGGCTGATGGCTTGTCTCTTCTCCTGAAGCAAGAGGAAGGTAGTCTTAGGCAGTCGGCCTATTGAACCAGGTATGAAGCTGAGCTGCAGAGGATCCAGTGAGGTTGACGGTGGAGCTGCTGGCAGAATTTCCTGGGAAAAATAGTGTCTGTGAGTATCAGGGGACTTGCAAAAGGGTCTGCCCAGGAAGGGGGACCACTCCAGTGAAGTCAGAGGATCAAGGGGCCAGCTCAAACAGAGTGACAGAGTAAAGGGGGTGCCGTTTAGAACCTTGAAGAGTAGGGACAAAGGGGGTGCCAAGTAAGACCCTGAAGAGGGATACACAGTACAGTACAGTTCATCTAATTCTCCTTCACTGCAGTATCAAGGTAAAGCAGCAACCTTGCCGCACTCAGCGTTATATAGAAGTCCCAGCAATTGTGCATATTTATACAGTATAGTTGGAGTATCCCACTCATCCCTTCTCCTATTCAAGTTCTCAAATAAATCAACAAAAAATCAAAACCCCTCTGACTAAGCCAAGCACTTTGAATACGCTACTGTCAAGTTGTTGCTATGGGTAACCCAAGGGAACCTGTAAGCAGCAGCTCCCATGGGAGTAGTGCTACACTAATAGTTAGTAAGCTGAAATATGTTTTTGTTTTTAGGTTTAGATACACTTTAATAAATAGTGCATCCATGCTTCCCTGTATGCAATGCATGCTAGACTGCCTAATAAAGGAGCCCAGCACTGTTTCCCTGCTCCTGAAGACTTAAGAATAGTACACACTAAACGTTTGTTAGCAACCTGCTGGGTTTCACAAAAAAAAAAAAAAAACTGACAGCTCCTGTCGGAGCCGCTGTACAAACCATCTAATATTAGTACAGCCATCTCCACTGCTGAACTGTTGTGTTCTGTCCAGAACACTCTGAGCAGCGCTCTCTGCTTTTGCCTGAGAGCGCTGATCAGGAGCCAGTCGGCTTCTGGTTTTCCAGTATGCTTGTCTGGCTTTTGTCAGACAGACCAACACACACATACATGGGTCGAATGTCAGCCGTTTTTTTTTTTTTAATCGATAAATGTCTGCCAACATTTGCCCCATGAGTACCATGCTTTAAAGTGGTTATAAAGGCAGAAGGTTTTTTTTTTTTATCTATGCATTAAAGAGGAAGTAAACCCTCCTCTGCAACTTTTACCTATAGGTAAGCCTATGATATAGGTACTGTAAATATCTCCTAAACATGTACCGTTTAGGAGATATTTACCTTACATGCAGCCAGTGACGTCACTGGCACATGCGCTCTGAAGGAACGGCCGCTGGTGCCATTCCTTCAGAGCCCTGTGCTGTGACCGACGTCACTGCGGCTCCGGCCAATCAGATGGCTGGATGCCGCAATCCCGGAAGACGGGCGACTGAACATGTCGCCTGTCATAGAGGTAAGCGGGCGGCACAGCGGGGGCTCGTTCTAAGGTAAGTATTTCATAATGAGCTAGTATGCGATGCATACTAGCTCATTATGGGTTTCTCTTTCAGGTTGAAAAAAAAAATTTGGGGTTTACAACTTCTTTAAGATAAAAAGCCTTCTGTGTGCAGCAGCCCCCCTCTGCCCACTAATACTTACCTGAGCCCCATCTCGATCTAGCGATGTTGCACAAGACCCTCTGCTGTCTGGGACTCTCCCTCCTGATTGTCAATCAAAGTCAGTGAGCCAATGAACAAGCTGCTTGGTATGGGTGCACTTGGCAGGAGAAAAGGGCCAGGAGCGCTGGTGAGGTACCCGAGAAGAGGAGGATCGGGCCCAAACCATGATGCTGCCACCACCATGTTTGACAGTGGGGATGGTGTGTTCAGGGTGATGAGCTGTGTTGCTTTTACGCCAAACATAACGTTTTGCATTGTTGCCAAAAAGTTTGATTTTGGTTTCATCTGACCAGAGCACCTTCTTCCACATGTTTGGTGTGTCTCCCAGGTGGCTTGTGGCAAACTTTAAACGACACTTTTTATGGATATCTTTAAAAAATGGCTTTCTTCTTGCCACTCTTCCATAAAGGCCAGATTTGTGCAGTATACGACTGATTGTTGTCCTATGGACAGAGTCTCCCACCTCAGCTGTAGATCTCTGCAGTTCATCCAGAGTGATCATGGGCCTCTTGGCTGCATCTCTGATCAGTCTTCTCCTTGTATGAGCTGAAAGTTTAGAGGGACGGCCAGGTCTTGGTAGATTTGCAGTGGTCTGATACTCCTTCCATTTCAATATTATTGCTTGCACAATGCTCCTTGGGATGTTTAAAGTTTGGGAAATCTTTTTGTATCCAAATCCGGCTTTAAACTTCTCCACAACAGTATCTCGGACCTGCCTGGTGTGTTCCTTGTTCTTCCTGATGCTCTCTGCGCTTTAAACGGACCTCTGAGCCTATCACAGTGCAGGTGCATTTATACGGAGACTTGATTACACACAGGTGGATTCTATTTATCATCATTAGTCATTTAGGTCAACATTGGATCATTCAGTCCCCGTTCACACTAAAGCGACCTGTGAGGCGACCTGGTCGCCTCACAGGTCGCCGTAGGTCGCCTTCCATAGGGAAGCTGCGGACCCGTTCTAATAGGAGCGACACAAGTCGCTCCGACTTAGAAAAAGGGTCCGGAGCTTCTTTGGGGCGACCCGGCGCGACCGTCATAGACTTCAATGTTATGAAGTCCGTGGCGGCCGCTCCGAGGTCGCGGCGCGCTGCTCGTACCCCTCCAAGTCGGATCGCCCCTGTGTGAACGGGGCCTCAGAGATCCTCACTGAATTTCTGGAGAGAGTTTGCTGCACTGAAAGTAAAGGGGCTGAATAATTTTGCATGCCCAATTTTTCAGTTTATTTGTTAACAAAGTTTGAAATTTCCAATAAATTTCGTTCCACTTCATGATTGTGTCCCACTTGTTGTTGATTCTTCACAAAAAATTACAGCTTGATATCTTTATGTTTGAAGCCTGAAATCTGGCAAAAGGTCACAAAGTTCAAGGGGGCCGAATACTTTCGCAAGGCACTGTGTGTGTGTATATATGATATAAGATATAAAAGCTACTGTTATTTATGTCTTTCTTATCTGCCTTGGGTTTCGCTTTAAGGCTCAGTTCACATTGGTGCGATGGAAAACATTGCAGGCGATTTGCACCGCACTGCTCTGCAAATCACATACAATGTCTGTGCGATGCAAATTCAGCCATACAGATTGTATGGCTGAATTTGCATCGCATTTGGAACAAACTCGTGCAGGACCCTTTTTTTGGTCCGCACCAGAATCGGATTGCATAGGTGTTCACAGCTATCCGATCCAATTCCTGTCCGAATTGACAGTTGGCACTGTGATATGCAAACTGATCTGGGGGGTGTCCATTAACTTTGTATTGACACTCCCAGAGCTTTGCATATGGCAATGTGAACTGCCTGTGAGTCGGGTGTGATGCGGGAACCCGCAGTGGATTTGCAGAGGGCTTCTTCCTACATCGCACCAGTGTACACTGAGCCTCAAAGGTGAACTAGCCACAGCTCTAGAAGGCATTTTAGTTTCAATGTCCCTACATTCTTCAATGTACCTCAAACAGTTTCTTACACGTTGTTTTAAAACCTTTCAGTGAACTAAGTCTTGAAATTCTTCGGTTTTTTTTTTTTTGTTTTTTTTTTTTGTATCCTAGTAAAATTAGTTGTGATTTTCTTTTTTTTTTTTTTTTTTTTTTTTCTATCAAGGTTGCTTGTTGCTTCCACCATAAATGATACAATCTTATATAACAAACATGTATATTATGGAAGGAAATCCTCAGAGTAAGGAGTAGCATTAATTATATGTTAAAAAAAAAAAAAAGAATACAATTCTCATAAAAAGGTAATACAAATTTAATACACACAGCTCCTAAATTTTAGATTTTTTTTTTTCTTTTTTTTTTTTTTTATGGTAGTGGTCAAAATATTGTTTGCTCCATGCTTGGAGTTAGAAAAGAACAGGAAGGAAAAGGCAGCTCTCCATAGAGATTCATTTTAGCTTGGTTGCAGGACGTGGCCAGCTCACAAAACTGGATTCATTTTCAGTATCCTTAAAGGACCCAGCTCACAGCCCCCACCCTCCCACCTCGCTCTCTTTCTTGGCAGCAGTCTCAGAGCTGCAAGTTCAGCCAAAATAGACAATAAAACAGTTAGAAGGCAAGAGGCCAAAATGCAAAGGCATCGCTGTACAGTATCCATACACCCCCCCCCCCTCCCCCAACTCAAGTGCAGAGGAAGATGTTAGAAAGAAAGAAAAAAAAAAAAGGGGGGGGGATCTATTTGTCCCAGTTTGAACTTTGTTTTTTAGACTGCTTTTAAGAGGTTGCTGAACTGTTTAGGCAGATATTTTGGGCTCTGTCTATGCAATGGAAAAAAATCTTTGAAGCATTAAAAGTAATCATGTGTGCATTAACAACTAGAGGGGGAAAGAAGTAGGAGCTGAGCATACGTACAGAGAAAGTAAGAGACATAAAGAAGGGAGGACTTCAATTAAAGTGAACCTGTCACCCAAACCAGGGATACAAACCTTTTTTTTTTTTTTTAGGAAAGGAGGTTAAACTTTCTTTCAAATTATAGGATTTAAAGACACCCTTGGGCACCAGAGGGGAAGAATAAAGTGGTGTGTGCAACATCCCGCTGTGCAGGGCTGCTTTTAGGAATAATGGGGCCCCACATAGCCTACCTCACCGGGCCCCACCCCACAAAATATCAAATTATATTTTCGCTAAAATGGCATTGCTGCAATGCTATGCTTTGCAGCCATGGCAGAAATTATACCCTTGTTTAACAAGACCCATTTAAGTGAATAGTGCTGCTCTGCAAGTGCCCCGCAATCGTATTATGGTTCATTAGTGTGGGGTTAAGTGGGTGGTGGGGAGGTAATATGCATTCTCACCGCCTGCTAAATCTTCTCTGAAGAGGGATCCAAATGCTGACTGTTCTTCAGAGAGCAGGGCACATGTGAACAAGCCCATAAAGCGATCGTAAAGTCTAGTTAAAAAAAAAATAACAAACATGCTATACTTACCTCCTCTGTGTGGTTGGTTTTGCACAGGGCAGAGTGGATCCTCCACTTCTCCGGTCCCTTTTCGCTCCTCCTAGCCCCTTCTTCCTTTTGAGTGCCCCCACAGCATGCAGCTTGTTATGGGGCACCCGAGCCTAGCTGCAGCTCCATGTGTCCATTCAGACACGGAGCTGTGCTTCGGTCCCTGCCTCTCTATATCCTGATTGGCTAACTGACTTTGACAGCCGTGGGAGCCAATGGTGCCACGGCTGTGTCTCTGCCAATCAGGAGGGAGAGTCCTAGATGGCCGAGAGACTCGTGGACATCGCTGGACAGAGATGGGGCTCAGGTAAGTATTAGGGGGTGCTGGGGAAGCTGCTGCACACATAAGGCTTTTTATCTTAATGCATTTTTTCAACTTGGCACTGCGTGACTTTAACTGACAATTGTGCGGTCATGTAATGCTGTACCCAAACGTAAGGTAAGTCCTTTTTTTCCCACAAACAGCTTTCTTTTGGTGGTATTTGATCACCTTTTTATTTTTTGCGATATTAATAAAAAAAGAGCGAAAATTTTGCAAAAAATTGACATTTTCTACTTTGACTGTTAAAAAATATCCAATATATTCAATTTTTGTCATATATTTAGGCCAAAATGTATTTAGCTACATGTCTTTGACAAAAAAAATTCTCAATGAGCGTATTTTTATCCACTTTAACCACTTAAGCCCCGGAGGATTTTCCTGCTAAAAGACCAGGGGGTATTTTGCGATTCGGCACTGCGTGACTTTAACGGACAATTGCGCGGTCGTGCGACGCTGTACCTAAACTAATTTGACGTCCTTTTTTTCCCACAAACAGAGCTTTCTTTTGGTGGTATTTGATCACCTGTGCGATTTGTTGATCACGCGCTATAAACAAAAAAAGAGCGACAATTTTGCAAAAATAGCAATATTTTTCACATTTTTTTATATGAAATTCCCCCCAAAAAAAATGTAAAAATCAAAATTTTTTAACATTTTCGGCCAATTTGTTTTATCCTACCTATGTTTGGTAAAAAAAAATCGCAAAAAGCGTATTTTTATTGGTTTGCGCAAAAGTTATCGCGTTTACTAACAAAAGGAAAGATTTTTGTCATTTTTGTTGTTTTTTTTAACGCATAATGGCGGCGATCTGCGATTTTTTTTGCGGTACTGCGACATTGCGGCGGACAGATCGGACCCTTGACTGACATTTTTGACACTTTTGGGGTTACCAGTGACATTTCTACAGTAATCAGTGCTATACATATGCACTGTTACTGTAAAAACACACTGGTAGTAAAGGGGTTAACTTTATTTGGGAGGGAGGGGCTGTGTGTGTCCCTAGGGGCGTGCTTTCTACTGTGATTGGCTGTGGCTTGAGCTGTAAGGACACTGATCAACGGATCTACACAGTAGATCTGTGTGATCAGTGTCTTTACACCGAGGAGAATGACAGGTGGCTTGTTTACACAAGCTGCCTGACATTCTCCCTCTCCCCCGACGATCGCCGAGTGACCGGCGGACATCGGGTCCGCTGGTCACACGCGCGGGGGGGTCCGTGACCGCGCGGGAGCGGGAGCGCGCTCGCTCCCCAGACCCTCCCAGGCTAGTGACGTTAATTAACGTCACTCTGCCTGGCAGGGGCTGACCGCCGCAGTAAATCTACTTGCGGCGGTCGGCAAGCGGTTAAGACCGGAAGATTTTACCCCCTTACTGACCAGGCTATATTTAGCGATTCGGCACTGGGTTACTTTAACGGAAAATTGTGCGACGCTGTACCCAAACAAAATTTATGTCCTTTTTTTCCCACAAATAGAGCTTTCTTTTGGCGATATTTGATCACCTGTGTGATTTTTAATTTTTGAAAAAAAGAGTGACAACTTTGAAAAAAAAAATAATAATTTTCACATTCTGATATATAACATTCCCAATAAAAAAAAATTAAACATAAAAATCTTTTAACATTTTAGGCCAATTTGTTTTCTGCTACATATTTTTGGTCGAAAAAAAATAGCAATAAGCGTATTTTGATTGGTTTGCGCTAAAGTTATCGCGTTTACTAACTACGGGAAAGATTTATGTCATTTTTATTGTTTTGGGATTTTTTTTACTAGTAATGGCGGCGATCTGCGATTTTTTTTTTTTTCCAGGACTGCGACATTGCGGCAGACAGATCGGACCCCTAACTGACATTTTTGACACTTTTAGGGGGACCAGTGACATTACTACAGTAATCAGTGCTATAAATATGTAATCACTGTTACTGTAATAATGACACTGGCAGGGAAGGGGTTAACACTGTTGGTGATCAAGGGGTTAAACATATGCCTCATGCTTACTGACGTGGGGGGGGGGGGGTTCTGTTACACAAACAGAGATTGCAGGTTCAATTATGCTGAATCCTATGATCTCTCCCTGTCTGTCACTGAGAAGATCCGCCTGCTTTGTTTACACAAGTGGGCGGATCTTCTCACACTTTCCCTAACAAATCGGGGAAGAGAGGCGGCGAACGCCACCTCTCCTCCTCCGGCCCAACTCCCGCTGTGTCTAAACACAGCGGGAGTGAGCCTCCGGTGGCGCGCGAGCGCCGCTGAGACCACTAGAAATCCAGCGACGTAGGTCGCTGGACCCAGGGGAGCCGACCTGCCGCAGTAATATTACTGTGAGCGGTCGGCAAGTGGTTAAAACTATTTTTTAGAATCTTAATTTTTTTTTAACATTTTTTTTTATTTTTTACAATTGTTGTGTATGTAGTTAGTATGGCTAAAAAAAAGGACTCAAGTCCATCTAGTTCAACCAATACAATGTATGTATTTATATATTTAACCACTTCAATACAGGGCACTTTCACCCCCTTCCTGCCCAGGCCAATTTTCAGCTTTTAGCGCTGTTGCATTTTGAATGACAATTGCGCGGTCATGCAACACTGTACCTACACCAAAATTATGTAATTTTCCCCCCGCAAATAGTGCTTTCTTTTGGTGGTATTTAATCACCACAAGGTTTTTTTCTTTATTGCTAAACAAATAAAAAAAAACCCCGAAAAGTTTGAAAAAAAAAATTTTTTGTTTAGGTTATACAATTTTGTAAATAAATACGTTTTTTCCTGCACTGACAGGCACTGATGAGGAGGCACTGATGGGGTGGCACTGATAGGTAGCACTGATATGCAGCATTGGTGGGCACTGATAGGTGGCACTGCTGGGCACTGATAGGCGGCACTGATGGGCACTGATAGGTGGCACTAATGGGCACTTTTAGGTGGCACTGATCGGCACTGATGGGCGACACTGATGGGCACTAATGGGCACTGATAGGTAGCATCGGTGGGCAATAATGGGCACTGGTGGGCGGCACTGATAGATGGCAATGATGGGCACTGGTGTGCAGCACTGATGGGGAGGGCACTGGTGGGCAGCACTGATGGGGAGGGCACTGGTGGGCTCCCTGAGCCCTGATTGCCATCCCTGGTGGCCATAGTGGGCATCCCTGGGGTCATGTGTGGGCATCCCTGGGGTCATGGGTGGGCATCACTGGTGGTTCTAGTGGCACCCCTCCCCCCAAGGGTCTACACTGGGGTAATCAATTATCTATCTGATTACCAGTGCAGACCCCCCCCCCCCCTGTCAGGAGAGCAGCAGATCAGCTCTCCTTTACTCGTGCCTGTCAGGCACGTACTGAGGAAAGCCGATCAACGGCTCTTCCTGTGTACTATGTGACCAGCCGTGATTGGGTCTAATGGGAGTGGTTTCATAATTATCAACCAGCTGTGCAGCTGCAGAGCACTAATGAGGAAATCTGCTGGGCCTGCACCCCTTTAAATATGTTCCTATTGTGAGTATCTCACCAAAAATGACATTATTTGTTGCAGGGGATGCCTAAAATCTGACTTGTATCTTAGGCAGACTTCTGGGAAAATGTGAGTGAGCCAATCACACAAGCAGGAAACTCCAGGTAGCTATATTGCATTGCATTGCATTTTCAGAACATTACAGAGTGGCAGATTGAAAGGAATAGTAATTTTTAATAACATTCAATTACAATATGACTTGTGTCACAATTGTATATACTATATTATTTTTCCTTATTTGCTATTTTTTTTCCCCACGAAAGTGGAGTTACCCTTTAAAGTCTAATAACACAAAAGCTGAACACAGTGATAAACACCAAATACACTGCAAACACATTTGGTATAAAATATTTAGACCTTACTGCTGAGTACTGTGACACCTGTTGAGCCTTCTCACTGTACACTCGCTGTATACTCCGTACACATATTGTCACAGTCCTTTCCTGACAAAGAATGCTTTATTGACTGTGACACAATGACAGACTAACACAGGGCCGAAGATACATTTTTGTTCTGGGGGGGGTCAGCAGTAGGTGCTAAGTAAAAGTCTTTTTAAAAAAAAAACAAATTGTGACAAATTAAAAAAAGCTGGAAAAAGGAAAAAAAAAATGTGTTGCTCATAGTAAGCAATCGCATTCTTAATTCTATTTTCTCAGATCCTCTTGAAAATTGAGCCTGATTTCAGTTTTGCCTTCTTCCAGTTCTTATGAACATTGCCCAGTTTGGTTGGCTGTTGTCCAGCCTAAAGCTGGGTACTGGCTGAAGGAATAAAACGGACAAATCACTGTACTTAAACTCATTGTGTTAGTACAGCGATCTCCACAGCTGTGCTATTGTGTTCCCCCCCCCCTCAGCCATTGGACTGCCCACAGGGTGGAGCACTGTGATAGCCAATCTTACTGGGCAGGTGCAAAGAGCACCATCTTGTGGAAGGAAGCACTTACGTTTTTTTTTGTTAACCTGGCATACCATACAAGAGAAGCAGCACTGTGCATTGTTCATACATACAGCACATACCTCACAACTTTCGAGCTTCCGAGAATGAGGGATGTGACAGGTAGGAAGGGACTTGCGGCGTGCATAGAGCGCCACAGCAAAGAAGTGGGTGTGGCAAAACATTAGAGTGGGAGGGTCTAAGAGACATGGTTAAAAAAAACCTGGGCTTCCTTGTACCTATAAAATACATTAAGGCCAGGGCCTCCATAATTGCTGTTGTGTTAGTCTGTTAGGCCCTGACTTTTCACATGTAGCAATTTGGGATCTTTACTGGGCAGATGCAAAGGGCACCATCTTGTGGAAGGAAGCGGCAAAGCACACACTGATTTTTTGTTAAACAGGCATACAGGACAAGAGAAGTGGTACTTTGCAGACACCGCAGAGTCCATACATACAGAAAAAGATAAGATACAGTGCACCTGGGAAACACAACAGTATCACAACAGCAATGGAAGACTCGGCCCAGCCTTAGTTTATGTCATTAAGGCCCTGTTCACATGTAGTGATTTGGGATCACAGGCTGGCAGTATCCCCATGATGCAATGCTGGAAAAACACAGCATGTGTGTTTGTGTTCCTTTCATTTTTAGTGGCACCAAAACATTGTGTGGTTTTGGATCCTTGTGTGATAAATAATGCAACAATCACAGCAAAACCACACCACATTTTGGTGTCACTGAAAATGAATAGAACACAAACACACGTGCTGCATTTTGCCAGCATTGCCGTGCGATTTGGATTGGAATCTGGGTGTGGCAGCAGGTGGAATCACAGGGATATTCTGCCCACAATCCCAAATTGCTACATGTGAACAGTCAGGGCCTAACAATCTAACACAACAGCAAATATAGAAGACTCAGCACCCAGCACCTCAGTCAACAAACTTTGCCAGCAGTTCCCACAATCTCAGATACCTAGTTATAGTAGGAATCAATGACATGAATAAATTCTGCACTGCAGTTTTAGCCTGAGGAGCACACAAGGGAAAGAGGCAAGCGCTCGCACACACACATATATAAAACTCAAAGTTTTAAACTGCGCTTGCTTGGAAAACATCATTAATAAAACCACAACTAATTGGTGATATAAGCAGCGACTCTGCTCTGCTGTGAGATAATTAACACAGAATACATTCAAATATGTAACAAAACAGCAGGTGCAAAAATAAACTGATAATAAAAATAATGTGATGATAATAATAATATATGAAATGCATACTAGCACATTATGCCATTAACTTTCAGAGAGAAGATTTTTTGTGGTTTACTGCCACTTTAAGCTAAGACCAGTAGGCCTAGCATTGCATGGAAAGGGTCAACAACTTCCTCAGCAGGTTTACAATGTAGCAGGCTAGCAGCATACATTTAAATAGGGATTAATAACCTTCAGGGCAGCATTCAAATGTAGTAGCACAGCACTCCATACAGCTAAGGGTAAATCTCAGAATGTTCCCACTATTATGTGAATGTGCAGATAGCACACACATGGGAAGAGAGAGCCTATTCATTTGTAGGTTGCCTTCCTTTTTTTCAGAGCCAATCTTTGTCATAAAATAGATAACACAGGAGCAAAGAAAAAAATCCATCCTGCCCACTGTGCTTATATTCAGAATGGCAGGATTGGCTTTTGTAAGAGATCATCAACCTTACACCTATTTTACACTCTAATGTTGAGACTGAGATATGCATTGAAAGCATGAAATAAGAGGAGGATAAAAAGAGAGCATATGAAAGTTTATAAAAACAGAAGAAAAAACTGAACTCCAACTGTTCTAACAGCCCTGAACTTGATCCATGGTTGAAGTTCAGATCTAGAACACAGCACACAGAGAGAGACACCTTCAGAGAAAATTGAGATGATCCTTCCACGTGGCACTGGCAAGCAGGCAGGCAGGCTCAGCTGAGCTAAGAGCACTCAAACTGAAGCTCAGGCAGCTCCTTCCCCAAGCAACAGCCAAAGGCAGGAAGTGGCAGCTTGAAGAGAGGAGGAGCCGATCATATGTGTCAGTGGGCGGGATAGGTGCTGCCAGCTCCCTCCCGCTCTGCTGTCAGTGCTGCTGTCCTCCTGTATGCTTCTGTAACTGGCTGGACAAGTCAAGACATGTCTCTGGAGTCTCAGTCTGAACTAGAGAGGAGGTGTGGAGGTGGAGCAGACAGACGTGAGCACTGTCAGCCAGAGCCTCCCTCTTCCCAAGCCAAGCCTACAGCCCGAGCAGAGCTCCAGGTGGTCAGGTGGAGTAACAGCAGGCCGCAGCATTAATATAACAATGCATTAGAGCCTAGTATATCAATTTTTCTTTCAATATATATTGTACACTGATGTTCTGGGGGGGGGTTAAGCCCCCCCACTTATCTACGGCCCAGGACTAACAGACACATACACATTTCAGCACTACGTTTTTTAGAAAATGAAACTATTCCAATATATGTGCTTTTCTGCAGTACCTAAAAGAAGGAGTATATAATGTACCTAGTGTGCAGTAGTCGGTAGTATGTCATATAAAGCCGAGCATGCAGACAGCAGTGGTCAGGTAGTATGTCATATAAAGCCGAGCATGCAGACAGCAGTGGTCAGGTAGTATGTCATATAAAGCCGAGCATGCAGACAGCAGTGGTCAGGAGTATGAAATGCACAAAATAGTGTATATCATGCAGGACTCAGGAAGGCGTAAGACACACAATGCAGGGATCAGGAGTGCCTAATTCATAGAGTATAGGGATCAGGAGTGGGTATTGTACAGAGGCCAGGAGTACATCACGCAGAGACTGCAGGAGTCAGAAGTATGTAGCATACAGGCCAGTGTACCCTTCTCCCTCTACTACTTCCCCCCATATCCCTTCAGTACAGATCCCCCCCATACAGCGCCATATTACCAACCAGTACTTATTTGCCACCACAGCGCTAAACCCCCTGAGCATTGACCCCTCCCTTCCAGCCCTTGCTTAGTACAGACCTTCCCTCATAATAGGGACCCCCTCCCAACCAGTACAGGCCCCCACACTCCCCATTAGTACAGCCCCCCCCCCATCCAGTAGAGACTTTCTCCCTCCTCACCAGTATAGAACCCCTCCTTACTCACCAGTACAGGCCTCCCTCCATACCTTTAGGTTCATTTACCAGCAGCAATGGAGAGATGCAGTTTTAGCAGGTAGTCCTCCCCCTAGCTGTGTAATGTGACTGGAGCTTCCCCCAGTTTTGCATATGACTGATCCACAGTTGCTGTTGCATATGAATTAGCCAGTAAAGCTTATTCACATACAACATAGAAAATACTTCCTAGCTCAGTTATATACCATCATGCACTGCTTCATTCAAATGCAAATCATTTTCACAGTACACAGGGGCAGAGCCTTTGCAGGACACATCCTCTGTAAATAGAAGCAGGGTACAAATATGGGGCATTCCTGCACAACCTGGGACTGTTGAGAGGTTTGTCAAGGTGCTTCAAAGACCCAATGCGCGGGGCACATTTATTAAGAAAATGTGTGATACAATTAGATGCAAATCAGGGTGCCTCTCGTCAAGCAAAGTCTCTGCTATGCGACAATTTTTCTGTGCATTTGCGACCACGGCACTTGTAATCCTGGGCAGCCAGCTGCAACAGATTGCATATAAAAAAATCCATTAATAATTACAGAGCTGCATTTATTTCTGTCTTTTATACCTGCCCAGAGCTTTACCTTCATATTAATACATTTTGGGCAAAAACACGAGTCTGATCCTTACTTTCATTTATTGTTGGAACCTCAGAACAGAAACCTTCTTTTGAGAAACAAGATTTAATTTTTTTTTTTTTTTAATTCTCTCTGTAAAAATGTATATTTATTTGTAAACCTCGGGTGCTTTCGCCGTTGGTGTTCCTTTTTGTTTTCAAGCATCTCTTTTCTGAACAGTCTGGACCAGCCTTTTTCAACCAGAGTGCCCAGGCACCCTGCGGTGAATTCAGGTTTCTTCAGGGATGGCAAAATGCCTAAAAATTGCCCAAAAATTGTATATGCACCTTTACAACCTTCCAGCAGCCGGCATCCTAACAGCCATTAACGTCATCAGTTGAGGTTGGGCGCCTGCATAGCATCCTTGTTTGCCCCTCCCTGCCCCTCTCCATCAGCAATAGGGTCACATTAGCTGAGTGAGGTATTGAAACTGAGGGAGAAAAAAAACATTGGAATACTAGTCAGTAGCAGTGTGTAAATATGCATCTGCTTTGGAAGAATAAATCACCTCTAACGTTGGGTGTCCTACATGTGTGGATGTTGCTGCATTATGAAAAATTATTAGTTTCGTTTTTTATATTTTAATCTTGGGGTGCCCCAAGATTGTTCATAACTTTAAAGGGTGCTTTGACTGAAAAACACTTGTCTAGGGAAAAAACTTCTGTACAGGAATCACCATTTCAAGTGTCACCTGCATCACTACAAGTATGCGTGTAAGGGAAAAGGGGAGGGGGGTAGGTGGTTGATTGTCACGTCATCCATGTTTCCCTCCTCGTTGGGCACCAAGCAAGAGTCATATAAGAGGCCTACCTGGAGTGAGTTCTTCTGGGCTACGCTAGGAGCTTTGGATAGGGTCACTGCCTTACACATAGGGTACTTTTACTGGAACAGACGGCTTATCTCTAATAAGCTCTCGCAATGAAATATACACCACAAGGCTCACTTGTGTATTTAGGAGGGACACACAGCATGCACAGAAGAACGACCCAAAATGCACAGGTCAGGGTGGTACCAACGAGATTTGTAAGACAATGGAGGCACCCCTAAGCCCATTATACACCACTCGTTTTTTTTTTTTTCGTTCAGCCTAGCAAGTTAAATAAAAAAAAAGCTGACAGCTCCAGTTGGCTCTCTCCTGCTCTGCAATTGTGTTCTGACAGGGGGGGCACCCCCCCGTCATAAATCTTTGGTCAGCGCTCTCAGCTATTGGTTGAGAGTTGATTGGGAGCCGGTTGGCTGCTGGTTTTTTGTCTGACCGACTGCCTTACACACGGCCGATTGTCAGCCAGTTTTTTTATTGAACAGGCCGATTTCATCCAGCATTCGGCCCGTGTGTACTAGGCTTTAGTGATGAAAATGAGTTACGCTCCAATGGAAAAGCGAATCATGTTACAAAGAGAGGTAGGATGCAGAAAGGGCACAAAAAACATGCATCAACAAAATAGAGGAACTTTTGTCCTTTCTTTATTGACTCCACCCCAGGGCTGCCATTATGGCATGTGTACAGATGTGACGAAAAGCTGGCAGAACACTTCAGGACATCTGTGCATGCGCAGGAAGCAAACGTTTCGAGACTTCTATAATAGCAATCTTTGTGCATGTGCAGTAAACCTGTACGTGCACTGGTGTGCCACAGGGCTAAATCGGGAGAATCTAGAAGGGGGTGTGGGAGACACAAACATAATTTTTTGCCTAGGTGAGAAAGGCGAAAGTGCTAATTTACAGCACAAAAAAAGTGTTGTTAAGATTAGATTAGATTGGAGGAGAGGTGGCAGGGCAATATGACATTTCGTTTAGAGCGAAGGTCCATTTTGGCCACATTCACACTTGTGAATGGGACATCTGCGGGATCTCCAGGGGTTCCCGGTGAGAAGCTGCAGCAGGCAGCCGCACTGAAGGCAGTGGGAGGCTGAAAGCTCGCAAAAGCTATTTGCGGCCACTCACTTGTAATTCATCATGCAGTTATGAGTGATTGGTCGTGGGCGCAGGGCGATCCACCCCACCAACAGTAAACCCCTTGGCTTCAACAATACATCCTCCAGCAGCCAGAAAAATAGACCCTCGCAGCAAAATAGACCCCCCCCCCCGCAATAGTTGATCCACCAGCACCAACAGATCCCCCCCAGCAACATTACACCCCTAGTGACAATAGATTCCCCAGTAGCCAACATCAATAGACCCTTCAGCACACCCCAGCACCTTTTTTTTCCCAGTACATACAGTACATTCAGTGCTGGAGCTGTGTACCACTGTGTTCCTGTTGAAAAAAAGCTCTAGCTTAGTTACATAGTTAGTGAGGTTGAAAAAAGACATCCGTCCATCCAGTTCAACCTATGATGTGTGTGTGT
Source organism: Pelophylax lessonae (assembly GCF_965119305.1). Classification (NCBI taxonomy): domain Eukaryota; kingdom Metazoa; phylum Chordata; class Amphibia; order Anura; family Ranidae; genus Pelophylax; species Pelophylax lessonae. Next base: position 522,516,335 of record NC_138771.1, read on the forward strand.
GTGTTTTCTGTTTACCGTACATTGTATACCCCTGTATGTTGTGGTCTTTAAGGTGCCCATCAAATAGTTTTTTGAAACTATCGATGCTCCCTGCTGATACAACTGCTTGTGGAAGAGAATTCCACATCCTTACCGCTCTTACAGTGAATAACCCCTTACGTACTTTAAGGTTAAACCGCTTTTCCTCTAGTTTTAGTGAGTGGCCACGTGTCTTATTGTATCTCCTTTCTTTGAATAGTTTGTTCCTTATGCTAGTGTCGCCAGTACAGTATTTGTACTTTGATATCATATCCTGCCTCAATCGTCTCTTCTCCAGAGAGAATAAGTTCAGTGCTTGTAGTCTTTCCTCATAGCCGATGTCCTCCATTCCCCTAATTATTTCTGGCACCCAAGTGCATTACTTTACATTTTTCAACATTAAAACTCATCTGCCATGTAGTTGCCCACCCCATTATTTTGTTCAGGTCAGCTTGTAAGGTTTCCACATCCTGCACAGAAGATATTGGCATGCTTAGTTTAGTATCATCTGCAAATACTGAGATTGCACTAGATATCCCCTCCTCTAGATCATTTATGAATATATTAAACAGGATTGGTCCCAGGACAGAACCCTGGGGGACCCCAGTTTCCACACCCGCCCAATCTGAGTACTCCCCATTAATCACCACACCTGGACTCTCCCCTGGAGCCAGTTCTCTATCCAGGTACTCACCCTATGGTCCATACCTACCTTCCTTAGTTTGAACAGTAAGCGTTTGTGGGGAACGGTGTCAAAGGCCTTTGCAAAGTCCAGATACACCACATCTACAGGCTTTCCTTTATCTAGGTGGCAGCTCACTTCATCGTAGAAGGTTAATAGATTGGTTTGGCAAGAACGATTTTTCATGAATCCATGCTGATTACTACTAATAATACCATTTTCATTACTAAAGTCTTGTATGTGGTCCCTTAACATCCCCTCCAAAATATTGAAGACTACAGATGTTAGGCTGACCCGCCTATAGTTACCCGGGATATATCTAGCGTTACACCTATATGTAACATGTTGCTTTTGAGCATTTCAGCAGTGCTTTTTGCTGTGGTTTCCGTGTTTTCGGACCCATGTTGTTGATTCTTTTTATGTGCCCATTTTGTTGTTGGGCAGATTAAATTATGCAAAACGCACCACAAATGCGCTAAGAATGCACTACATGCTTTTCTGCTGCTTCTCCATTGAAGTCTATTAAAACAAAAAAAGGCCCAAAAATGAATGTTAAAAATAATTTCCTGCGTTCCTTCAAAAAGCAAAAAACAGGGAATGCGTTCCTTCAAAAAGCAAAAAACAGGGAAAAAAATGTATTAGTGTGAACCGAGCCTTAGGACTACATAACACCTCCCTCTCTTCTCCATAACAGTCCACAGAGATAGCAGGGAGCAATGCTAACTGATACCAGCCCAGGGGCAGAGTGTATAGATAGTCATCAGCTCAGAGGACTTCTGGCTGGATAATTCGTTTTTATTTGCTCTTGGCGCACAGATATAATAAAATACTTTCAATAGTGTATTTAACCAACCAAAGGACAGCAAATCAAAGAAATATTGTTAGAGTTTACATATACTTTAAACATACTTTTTGAACTAAAGCACCCTCCAGCTCTCCATATTGTGCAGTGGGATGAAGACAGCTATATGGGGTCTAGTATTTGTAAACAGCCATTTGCAGACATCGAACCCCCCCCAGGCTCGGTCCACCTTTTCATGTGTCAGCCTACATTCTCCTGTGCTCTGGGCTCTAAACAGACCTTGCTCTGTGTATTATGCCTGTGTGATAATACGGCCCCCGTACTGCAGGGTCGGTGGGAGCCAGTAACAGCTGATCCTGGAGTGAAAACTGTGGCCTCTTTGTAAGTGAATAAATAGATTCTGTATCATCTTTCAGCTCAGGCGGTGAAGGGAGGACTAATTGTCTCAAAAGAAAGTCTCGCCAGTTGAGAGATGTAAATTAATGTGTCTAACGGAGAGAGAGAGGGAAAAAAAAAAAAAAGATAATTCCTGTAAAACCGACATTGTTTGGAAAACATTACATCATCGTCCAGAAAATTGACTCGGGGGGAGTGAAAGCGAGGCGGCTCGCAGGTGCCGTATAATAACAGAAAAGGTTACAGGTGACATTTTACTTTCCCTCCACAGGTTTTACCTTTTGTATCACCCGCCCCTCCCTTTAGATTGCAAACTCTCATGACCAGGACTCTCCTAAAGCCCCGTACACATGGGACGAATGCTGGGCAACATCGGCCAGTTCAATAAAAACTGGGCAAAATTTGGCCCATGTGTATGGCAGCCAGTCTGTCGGACGAGTTTGCTGGAAAACCAGCAGCCGACCGTCTTCCGATCAGTGCACTCGGCCAATGGGCGGAGAGCGCTGGCCGGAATGTTCTGGCAGGGCAGGTGAGTGTCTCCCTGTCAGAACACAACAGCTCAGCGGGGAAGATCGCTGTACTAATTTTAAAAGCCTAAAAGTTTGGCGCTCAGCAGTGCAGGATGTACCAAGATAGCCGTCGCCACCTTCTGACTACAGGCTTTCAAAATTAAACATCAAAACATTCTCATGGGTTTCAAAATACTGTATATACGCATATATGCTCACTTTATTGCTATAATAAGCCTGAAATTCAAGACTTGGCTGGGTGTAACAAGATGTCCGCTTCCCCCTTCCGACTGCAGGTGTTCTGTCAGATTAGCAAACCTGCTAGTGGTGGAACGCATGCGCAGTCAGTATTTTTGGTAAGTCAGCTAACGCAACATCATTTCCGTTAGCTGATCTGATGGGTTCGCTTATCTGACAGAACACTGGCTTCCTGGCGGGCTTGGACCAAACATGCCTGAGCCCATCGCTTTTACTGAGCTGTCACAATATATAACAATAGTGTAAACATTCTGTCTTTTCCTATTAAAAAGCCAGCCCAGTAAACTTGCCTAGACTGAGATGATTTCATCAGTCTGCTGCAGGCAGGAGGAAGCATTTCCTCAGTCTCCACTCCTCAAAACTGCAGCATTGTAACTTTGCAGCAAGTCACAAGGTGAAGAGACGGCTCTACTGTAGACAATGGTGAACACAGCCAAAACCGCCCAAGCACCAGGAATTACATGTGTGTCATCTCTGAGACAGCTCAGTCCAGTAAGTAGGCAGTTGCCCTGGATGATGCCTGAACAAAGATGGCTCTGTCCTTCTCAAAAGAAAAGGAAATAAAGCATTGTCAGGGGGAGTACTGTGAGCTATGTTAGTGGTTGCTCATACAGTATAAATTAATTTTCATGCATGTACTTTACATAATAATATTTATGTGATGCTAGGGACACTTTACACTCTTCCTCCTACAGTGCAGCAGGTAAAAGAATCAGGTCTACTCTCTACAGGAAGTGAGGTGAAATCTTCCAATAAGGGACACAGATAGCAAGAAAAACCTGACAGGAGCTCCAATCCTTCCCTACTCTATCTAAAGCTAAAAAAAAATGTTTTGGGTTGCTCAAATCCTGGAGGTCTGCTTAATATATTGGCCCTATATAAATAATAACACCACGTGTATTGTACTACATACATTAATGAATAAAGTGATACTAAAGTCTCGGTTTTTTTCTTTAACCACTTGCCGCCAGCCCACTGTCGCATGACAGCAGAGCGGTGCTCTCTTTCTGGGACGAGGTCATATGGGGACGCCCCAGAACAGCCGCTCTCACGACCCCGATCTTGTTAAACAGCCAATGACATAGCTCTTTACCCATGCGATCGACTGTGTCCAACCACAGCAGGTCACATGTAAATGCAGAAGGGCCATTTGTCGGTGATCCGTCCTCGTCTCACACAGTCAGAGTGTGTGGCGAGGAGAGCCGATCAGCGGCTCTTCCTCGAAGGAGTGACCTGGACAGATAATCAGGGCACTGATCATTAATGCCCTAATTACAGTAAAGCCCCAAAAGTGCCCATCTGTGACACCATTCAGTGCACATCAGTGACCCCATTCAGTGCCTATAAGTGACCCCAATCAGTACCCATCAGTGACCCCAATCAGTGCCCATTAGTGATGCCAGTCAGTGCCTGCTCATCTGTGCTGCCCATCAGTGCCACCTATCATTGCCACCTATCAGTGCCAATCATTGTGGCATATTAGTGCCTCTTCATCAGTGCCACATAATCACTGCCCTTCAGTGCCATCTCATCAGTGCCCATCAGTCCTGCCTCATCCATAGTTACACTATGTATGTGACTTTATAACACCCCAACTTTAAATGCTGCCTCTCCACTTCGCTGCATATAGTTTAGCATTAATTGCAATTTACATACCCTTTCCCCCTTTTCTATGTGCTCATGTGACCGCAAAGCCCCGGCTCCTCTGTGTAATGTTCAAGGCTGACAATGGGGCAGATTTATATAAAGCAGTGATATCATCTACAAGAGTCCACTGCTCTAGGTGTCGGAGAGGGGGTTCCCTCCCACCAGCTGCAAAGAAAAACAAGGGAAAAAAGGGATTTAAATGCTAAATTGTATGCAGCGCAATGGACAGCAGTGGGGTGGCAGCTTTTATAAAAGGTGGATCTATAACCTAAACCTGTACTTTAGCTATTGGGCTCTGTTATATGACACTACTTTGCTTGTAGAAAATGGGAGACAGCGTGCAATTTCTGACATTTGACTGTGGTCAGACTTCAGATGACCTCTGAAACTCAAGTGTCAGGCACAGATGAAGAAGAGAAAGCAAATCTAAATCTTTCATAAGTAGGAACAATTATAGTGATACTTGATTTCCCCATCCTCAAGGGAAGAAAAAAATCCCTCCTTTCAGTCGGACTGTCCCCTGCACTGCAGGGGTTAAATGATCATTTGTGTCCAGTGTTCTGCCGAAAAATCAAACTCACCAAAATCTCCAACCACGTCACTTCCAGTGACTCTACAGCAGGAATTATTGGAGATTTCGTCGAGTTGCTGTTTTCACAGACCACCGGCAGCCTATACACTGCGGTGTTGTAAAATTTTGTCGGACCCGTGAAAAAATCGGACCTCGTCACTTCCGGTGACAGAGCATCACAAAACAGCTGATGGGAGTCGTCCGTGCGCATGCGCAGAAGACATTTTTCGAGGTTTGGCAAAATTATAACAGAGAGCGGACAGCTGATTGAGAGGAGGCGGGGCTGAGGTGCGACGGAGGACGGAGGATACCGCCGCGTCATCGAGACATTAGGGAGGGAGGCACATATGCAGAGCTGGCGGAGGAGGCGGGATGGAGGTTCGGCCGTGTAATAAATGCAGGACTTAAGCGACTCCTTATGTTTTATTATCTTTAGTAATTATCGTATTATTTATCCTTAGGATTTCATTACATTTAGTATTTCTTATTTTGTATTATATAAATAGTAAATGTAATGAAATCCTAAGGATAAATAATACGATAATTACTAAAGATAATAAAACATAAGGAGTCGCTAAAGTCCTGCATGTATTACACGGCCGCACCTCCGTCCCGCCTCCTCTATTCAGCTCTGCCGATGACGCGGCGGTGTCTTCCGTCCCACCTCAGCCCCGCCTCCTCTCAGTCAATTGCCCGGTCTGTGTTATAAGTTTACCAAACCAAGATAATGTCTTATGCGCATGCGCACTTGAGACTCCCATAACCGGAAGTGACGAGGTCCGATTTTTTCACGGGTCTGAGAAAATTTTAGAACACCGGCACACGTTATGACTGGACAATGTTAGTAACAGCCGCTACTAACCAAAAACATGGCCGCCTCCAAGGCGGCGACAACTTTTTTCCTCCTTACCCAGTGTTCTGTGAAAAGAGACAACTGATTGTGTACTGGAGTGTACAGGCTGCCAGTGGTCTGTGATAACAGCAACTTGTCAAAATCTCCAATTATTGCTGCTGTAAAGTCACCGGAAGTGACGTGGTTGGAGATTTTGGCAGAACACCGGCAGTGGACTTTCCATTGGCATCTTCACATCCAATGCAGGGCTATGGGCTCTGCATTGGACCTGATGACGCCAGAGGACATGTGTCTGCACAGAGAGGGAGAGGCTATTGTCACAAGCTTTACAGCCTGTGAGAGTGGAGAATGGGGTAAATAAAATTGCTTTTAGTGGCCCCTAGATCTGAACGAGCATTTTATCTTTGAAATACAGGTTAAGCCCCACAGCAAAGGAGCATTTTTCTTTCTCTAGAGTTCAGCTTTAAACTCTTTATGCTGATTCTTTTGTTTTGGAGGAGAAAAGAGGCAGACATCCTTGAATCAGGGCCAAAGCTGGGCCCCCTTGGGCCATGGGCCCGATAGAGGTTGCTACGTCTGCTTCACTACTTCCAACTTTCCAGCAGAACTTGAGTAAATCCATAGCTGCGAGTTGATCAAATACATATACATTAAAGCAAGTCTGTGAGCTTCACAGGCACATCAAAGTCTCCCTGCAACGGCTGCTGAAAGGGCCTCTTCACTTCACAGACTCCCGGGCTTGCTGTGATCAAAAAAACAGTATCAGTTTAATCACCCTACTTGTAAGCTCAGTGTGCTAAGTGTGTGGGCTCTAAGTATAGCACACAGAAAAGACCTTGTCTGTGCCACTTTGCAGACATTTTCAACGATTGCTGCAAAGATAACCTCGACCCAGAATACAACAAGAGAAATGTGACTTTTGCCAAACAAATCAACAGGATCTCCCTGCCCACATGTGATTGCACTGGGTACCTGAGTGGCCAATCACTAATTATATAAGTACTGTCACATGGGGGGAACAGCATTAAGTCACATGCTCCCCATACTTTAGAAGTATTAGGCATGTCAAATTGCTTTCCTGGGTGAATGGGAGTGAAGAAATGCAGCTGCATGGGCCAGGTATCCTAAGCCTCTCAAGGGTAAAGCACGGGTTCATTGTAGGCCACAACTATTACATCCTATTTTTTTTAACGGTCCTGCTGGAAGTTTGTTTTTTCTGTCTTTTTTTTTCTTAAACTTCTCTGTTAGCAAAACTCATCTTTAATGTGAGAGTTTCTCCCCCGCAGTACCTCCTCTTCACTATAAGATGGCCTCAGTCCTCAGGCTTGATTGATTCCCGGTACCACTATACCCAAAAAGACTGTAATGCATGGTGTCATGGCTCCGCCCTCTTGAGCAGTGTGCACTGTACCAACAGTGTTTTGATCATATGCTTCCTAAGAAGTTCAAAGTAGACCCAGCATGTCACATGACCAGCCAGAAGACATCAGAAAAAGGTAAGTAAAAAAAGCATAACATTGCGTAAAATTGCCAGATAATTGCAAGCAATGGTAGAATCCTGAAGCATTGTTTTTTTTTTTTTAATCTGCTGATCTACTGAACTGGCTAAACTATGAGCCGTGGGTGACCCTCCAACCATGGAGAACCAGTAAGAGCTGCAATTGACCATGGAGACCGACCATCTTAGAAGTGTTTGTTTTCAGACAGAGCAATGTTTAGTGGCATGGGTGACTGGGCAGGTAAGTATTCCGTATTTTCTATACAGGCGTGTGCCAGATGCATAATTAGAACCTTCAGGGCCCGGGTGCAAGAAACCATGAAAGGCCACCCTGACCCCATCCCAAGCACGTTTCACATGATCTGCATAGGGTTGCCACCTTTTTCTTCGTCAAGCCAAACCCGAACACTTTAGCAGCACATGACATGTCAGTGTCCCCTCCTTCCTAATAAAGGAGTCAGTGTCACCTCCTTCATAATACAGGGTTCAGTGTCACCCCTTCATAATACAGGGTCCCCCCACAGAAACCCCCATTAGATCAGAGTCCCCTTATATCATTGCCCCCCTTAGAGACACCCCATTAGATCAGAGTTCCCTTATATCGGTGCCCCCTATTAGAGACCCCCCATTAGATCACAGTCCCCTTCAATCAGTGCCCCCCTTAGAGAACCCCCATTGGATTAGAGTCCCCTTATATCAGTGCCCCTTCTTAAAGACCCCCGATTAGATCAGTCACCCTTATATCAGTGCCCCCCAAGAGACCCCCCATTAGATCAGAGTCCCCTTATTTCACTGCCTCCCCTTAGAGACCCCCCATTAGATCAGAGTCCCCTTATTTCAGTGCCTCCCCTTAGAGACCCCCCATTAGGTCAGAGTCCCCTTATATCAGTGCTTCCCTTAGAGACACAAAAAAAAATTCAAAATGCAGTGCAACCTGTATATTAAATCATATGTGAAAAATAATTGTGAATGATGGTGGAAACCCCCAAGAATAATCCAAGTATTAAAACACTCCAATCTTATTCAACCATATATACTTTGCAATGTTTATACACATAATACTATATGAATGGTGGTGGAAACCTCCAGTATTTTCCAACATACAGTATGTTGTACTAATATCCAACATATCCAACTCAAAAGGACTTTATAAAGACTTTATTGATTGTATTAATACTTGGATTACCCTTGGGGGTTTCCACCATCATTCACAAATACTTTGTCACATATGAACTAATAGAATTATAGGGGGATGTAGCACTGCAATTTTTATTTTATTTTTTTAGTTTGAGAACACATATCAGTGCAGCAACCCAACAGTGAGTTTGTTTACTAGGCTTTTTATTTTTTTATTTATTCGTTTTTTTGTCCAATTCTATCAGTGACACCACCCCCCCCCCTTCCCCTGGAAGACCAACCATTGATTTCTAAGGGGGAGGTCGCTGATATAAGGGGACTCTGATTTAAAGGGGGGTCTCTAAGGGGGGTGATGCTAATATAAAGGGACTCTAATCTAATAAGGATCTCTAAGGGGGATGCTAATATAAAGGGATTCTGATCTGGGGAGGTCTGTAAAGGGGGATGCTGATATAAGGTGACTCTAATATAATGGGAGATCTCTAAGGGGGGTACTGATATAGGGAGACTCTGATCGAATGGGGGGTTCTGTAAAGTGGGTGCTAACTGCTGATCGAATGGTTTGTCACCAACCATCTCACCTTTTGAGACCCCCATTAGCTCACAGTCCCCTTATATTAGTGCCCCCCTTTCTTAGAGACTCCAATTAGATCAGAACCCCCCTTATATCAGTGCCCCTGCACATAGATTGCCTTACTGGCGGGACTCAGGAGGAGCTGAAAGCCAGTAAGTGTGGAAGGCTGGGAGCCGGAGTTGAGGGGCGGAGCTGGGAGGTGGAACGGCTGTGACTCTAGGGTTATTTCCTTCCCCCTCCAATGTGTGCAGAGTGTCAAAAGCATATCATGGGTTGCTAAGGCACCTGGCAGTCCCAGCAACCAATGACTGCTTGCAAAAAAGATCATTGAGGCGGAAGGTGGGGGGAGGCGCCTGGCAGGGGAGAATAGAGAGAGCACAGGAAGGTGGTGCAGCTGACACTGAGCTGAGCCCAGTGCCAAAACTTGGTTCAGCCACCCTGGGGCCCCCCCCCTCCACAATGGCGGAACTCCAGGGCCTGGTTGTAAGTGCAACTGTTGCAACCCTGGTAGTTCCGCCACTGGCGTGTGCTTTGCTCAAAGGGTTTAACAGATCATGCTTAATAAGGGATTTTTTCCTTTGACTACTCCAGCTATGCATTTGCTCCACTTCCCTCCTGTGAGACTTGAACGGGCATGGCAGGTGGAGCAGAGATAGGACAGCGATTGTGTTACGCCTATTAGGTATCATCACACATGCATGAAAGCAATAATTCTAGGGCCATTATTCACAGTTACCTCTAAACTGCAAACATGTAAATGCTTTTAAATCATCAACTATGGACAATATTGGGTAACAAAGTTTATCGCTGTTTCACAAGCGTGTGCATTTTTATTGCTGTTTAGTATCTATCTTCTCGATGCAGCCTCACCTTTTTATATTTTACCAAAAATCTGGTAGTGTATTGTGTTTGTGTGTGCTAATGTATCTTTCACTGAAAGTATGTTTTAAAAAAACAAAACTAATTATACATAAAAAATACCACCATTTTATTCTCCGTGGTCTCTGTTTTCAGAAAATATATATTTGGGGCTTTTACCTAATCTTCTGGCCTAAAATGTGTATTTTAAAATGTATGCAAAAAATGAAAAAATGGCTCTGGTAGACAAGTGGTTAGGGGCAACAACAGAGTACATGTCGATGGGTCTGTAAGTGGGCTCAGAGAGGAGGCCGGGATTAGGAAGCATACTGTTCTGCATTCCCATAGTCATAGCATAAAATGACAAATGATAGGTGTAAGTGGGGCCCCCAGGGGTGCCAGAGGAATGCCAGTAATAAAATTAGGACCACTAAGTCACACATCAGCACTTAGTAAAGCCTAACTTTAACCTGTGTCACACTGCCCTAAAAGATGCCCACAACGTTTCACCAGCACCAGAAGCTGCAAGCCTCTGTCATCCATTACTCTCCTCTTTTACCCACAATAAGGCCTTGTGGACCAGTGTCCTGGGTGAAAGGCAAGGGGTGAATAGGATGATGAGAGCTGTCAGAAGATTCTCTATGGTTCCTAAAACATAAAACCATCTCTTCCTTCTTTTATTTGGTGGACCATATAGTTAACAAATTGCAACTACCTTAATGGCGCCCTGCGGCTTTACTGTTTACTAAAATGATACACGACACAAGAGGAGGAGCTGGCACAATTCTGGTGAGCCTAGGGAAAAAAATTCTAAATAAGCCTCTGCTACTAGCAGGCCATATCCTCTGACCAAACCCCAGCTGATGTCACTTAGGCACTGGTCCTTCTGCATCCCAACCTGTGTCAATTCAGCATTCACGGCAAAGCAACAGATTTAAAGAAAAGACAAAACAATCACACACCGATGGTGTATCCAACATTAAAGGCTTTATTCTAGCAAACACTTTGGCCTTATCTCCTGTCCAGAAACCACCAACTAACGCGTTTCGCCACTCAAAGCTTAATTGTAGAGACAGGTTTACTTTACTGCCCTCATACCCAGCAGCATAAATTTAGGGCTCATACATATGGGAAAACTGGGGCAAATATTGTAAAATATTTATGCCCAGGAGTCAAGGTATTGCGTACAAATGATCTATAGGATATGGCTGTACGTGGATACACGCAGCCTTGACCGTAAACATGTATGTGGATAGATCTACACATACAGCAAAAGGAAATACTCCATGCTGCATGGCCATGTGACAGTGCTGGACCACGTAGGTAAGTAGTAGTGGCTGTTGCAGCTGTCCTCTCTGAAAAGTGATTTGCGGTGGATATGTTGCCTCCTGGATTCCTGTTTTAACTCTTGAAAGCCCACAGCACCGTGCGTATTACATGCAGTTGTGACGCGACACCATTTACTTGAATGAGTCGCCTTTGGTGGCAGTACTGCCTGCCGATCGTGACCCGTGTTATAATTTTCATCACACTGCGGCCATATTAGCTTGCAGCTGGGGGGGTGATAAAACTGTGGTTCGACCACCAATTTTTACCACCCTGCCTGTCCATGTAAACAGGCCTTATAGTGAACCGGTTCATTTTTTGCACATAGTTCAAGCGCAGATTAACTAAATGAACATTCTTTAACTCCAAATGATAATCGATAGACATCTGCACCTATATAAACTAAAACCATTCCGGAAAAAAATAACAAACTTCTAAAACATTAAAATGTGAAATTAATTCAGAAAACAAAAAAAGTGTAAAACCGCATTTCAAATAAACAAATAAAAAGCTTTAAATGATTTCAACACATAAACGCCAAGAAAAATAAATATATCTTTAGCTTCCATGTGCATAAATAAATCATCACTTGCATCAGATACATTTTGAGTCAAGCTTAGAATATATTTGCATATTGCCAAAAATAAAAAAAAGACTAGAAGTAAAGCTGATAATACACAAAAAAATGAAAAACTCACCAGCTTTTAAATGGCCTTTAAACCACAGCAGACAAGTATTCAAAGCAGCCTGGTTAAACGCAGGCAGTGACATGGTCAGTACAATCCAGACATATTTTCTGGTTAGCAGCCTAAACAAAGTTTCAGCACTTTGCAGACAACCTCAGACAGTTAGTTTGGAGCTGTTCCAGCACTTCCCACTGGCTCACCTGTCATGTGTCACCTGATGCTGCCAGGGATGCAGGACTTGATGATCATGTCCCCATGATGTGACATTCTCCCCCTCCTTCACCTTTTACAGACTCAGCAACCTCCCCTCCACAGCAGTGTCTGTCCCTTGCTCCTCCCTGCACCTGCTACCAGCAATGTGATCTAGCCCTGGTGCAGACACGTGTTTTGTGTCACTCCAAATTCTCAGCACCCTCCTCCTCCCCTTTGCAAAGACACCCCCTCCCCAGGACTCCTGTGCCTAACCCCCCCTCGTCTGCTGCTGCAAGGTAATGCCATGAAAACACCAGTCACTGAGATGACTGTGCAGAATTCAAGGGGTTGTACGCTCCTCTAGGTAGGACATCTGGAGTAGAGCTAGCCCAGGGCATCTGTAGATCGGAAATGTTCAGTTCTGACTTTTGTGCCTGAACGGCCAGCGGTTTTCAGATGTCGGAGGTCAGTTGTCTTTCAGTACTGCATAAACATGAACACTTGGGTTGCTGAAGTGTGCATGCTTATGTTATAGTTGGGGGTGGACACCTATGGTCAGTGGTGAAGCTAGTGAGGTGAAGGTGCTGATGCAAATTTTGGATTAGTTCCTGTGTCTTGCTGGGCACTTCTACTAGCCACCTTGATGCCCTTCTGTAAACTTACAATAATGTTGTGCGCGCCACAGGCTGAATCTCAGATTGTGCAAGGCTGGTCATCCAACTGGTAACTACTGCTTTATGGTAACTTTGGATCAGTTCAGATTTAGGGGCCTAGAAACCAGCCCAGGCCTTCCTGGTCAGGGGCCTGGATGCAGCTGAAACTGCTTTGATTCCAATTCCTAAGCTTTCTTATAGGGCTGTATCATCTCATTGCAGACAGCAGCCTTGGTACTAGGTAATGGCACATGACCATGGAACAAGGTAAGGTCAATATTTCCCCTGAGTGTTCCTGCTGGACTACAGAGCACCCCTGCTCTCCATCTCCATTGTGTTCTACAGTCCAACAGAGGAGAAGTTAGGTAGGACTGATAACACTGCTTGGGATTTCCATGCAGCAGAGTTAGTGTTGCCCCCTTACTACAGGATGTTAGGAACACACTGGAATTCTGACATTTTTCTGTACTTGCAACATTTTAACCAGTTCCTACCCGGCCAATGGAGGTCGGACGGGGGCCGCTCTAGTTCCAGGTGACATCCTCCCCAAAATGCGCCTCACGCACACCCTTGGGGTCACCCTGCAGCACGATCTGTCACTCACTGTGTCTACCAGACACAGCTGATGACAGATCAGTGTACCAGCCCGCTGCCAGTACCAGGTAATCGCTGTGACCAATCACAACAGATCACATGACAATTGTATACAATAGATAGCTGCCATTCATTGTGTACTTTTGTGTTGATCTCTGAGATTGGTCACAGTGATCACATGGTACAGAGAGGGCCAATCACAGCCCATCTGTACCATGTTATTAACTGTTGCCAATCACAGCTAATCACAATAGTAAACACTAAATAAAGCGACTTCATTCTATAAAAATGGTTGTTTATAACAATGATATTCACTGTTACAAGCAATCATAGTGTGCAAAAAAAAAAAAATCCTCCCCAGTGTTACAGTGTTACTATAGTAACACCATTTCGCTCTGGTCACAGTATGCCAAAAAAAAAAAAATTGCAAAAAAAAAAGAGAGAAGCATCATTATTATATGTATGTTTTTTTACATGCTGTCATCAGTATCACCATCACACCAGTTATATGATGACGCTGTACTGCACTGGTGACTTTATGAAAAAAAAAAAAAACACATTGTAAAAAAAACAATTTTTTTAAATGTTTTAATTTTCCAAAAAATTGTGACAAAAAATTACAACTTCAAAAAACCCACCATGCCCCTTACTAAATATCTTTTGGACTGTCTACTTTCCATAAAAGGATAATTTGGGGGATATTTGTAATGTCTTGGCGTTTCCAGGTCAAGAAATGAGATAGACCATCAGTATATCAGTATTGATTAATTTTCAGATATAAATACCATAGATTGTAGACTCTATAACTTTCCTACAGACTAAATAATTACACTGGGTTATTGTCACCAAAGAAATGTAGCAAAAAACATTTTGGCTTACATTTATGAAGAACGATTATTTATTTGCAAAATTTTATATCAAAAACAAAGAAAAACATGTTTTTTTTCAAAATTATTTTCAGTCTTTTTTCATTTATTTAGCAAAAAAATAAAAAAAAACAACACCCAAAAAAAGCTCTATTAAAAAAAAAAAAAATTATACAAATTTAATATTGGTACAGTGTTGCATGACTGCGCGTTTTATTCAAAGTGTGACAGTGCTGAAAGCTAAAAATTGGCCTGGGCAGGAAGGGGGTTAAAGTGCCCGGTATTGAGGTAGCTAATGAGATAACATGAGATAATGTTTCCCTGACATGCACTTTATTAAACAGAGAAAGCAGAAGCCACCTCGGGGATCACCGTACTTGGCAACACGGCTCAATATCTAAAATTGTGCCAATATGACCTCTGCTGAAAGATCAGCCTGCACCTGAACTTTGATTCTACAGGTGAGCAAAGATTACATGAGCACATGCCAAGGTATTTGATTGTGTGATTGGCTGCCATAGGATGCCAGGTGAGCAGTTACCACAACCATTCAAGGGTCTTCTGATGCTGGCTGCTAGGGGATGTATTGTAGCTGGAGGGGGATCAATATTTGCACTGCAGAAGGGGTCTGTTGTTGCTGGGGAAGTCTACTGGTGGGGGATCTATTTTTGCTGGGGTTTGTCTTATGTTGCTGGGGGGTCAGTTGTTGCTGGGAGAGATCTACTGCTAAGGGGGGGACAATTAATGCAGGCTGTGGGGAGATCTGTTGTTGCTGCCAGGGCTTTATTGTTGTACTATGGGATATTTTGTTGTGGGTGGTGCATTGTTGTTGGGGGGATCTATTGTTGCTGGAGGGTGTATTGATGTTGCTGGCTGCAGGAGATCTATTTTACAGATTTTTTTGTTATCATTAATAATCATTAACAAAATTTCATACTTACAGTACTTGGTACCAAAAATAGTTCTGTATTCTCTATAAAGGGCAGTACTGGGGGGTGGGCAGGGGGTGGAATCGGGGAACGGTCCTCGGAAGTAGGTAGGGGCGGAGAAAAGGAGCGAGTCAGAGAGGGAGAGTTCCTGCACCTATTCTTCCAGAAAAAAAGCCCTGTTGGTATCTATAAAAATACATACACATCTCATTAATTCATTAATTCATGGTTAGTGTTGAGCGAACATGGACTGTATTATTCGTGTTCGTACCGAATAATTGTATTTTTGTTACCCGAACACGGACCCGAAAACTTTACTGTATGATCGGGTTTAAAATCCGTGTTCGGTCATTTTATTTCCTGTTTTGTATGTAGCGCTTTTAATGGCGCGCTTTTAATGGCGGGCTTTCAACAGCCAATCAACAAGCGTTTAACTGGTGTGCCTTAAGCCATCCCAGCCATGCCTACTAATGTATTAGTAGCTGTGATTGGCCATCTGAAGCATGTGACCATGTTTTTATAAGTTCGAGAGCCCCAGCGCGCTGCGTCATTCTGCTGTAGTTTAGGGACAGAGCACACATCATACGTGCTGATTAGGGAAAGACAGTGATTCTGTGAAAAATGTTGTCCGAAAAGAATGCAGGGTCAGGTCAGAGTGCAGGCAGGGAGAGTTATTAGAGCATTTTAGGGCGAGGCTGGAGAATAGGCAGGGTCAGTGTTCTACATCGATTTTGCTGTGTGGGGGGTTGTGCAGTGCCAGTGAACGATCTTATCGAGTATTATTAGGGACAGGCTGGAGAATAGGCAGGGTCAGTGTTCTACATCGATTTTGCTGTGTGGGGGGTGGTGCAGTGAACACAATCTTTTTGCCCTCAGTTAAGCCCGCTGAGGTGGAGGGAGAAAAAAATCTATTTTTATCAGTCAGTTGTGTGCAGCGTTTTTGCTTCAGTGCTGACTGTGATAAGACACTGCTGTGTTCACATGTGCTATTGAGTGATTTTCAATTTTATACACTTTTTTCTATTCCACTATTCAATATACACCCCTTTGGGTTAAAAAAATTAATTTGTGGCATTTCCCTTCATAGCCTGCAGCAGAGCTGACTGACATAAGACACTGCTGTGTTCACATGTGCTATTGAAAAATCACCAATTTTATATCATATTTTCTATTCCGCTATTCAATCTACACCCTTGGGGTAAAAATAATAAAATTGCGGGATAGTCTGTATCGGTACGTGTGAGATACACCTTTCCAATTTTTGGGGCGCATCTTACACCGCCGAGGATTGCAGGGTGTTTCAGTTTGCCTCCTGCCTGTTCCGAACTCCTCCTACTCCTCATCCTGTCTTTGGGGTACAAAAAATAGTAATCAGGGCCTAGTCTGGGTCTGTACGTGTGGGATAGATACACCTTTTGATATCATATTTTCTATTCTGCTATTCAATCTACACCCTTGGGGTAAAAAGAATTAAATTGCGGCATAGTCTGTATCGGTACGTGTGAGATACACCTTTCCAATTTTTGGGGCGCATCTTACACCGCCGAGGATTGCAGGGTGCTTCAGTTTGCCTCCTGCCTGTTCTGAACTCCTCCTACTCCTCATCCTGCCTTTGGGGTACAAAAAATAGTAATCGGGGCCTAGTCTGTGTTTTTACGTGTGAGATACACCGTTTTATAAATTTTTTTTTTCCATTCCGCTATTCAATCTACACCCTTTGGGGTAAAAAGAATTAAATTGCGGCATAGTCTGTATCGGTACGTGTGAGATACACCTTCCAATCTTTTGGGGCACAACTTCCACCGCCGAGGATTGCAGGGTGCTTCAGTTTGCCTCCTGTTCCGAACTCCTCCTACTCCTCATCCTCATCCTGCCTTTAGGGTACAAAAAATTGTATTCGGGGGCCTAGTCTGTGTTTGTACGTGTGAGATACACCGTTTTATAACATTTTTTCTATTCCGCTATTCAATCTACACCCTTTGGGGTAAAAATAATTAAATTGCGGCATAGTCTGTATCGGTACGTGTGAGATGCATCTTCCACCGCCGAGGATTGCAGGGTGCTTCAGTTTGCCTCCTGTTCCGAACTCCTCCTACTCCTCATCCTGCCTTTAGGGTACAAAAAAAATTGTAATCGGGGCCTAGTCTGTGTTTATACGTGTGAGATACACCGTTTTATAACATTTTTTCTATTCCGCTATTCAATCTACACCCTTTGGGGTAAAAATAATTAAATTGCGGCATAGTCTGTATCGGTGCGTGTGAGTTACACCTTCCAATCTTTTGGGGCGTATCTTCCACCGCCGAGGATTGGAGGGTGCTTCAGTTTGCCTCCTGTTCCGAACTCCTCCTACTCCTCATCCTCATCCTGCCTTTAGGGTACAAAAATTGTAATCGGGGCCTAGTCTGTGTTTATACGTGTGAGATACACCGTTTTATAAAATTTTTTCCTATTCCGCTATTCAATATACACCCTTTTGGAGTGTAAAAAATTTAATTACGGCATAGTCTGTATCGGTACATGTGAGATACACCTTTTTAAATTTGTTTGGCGCATCTCCTTCCACTGCCGAGGATTGCAGGGCGCTTCAGTTTGCCTCCTGTTCCGAACTCCTCCTACTCATCATCCTCATCCTGCCTTTAGGGTACAAAAAATTGTAATCGGGGCCTAGTCTGTGTTTGTACGTGTGAGATTGTAAGATTCTGGTACCCTTAATAATCTATTTCCTTCCAAATATGCGTCCCACCTTTCTTACTAGGTGGTACGCATACACCTTTAAGACAGATGATGTCATCGCTGAGCGCCGCAGAGCGGCTATTTCAACCGCCGGCGTTCTCACTCACATCGTTCGTTCAACCTGCCTTGTGTATCCACATGCTTTCAAGCCTGTCTTGCTGTCGGAACCTCCAGCTGGTTGCTTCTACCTGGAGCAGACCGGAACCTCGCTACTGATCCCTGTATCTCGCTACCGGATCTTTCCCTCTCTACTGGACCCCTCTACTACTAACATTTACTAGTGATAAGTACCCCACAGGGGAATCCTCCATAACCTACTTCCACTATCTATCATCTGCACTGTTGCATAGATTGCTAGCTCTTGAGCCTACTACCATCTACTATCTGCACTGTTACATAGATTGCTAGCTCTTGAGTCTACTACCATCTATCATCTGCACTGTTACATAGATTGCTTGTTCTTAAGTCTACTACCATCTATCCTTGCACTGGGTTAGTCTATCCTGTAATTGTCATCTGCTGTCCTTACCACCTGTCACCATACTCGATTACTAACCTATCTGCACTCTACCTAATACCATCTAGTACTCTCCTGAACAAACCTATCAAGTACTTACCATCTCTATCACTGTTCACACCTGTCCCTTCAGCACAACACCTTCATACTGTCATATACATTCCACCACTCCAGGAACATCTTATTGAGTGTGTATATTTCTGTATGTTGAAGCTGACAGGCCCACAGTGATGAGTCTGGAGAGTTGGATCTGGTTATTCAACACATCTCTACATGACTACTGAGTGGAGATTTTGCAGCTGCATATCCAGCCTACTACAAAAACGCAGGAGCGTTACAGAGATACACCCTTTTATAAAATTTTTCCTATTCCGCTATTCAATATACACCCTTTTGGAGTGTAAAAAATTAAATTACGGGATAGTCTGTATCGGTATGTGTGAGATACACCTTTTAAATTTGTTTGGCGCATCTCCTTCCACCGCCAAGGATTGCAGGGCGCTTCAGTTTGCCTCCTGTTCCGAAACTCCTCCTACTCCTCTTCCTCATCCTCCCTTTAGGGTACAAAAAATTGTAATCGGGGCCTAGTCTGTGTTTGTACGTGTGAGATACACCGTTTTATATCCTTTTTTCTATTCCGCTATTCAATATACACCCTTTTGGGGTGAAAAAAATGTAATTTGCGTCATACTTTGCATATTTGACTGTGAGATACACCCGTTGTATTTGTATACTAGTTTTCTATTCCGCTATTTAATAAACACCCTTTTGGGGTAAAAAAAATTAAATTGCGGCATAGTTTGCATATTTGACTGTGAGATACACCCGTGCGATACTGTTGTTGTTTTGTTCCGCTATTCAATAAACACCTTTCTAGGGCAAGATCATAAATTACAGAAATATGAGGAGACCGTCAAATAGGGCCCGTGGCCTGGGTCGTGGTGCTGCTGGTAGAGCTCCTGTTGCAAGGAGAGGACGTGGTCGATCTGTGCCAGCTACACGCACAAGTGAAACACCTTCAAGTGTGATTAGGCGACAGAACCTGCAGCAGTATTTGGTAGGGCATCATGCGCCTCTAGAAGTGATGAGGCCAGAAGAAGTACAGGCAATAGTAGATTGGGTTGCTGACAGTGCCTCCAGTTCCTTCACATTGTCTCCCACCCAGTCTACTGCAGAAAGGTCAGAGTTGGCACCTGCAGCCAATGTCCAACCGTCTTTCACCTCACCCCCTTGCAAATCAGGCAAGCAGTCTGAGCCCCAAGTCATGCAGCAGTCTCTTCTTCTTTTTGATGACTCTGTCAGCAGGGTTTCCCAGGGCCATCCACCTAGCCCTGCCCCAGAAGTGGAAGAGATTGAGTGCAGCGATGCCCAACCACTTATTTCTCAAGATGAGTACATGGAAGGACCATCGCAGCACGTCTCTGATGATGACGAAACGCAGGTGCCAACTGCTGCGGCACTCAGAATTGTGGAAACCGACAAGGAGGGCAGGGGTGAAGACTGGGTGGAAGATGATGTGGAGGACGATGAGGTTCTCGAGCCCACATGGAATGAAGGTCATGCAGGTGACCTGAGTAGTTTGGAGGAAGAGGCGGTGGTCGCACAGAGCCACCAGCACAGCAGAAGAGGGAGCAGGGTGCAGAAGCAGAGCGGCCCTGCCTTAGACACTACGCCTGCTACTGCCCAACGCAGCAAGGGACCGAGCGCACCAAAGCCAGCTCAAAGGAGTTCTCTAGCGTGGAAGTTCTTCAGAAAATGTGCTGATGACAGGACACGAGTGGTTTGCACCCTGTGAAATCAGAGCCTGAGGCGAGGCATAAACCTTCTCAACCTGAGCACAACCTGCATGATCAGGCATCTAAGTGCAAAGCACGAGCTGCAGTGGAGTAGACACCTTGAAAACCAAGAAAGGTCTCTGGCTCCTCCTGCTTCCTCTTCTGCTGCAGTCTCGCCCTCTCCATCCACCTCTGTAGTGATACCGGCACCTGCCACCCCGCAAACAGATGATCTGTCAGCAACACCACCACCTGGGTCACCAACCATTTCCACAATGTCCCGTGGAAGCGTTCAGCTTTCCATCTCCCAAACACTTCAGAGGAAGAGGAACTACCCCCCTACCCACCCGCGATCCCTGGCCCTGAATGCCAGCATTTCAAAATTCTTGGCCTTTGAAATGCTGTCATTCCGTCTGGTGGAGACGCACAGTTTTAAAAGCCTTATGTCGGTCGCTGTCCCACACTACGTCATGCCCAGCCGCCACTACTTTTCCAGGCAAGCCATCCCTTCCCTGCACAACCAAGTGGGGGAAAAAATCAGGTGTGCACTGCGCAACGCCATCTGTGCCAAGGTCCACCTAACTACCGATACGTGGACCAGTAAGCACGGTCAGGGGCGTTATATCTCCCTAACGGCACACTGGGTAAATGCAGTGGCGGATGGGCCTGAGGCGGATAGCAATTTGGCGCATGTCCTTCCACCACCGAGGATTGCAGGGCGCTTCAGTTTGCCTCCTGTTCCTAACTCCTCCTACTCCGCTTCCTCATCCTCTACCGCCTCCTCATCCGGTCAGCGTAACACCTTCACCACCAACTTCAGCACAGCCAGGGGTGAACGACAGCAGGCAGTTTTAAAACTTGCCTGTTTGGGGAAAAAAAACACACACCGCGCAGGAGTTGTGGAGGAGCATGGAACAGCAGACAAATGAGTGGTTGCTGCCAGCGAGCCTCAAGCCCGGCCTGGTGGTGTGCGATAACGGGCGAAATCTCATAGCAGCTCTGGGCCTAGCCGGTTTGACGCACATCCCTTGTCTGGCGCATGTGCTGAATTTGGTGGTGCAGAGGTTCCTTAAAAATTACCCCGATATGTCAGAGCTGCTGCAGAAAGTGCGGGCCGTCTGTGCGCACTTTCGGCGTTCTTACCCTGCTGCTGCTCGCCTGTCAGCGCTGCATCGTAACTTCGGCCTTCCCGCTCACCGCCTCATATGTGACGTGCCCACAAGGTGGAACTCCTCCTTGCACATGCTGGAAAGACTGTGCGAGCAGCAGCAGGCCATAGTGGAGTTTCAGCTGCAGCACGCACGCGTGAGTCGCTCTGCGTAACAGCACCACTTCACCACCAATAACTGGGCCTCCATGCGAGACCTGTGTGCCTTGTTGCACTGTTTTGAGTACTCCACCAACATGGCCAGTGCCGATGACGCCGTTGTCAGCTTAACTATCCCACTTCTATGCCTCCTTCAAAAAACGATTCGGGCAATGATTGAAGAGGATGTGGCACAGGATGAGGAGGAGGAGGATGAAGAGGTAACATTTCCAAGGCTTTCAGGGCAGTCATTCGCAAGTGGCTCCGAGGGTGGGTTCCTGCACCCACAAACGCCAGGGACACAATTGTCCAGCAGGGGCACAGTTCTGGAGGATGAGGAGGAGGAGATGGAGGAGGAGCTGGAACCATGTTCACAGCAGGGTGGCACCCAGGCCAGCTCATGGCCATCACTGGTGCGTGGCTGGGGGGATACAGAGGACACAGACGATACACCTCCCACAGAGGACAGCCTTTCGTTGCCTCTGGGCAGCCTGGCACACATGAGCGATTACATGCTGCAGTGTCTCCACAATGACCGCCCAGTTGCCCACATTCCAAATTGTGCTGATTACTGGGTGGCCACGCTGCTGGATCCCCGTTACAAGGACAACGTACCGTCCTTAATTCTCTCACTGGAGCGCGATCGCAAGATGCGCGCGTACCAGCGCACGCTGGTAGACGCGATGCTGCTGGCATTCCCACCTGACAGTGGGGCCACAGTGGAAGCACAAGGCCAAGGCAGAGGAGGAGGAGGAGGAAGAGGTCGCCAACGCAACCAGGGCACCGCCAGCACCTCAGAAGGCAGGGTTAGCATGGCCGAAATGTGGAAAAGCTTTGTCAGCACGCCACAACAAACAGCAGTACCAGTAGCTCATATGGAACGTCTTAGCTGGAGGCAGCAGTTCACCAACATGGTGGATCAGTATGTGTGCACACGCCTACATGTAGTGAATGACGGGTCTGCCCCCTTCAACTTCTGGGTCTCCAAATTGGGCACATGGCCTGAGCTTGCCCTTTATGCCTTGGAGGTGCTGGCGTGCCCTGCAGCCAGTGTATTATCTGAACGTGTATTTAGCACGGCTGGGGGCGTTATCACAGACAAGCGCAGCCGCCTGTCCAGAGACAATGTGGACAAGCTCACGTTCATTAAAATGAACCAGGCATGGATCCCACAGGACTTTTCCGTACCTTGTGCAGAGATGGATACCGACCCAGCCATTGTTATATTTTTGATCTTTCTCACTCTTTTGGGGTGTACCCTCATTTAAAATGACTGAAAAAAAGCAGTGTTGGCTACCTCGTCCTCCTCCACCGCCGCTTCCACCTACACCGCCACATCCACCACCACCTCAACCTCCTATGGGCCTCGTCCTTCACAGATGAAGAAATTTTTTTTATTTTTTTTGTTTTTTTTTGTTGTTTTAAGTTATTTCCCTATCCACATTTGTTTGCAATACACTTGCCATGCTCTTAACTACATTTTGCTGCCATTTGCAGCACTCTAGCCCTTTCCATTGGTGTTTTAGAGCCATTTTAGTGCCTGAAAGTTCGGGTCCCCATTGACTTCAGTGGGGTTCGGTGTCCGGGTAAAGTTTGGAAAAAGTCCGGGACACGGACTTTTTTTTCAAGTTCAGCCGAACCCGCCGAACACGGACATCCAGGTGTCCGCTCAACTCTATTCATGGTATAACTGACAGATAAATCTGGATACAAAAAAAAAAAAAGAGTACACATATACTGACCCATGGAGTAGAGGGCTGCATTGGGTTTGGGCTCCAGAGGGACCCCCAGGACCCAATGCAAATCTTGCGGGTGTGGGCGGTTTTACCACTGCTGCGGGCAGGAGTGGGCGATCAAAAAATTTTGCGGAGACACTCGGGGAATAGTGCAACTTGGTGTAACGTATTTTCTGGCATATAAGACAACTTTTTTTTAATAATAAAAATATACCCCAAAAATCCTGGGTCGTCTTATACCTTTGCCAATCAGAGCAGGCTTTGTATGCAATAATAGAATACACAGCTTGCCGTGAATGGCTCAGCGTGGTACATAGAGTATTACAGCACAGGGACAGGGACGTTCTGGGTGTAGCCAAAGCAGTGCTTTAAGTGGGCTGGTATGCACTGGTACTCAGTACCGCCACTTCCAAATATGGCTCTTGAGCATACCGCCACCTCTCCGTGTGCCTGCGCTCATTTTGGACATCTGCGCCCTCAATTGCCCCCCCCCCCCAAGAATATTTCCCACTTCAGAGCCAGACCAGTCACCACCAATGAGTCCCCCTGCTCTAGAGTCCCGGCCCAGGCCAGGGGGGGTGCTCTGTGGGGACCCTGATGTGGGGTGGGGGGCGACAAAATTTATAGGCTATAATAGAGTACCGGCACCTCTTTTGGGCCACTTAAAGCACTGAGCCAAAGCTTACTGTATACACATCCAGCGGGCTAAACTATTAATAATAGAGAAGTTCTGTATGCAGCAGAAGCTACAGTACATATTAGGGCACATCTAGCGGGCTAAAATATTTAATAGGGACGTGATGGCTCCACTGATGTTATGAAATGGTTTTGCCTCAGAAGAGGGTGTAGTCTTATACGGCAAAACCGCAGGAGTGGACACAAACATTGCGGGTGCGGGCGGGAGTGGACACAAACATTGCGGGAGTGGACACGAACATTGCGGGTGTGGGCGGGAGTGGAACACAAACATTGCGGGTGCGGGCGGTCCTGGCCATACATTCAGCGGGTATGGGTTTTATAAAACAGTCCCGCGCAGGGCTCAAGCAGCGAGACACACCGCATGCAAGTTTAAAAGCCAATATTGGGATGGTTTGTTCAGGTGCTCAAACACACCGGACCACCAAGGACGAAGCCTGAGCAGCCCAGAGGGCCAAAACTTTACCAAAAGGGCCAAAGTGAACCTAGATGCAATAAAAGTAAATGATAATAAAAAGACACGCCCATGTATGTACTGCAGAAAAAAAAACACCCACCTACCTAGCAGGTGGCTGCAAATAGAAAATACGGGACCCAATAGACAACAAGTGTCAAAAGCAAATATGCAAATGGCAAGAGGGTACACATAGCGATGGCAGACCAGAAAGGGACCCAAAGGATATTGGTAGATGTTAATCTGAAAGGTAGGAACAATTATATTTCAATTAGAAACCGGTATAAGCTATATACTCAGCATTTAAAAATAAAAAAATATTGTGAATATAAACAGGTAATAGGTTACCGAAGTGAGAGAAAATGTTTTTTCCATAAAAAAATATAGGGAAAATGGATCTTACCTTGTGTCCACACACAACAGAACTGCATCCCAGCAAGAACCAAAAACTTACTGAACTGTTTATATAGTGTAAAGGTTGAAAATCAACCTGGACACATCCCATCGGTGAGTGGTAGTGGTGTAAAGAATTTGCAACAGAAGGTTCATTGAAGGCCCTCCAGAGAGATAAGGCGCATGGCGCCGACCCCCACACCCACAACACCACTACAGGCCGAAAGTGTCTGCGGAGAACAATCCCGACATTGGGCGTGTCACTGAGGGGCTTAGGAGGATACCTCGCAGACATGGCCGTGAATGGGTAGAAAGAGGGGGGAGGGGTGGCGTCCCGTGCCGCAACCTCGCCAGTGCTTGAGATCGAGGGATGGTAGAGGTGGGAGGGCGTGACGCGATGGGCAGGACTGCCATGGTACGTCACCTCCCAGCCGTGACACAGTGAAACCGGAAGATCCGATCAGCTGACACCAACGAAGAAGGCCGTCAATGGAAACCATTGACGGCCCCCGTGCGCTGGATGGAAAGCATGACCCAGGAGCAACCAAATCCCCCTAGTGGCACCTGCATGCACAAGCACCCGCAAAAAAAACCATGCCAAAATGTAAGGAACTGGTATGTAATTGTGGCACACTCCTAGGTAGGTGCTAGGAAAAAGCATAGTTTGCTCTGCCTGCTTCACAGGGGAGCCTGATCAGTAGTTAGGCCTGTTGCATGTGTCCATGTGTGATTGATCTGGTCTGAGGGAGTGTCCCCACTGTTTCCAATAGGGGAGCATGTTGGACAGTGGAGGAAACCCAGCCAGTGACACACAGGCTTCTATCCCAGTGGGTTGGTACAACAGTGGTGCATCCTGGGATATATAATAAAAGCCAAGGGCACATGTGATAAGGCATCTTTGGCGGGAAGCCAGGTCCCAGGAGGAGGGTGACGGCTGTCTCTCCTCCTGCTGCTGAAGAAAGTGGTCACAGGCGGCCAGCCTTGTGGGCCAGACATGTGGAGCTGAGCCAGGAGGTCCAGTGGATGCTGACAAGGGAGTTGGAGGCAGAGCAACCCAGGGAAAAACAGTGTCCGTGAGTAACGGGAAGCTTGCCAGGGGTCTGCCCAGGAAGGGGACCACTCCAGTAGAGTGTCAGTGGACGGGAGGTCAGCACACACAGCAAGTGAGAAAGGGGGTGCCAAGTTAGACCCTGAAGACTAACCTAAATAAGAGTTCATATTCTTTATCTTCACTTCAGTGGCAAGTTGAAGCAGCAGCCTTGCCGCACTCTACAGTCAGTTGTGCTCAGGAATTGTGCATAGTTCAAGTTGTGAGTATCCCACTCATCCCTTCTCCCACCCCAGTTCCAAAATAAAACACAAAAAAAACAACATCCCCTGGACTGTTTATTGACTGAGCCAAGGACTAAATTGCTATTTGTCTGCTATCCGTTGCTAAGGGTAACCCAGAGGAATCCAGAAGGTGCAATTCTCAGCAGCTCCCTAGCAGGCAGTGCTACATGTGGGGGCTCGTCCGGGATATCGCCCTTGGTTACCGGAATGGTTGGTAATGGCAATGGCTGAAGAAAATTTGTGAAAATTTCATTTTTCTTTCAAGATTTGTGTTGCAAGAGAAGTGTGAGGCCTGCTCTACGAGAGATAGGGAGAGTGGGATGAAAAATCAAATGCACAGTGATGGTTGACAACGGCAAAGGAAGAACCTGTGTTTGAACTGTAAATTGTCTGCTCAAGTAATGTGGTGGAGAGCAGGAGAGTTGCATCTTACTGTGAAAATTAACTGTGCATGCTTAACAGTAAATGGCGCAAGTGTGGATGGAGAAAATGGCGGCCCAGGGCACGTGGATCAGTGGGCCATGTGTGTGCCAGAGCTATGCAGGAAAGTGTTGACCATGCATCTAATGACAGCTGGACAGTCTTCCAAAATAGTGGCAAAATGGATGCTGTTGTAAAATCCTTCAGTATTTAGAGCTTTCATGGTTCCTTTCTTCCGGGTTGCGTTCCACCGCTCGGTCAGGTGGAACGCAGATGGGCGTGGTGTAGCTTGACAACGCTCTGACGTCATCATCGGGCGCCGCTGAGGGCGCCTATTTCAACTAGCGGTTTGCATGCACACATTGTTCGTGCAACCGCTCTCAGCAGATGCCTAACCTGACGCTGCCAAATCTTCCAGTGACACACCCCATTGCTGGACCGACCGGAGCTTCGCTACCCTATGCTAACCATTGCTTGCTTCTTGGATATTGATAAGTACCCCACAGGGGACCCCTCCTTATTAGTGATGTCGCGAACATAAAATTCGCTGTTCGCGAACGGCGAACGCGAACATCGGCGAATGTTCGCGAACATTGCGAACCGCCATAGACTTTAATAGGCAGGCGAATTTTAAAACCCACAGGGTCTCTTTCTGGCCACAATAGTAATGGAAAAGTTGTTTCAAGGGGACAAACACCTGGACTGTGGCATGCCGGAGAGGGATCACACAAAAAAAAGTTCTTAAAAATTGTAATTTTTTGATAGAGAGCCAATTATTGGCTAGGCTTAGAGGATTAGGGTTAAGGTTAGAGGGTTAGGGTTATGGTTAGAGGGTTAGGGTTAGGTTTAGTGTTAGGGGCTAGGGTTAGGGTTACGGTGAGATACTTAGGGTTAGAGTTAGTAGCCCTACCCCTACCCCTCTAACTCTAACCCTAAGCACTAAAAATAACCCTAACCTTAGCCCTGACCCTAACCCTAGCCCTAACCCTAACCCGAGCCCTAACCCTTATTCTATTTTTTTCTGGTTCTGGACATGCTACAGAGCTGAAACTTCACAGGTACACTTTTTAGACCCCCCAGACAATAAATCCAAATAATTTTTTTTTTTTTTAAGTTTTTTTTTTTTTTTTTTTTTTTTAAGTTTTCCAATAATTGGCTCTCTATCAAAAATGACAATTTTTAAGAACTTTTTTTTGTGTGATTTAGTGTCTAGGGGGTCTAAAAAGTGTACTTGTGAAGTTTCAGCTCTGTAGCATGTCCAGAACCAGAAAAAAAGATAATTTTTCAGTAGAGCAGGGATGGTGGGAACCCCTTTTACACCTATATGATCTTTTTTTTCTGTTTCTGGACATGCTACATATATATATATATATATATATATATATATATATATATATATATATATTAAAAAAATACTCAAATACCAGCCCTCAAAGGGGCTTTTGGGGACAATATATATATATATATATATATATATATATATATATATATATATATCCAAAAAAAACCTCAAATACCAGCCCTAGGAAGGGCTTTTTGGGGTGCTGTCCTTACAGCAGGAGTGTACCAAGAACACTGGCTAACAAGACCGGGAACTGTCCCCAGCTATAACAGCAGCAGCACCAGCACTTTCCCTGCTCTCAGTAACACAGAAATGATCTAAGATGGATGCTGCCCTTGCTTATTTATAGGAGGTGGGAGGGAGGTATGCTGATTGGCCTGGAATGTGTCTGCTGCCTGTGATGTTCAGGGTCAAAGTTTGCCTCAATGATGATGTATAGGAGGCGGACCGAACATCGCATATGTTCGCCCGCAGCGGCGAACGCGAACGTTCGAAGTTCGCCGGGAACCGTTCGCCGGCGAACCGTTCGGTACATCTCTACTCCTTATCAACACCGCTTGCTACCTATTAACTGCATTGCTGAACTTGATTGCTAGCTCTTGTACATCTTGCTCTCTAACAACTATTACCTGCATTGCTGAATTAGATTGCTAGCTCTTGTACATCTCATCTACTAATACCTATACCTATACTGCTGAATAGATTGCTAGCTAGTATACACAGTGCTGTATTTTGGCCTAGGCCAACAAGGCCCAGGCCTAGGGCGGCACTTTGCAGGGGGGCAGCAAAAAAGCCACCCCCCTCCTCCTGAGACTCTATTGGCCACTGGTTGTTAGAGTCGCCTCTCTCACCCCTCATCTCTCTCATCCCCCCCCCCTCTCTCTCATCCCCCCTCTCTCTCCCCCTCTCACCCACCCCCTCACCCACCCCCCTCTCTCTCTCCCTCTCACCCACCCCCCCTCTCTCTCTCCCTCTCGTGAGATCTCAGGGGATCATGCTGGGACTTGTAGTCCTTCAATTTTGGAGGGAGTTACATCCGTTGAAAAAGGAGTGGGTTAAATTTACATGGGGGGGCACCCAATTTTAGTCTTGCCTAGGGTAGCACAAAACCAAAATACACCACTGATTATACATCCTATCTACTACTACCTACTGCCTGCTTTGACGTAACTAATTGCTAGCTCTTCAGAACACTATCCACTACCATTTACTACTGTACCGCTGAACCTATACTATAACTCCAGTGTATCATATTCACTGCTACTAGCGTTAGTACCTGTCACTCTTATAACATCGCTTGCTGAGTGTTTGTACATGTGCATACTGAAACAGGCTGAACCACTATGATGAGTCAAGAGAGTTAAATCAGGTGATTTGACATACCTCTACAAGGCTACCGAGTGGAACTCTGCAGCTGTAGATCCAATTCATTAAATAATCAACCAGAGCGTTACAGATTGCACGAACCCAAAAAATGGATCCAGCAGATATGACCACTCATGTCATGCACCTAACTCAAAAAGTTGAAGCACTAGTCCATACCATCACGGAAGTGCAAAAAGAAAATCATACCCTAAAGCCCCGTACACACGTACCGATCGTCGGCGAACGATCGGCCGTCTTTTGTCCCCGGGCTGTCGGTGTCTGTTGAAAAGTGCAAAGACAGCACAAGAATTTTGTCCGCCGACTACAGCCGACTGCAGAAGTGATGTCATGTAATGGTTAACTTTCCCTGTGTTTTTTCTTTTCTGAGCATGCCCAGTCTTGCAAATCTGCGGTCTGTCGGCCGAATTCTGTACTGACTGGCGAACAATCGGCCGCTCTGGTGTCGGCATACAAAAATTTTAATGCTTGCACGACAGATTCTTGTCGGCAGAATGTGCGCTGACGGCTGTCGGAGGCATCATACTAACAAGCCTACAATCGGCAGATCGGTCGTCGGCCGACGCTTTTCGGCCGACGATCGGTACGTGTGTACGGGCCTTAGGACAGCAGGTAGCCCGTGTATCACAGCTTACTGCTGCTCAACCCCTTGAACCCAAGATAAATCCCCCACAAGTGTTCACCGGTGATCGGAAAAAATTTCGTGAGTTTACAAACGCATGACAATTGCTATTCAGTCTAAAACCTCGCACTTATAATACAGATCGCATTAAAGTCTGTACCACTATCTCTTACATGTCAGGTGATCCACGGGCCTGGGCAGATTCCTTTTTTGAAAAAGATGACCCTATACTCAACTCATATGCTGCGTTTCTAGCAGAATTTTCTCGCCTATATGAAGATCCAAATAAGCAAAGTACTGCTGACAGTCATCTTAGAGCATTAAAACAAGGAAGGAGACCTGTTGAGGACTTTGTAGTGGAGTTCAAGAGATGGACCCTTGACTCAGGGTGGAATGACGCATCTCTGCGAACCCAGTTTAGGCTTGGATTATCCGAGGCTGTTAAGGACGAGCTCGCTCGGGTGGATTTACCTGGCACCCTGGACGCTTTAATACAGCTCAGTATCAACATTGATAGACGGTTACGAGAAAGGAAGGCTGAAAAGACGGGAGTCTCACCACCTAATCCTTCTAGTTTTTCTCCATCTGAACCTACTCCTATGGTGGTAGGCATCATACGCTCCCCACTATCAACTGTTGAACGGGCTAGGCGGAAATCTCTGAATCTTTGCATGTATTGTGCTTCTGCTGAACATCTAATAAGTGTCTGTCCCCTTACCCGCAAGAAAGAGGGTGAGTTTTCACATATATTATTGGGGGGGTTAACAACTTCATTATCTAATCCCTATCTTTTCGTGCAATTGATTTTGCAGTGGGACCAAAATAGGATTACTACCAAAGCTATGATCGACTCTGGACCTTGTGGGCAGTGGCGGTTCTACATTAAATTGCTCCCCGGGCAAGACTCCCTCCCGGCGCCCCCCCCCCCCCCCAAAAAAAAATAACATGACAACATAACAATAAATGCAGAGTGCCACAGCATTGTTGCCCCCAATAAATGCAGAGTGCCACAGCAATGCCCCCTTTAATGTAGAGATGCCACAGCAATGCCCCCTTTAATGTAGAGATGCCACAGCAATGCCCCTTTTCAATGCAGAGCACCACAGCAATGCCCGCTTTCAATGCAGAGCGCCACAGCAATGCCCCCTTTCAATGCAGAGCACCACAGCAATGCTCCCTTTAATGCAGAGCGCCACAGCAATGCCCCCTTTAATGTAGAGATGCCACAGCAATGCCCCTTTTCAATGCAGAGCACCACAGCAATGCCCCCTTTCAATGCAGAGCGCCACAGCAATGCCCCCTTTCAATGCAGAGCGCCACAGCAATGCCCCCTTTCAATGCAGAGCGCCACAGCAATGCCCCCTTCAATGCAGAGCGCCACAGCAATGCCCCCTTTAATGCAGAGCGCCACAGCAATGCCCCCTTTCAATGCAGAGCGCCACAGCAATGCCCCCTTTCAATGCAGAGCGCCACAGCAATGCCCCCTTTCAATGCAGAGCGCCACAGCAATGCCCCCTTTCAATGTAGAGATGCCACAGCAATGCCCCCTTTCAATGTATAGATGAAACAGCATTGCCCCCTTTAATGCAGAGTGCTACAGCATTGCCCCCTTTCAATGTAGAGATGCCACAGCATTGCCCCCTTTAATGCAGAGCGCTACAGCATTGCCCCCTTTAAATGTAGAGATGCCATGCCACTGATGCCAGAGTGCCACTTTTCAATGCAGAGCGCCAGCATTCCCCCCCCCTCCGTCAGTGCACTTACCTCACTTCTCTTCACGTCTCCTCAGTCCTCCCGCGGCGCCTCCTCCTCGGCCAATGGCGCGGGGTTTGCCTTTCGGCCAATCAGGAAGCGGGAGGACCCGCTCCCTGATTGGCCAGGAGGAGGATCAGTGTGACAATAGCGAATTTTCATTCGCTATTGTCACACAATGGGCGGGCTCGGGGGGAGCAATGCTCTGCTCCTCGGGCTCGGCTCGACTCGGCTGCGGCGGTTTTAGGCATGGGCGAACGGGGCTCGGGCGGTCCGGTACCATTTGATCCATGGACCGGTACCGGTCCGCGGCCCGGGCATGCCGCCCCCCACGTGTTATGAAAAAATGCCGCCCCGGGCGGCTGCCCCGTTCGCCCGTGCCTAAAACCGCCACTGCTTGTGGGAACTATATTGATACTAACTTCGCTGCTTTGAATAAAATATCTATTATTGCAAAATTCACACCTGTCTCTGTCAGTTTAATTAATGGTGTTCCACTATCTTCTGGCCCAATAACTAAACAAACCCAAGCACTTCTAGTTACTGCAAATGACACTCATACTGAGACAAACATCTTTGATGTACTACCTTCACCACATTTGCCAATTATTTTGGGACTCCCCTGGTTACACCTGCATCAACCTAAAATTGATTGGAACAACCGTACACTGTCCTTCCCTTCTCATTACTGTGAGACAACGTGTAAAATCCTAATATTCTTTCCATGGTTTCAAATTTAACCACACCACCACCATGTTATCAGGATTTGGCTGAGGTCTTCCTTGAGAAAAATGCTCAGGTGTTACCTCCACATAGGGATTATGATTGTTCCATTGATTTACTTCCTAACAACAAGTTACCTTTTGGACATGTGTATCCGCTGTCTCAGGACGCACTTTCCCATCTCAAGCAATACTTGGATGAGAATTTAGCTAAGGGGTTTATCAGACCCTCTACTTCTCCCACAGCTGCAGGACTTTTCTTTGTCCGCAACAAGGATCAAAGCCTTAGGCCTATCATCGACTATAGGCAATTAAACAATATCACAGTAAAGGATCGTTATCCTTTGCCTCTAATACCGGAATTAATTGAGCAGGTGCGTGGAGCCACCTATTTCTCTAAATTGGACTTAAAAGGTGCATATAATCTCATCCGTATACGTAAGGGGGATGAGTGGAAGACGGCATTCAGAACCAGGTATGGACTGTTTGAATACCTGGTAATGCCTTTTGGATTATGCAACGCTCCCGCAGCATTCCAACGTTTCATAAATTATATATTCAGAGATTTACTTGATGTTTGTGTTGTAGTATATCTGGACGATATACTTATCTACTCACAATCTTTGTCTGAGCATGTGAAACATGTGCGACTCGTTCTTGCGAGATTACTCTCACACAACTTATATGTGAAACTGAAGAAATGCTTATTCCATATGGAAGAAGTTCCATTTTTGGGATACATTATATCAAAAAATGGCATCAAGATGGATAATAGTAAGATCTCATGCATCTTAGATTGGCCTATACCAACAACAGGTAAAGCATTACAGCGATTTCTTGGGTTTTCAAATTTCTACAGGAAATTCATCAAAAACTTCTCCACCATTGTAAGACCGTTACATCAACTCACTAGTCTGAAATAGACTTACAAATGGACTGGAGAAGCTAACCAAGCTTTCTGCTTGTTGAAATCTAGCTTTACATCTGCTCCCATATTACGTCATCCTGATCCATCTTTGCAATACATCTTAGAGGTGGATGCATCTAATATGGCTGTTGGGGCAGTTCTCTCCCAAAGGCCAACAAATACCTCTCCTCTTCACCCAGTTGCCTTTTTTTCCAAAGCACTAAGTGCCCCTGAGGTAAATTACCCAGTGGGTGAAAAGGAATTACTCGCCATAAAATTGGCTCTTGAAAATTGGCAACATTTGCTTGAAGGTACTCAATTGCCAATAATTATATACACTGATCACAAGAATCTTCAATACCTTCAAACCAACAAAACACTTTCTCATCGACAAGTTCGTTGGTCACTATTCTTTCTCAGATTTAATTTCCTAGTGACTTATAAACCTGCAGAGAAAAATAAGAAAGCTGATGCACTATCCCGATTGACTGAAGATAGTTATGTAGACTTTCCTCCACGGCCTATAATACCTCAAGACCGTATTGTTGGTGTTGTTCGTTCTTTGAAGGAAGAGATTCTGCATAGCTTAAGACTGGATTCACCACCACCCCAATTACATTCCGATTCAGAGGGGTTTCTCTACTTTGGTGATAATCTTTACATACCTCCTGATGTTCGTTCAAAGATTCTGGAATTAATACACGATGTACCTATGGCAGGACATATGGGAATGACTAAAACACTAAATCTGCTCGCCAGGCAATTTTGGTGGCCTGGGATGAAAACATCAGTACAAAAGTTTGTTTCCTCTTGTGACACCTGTGCTAGGTCTAAATCTGACACCTCAAAACCATTTGGGCTACTTTGTAGTTTACCCATACCAAAGGTTTCATGGGAAGTAGTGTCCCTAGATTTCATAGTGGAGTTACCACCTTCCAAGGGATTCACTACAGTATTAGTGTCAGTGGACCATTTGACTAAAATGGCACATTTTGTTCCTATTCGCAGATTACCTTCTTGTAAGGAGTCAGCTGAACTACTTGTTAAACATGTATTCAAGTTACATGGGATCCCTAAGACTCTTATTTCAGACCGGGGCTCACAATTTATTTCAAAGTTTTGGCAATCCCTATGTCGGATTCTACGTATTGAACGAAAATTAACTTCGCCTTATCACCCACAAACTAATGGACAGACTGAACGAGTCAACCAATGCATCGAACAGTACCTGCGCTGTTATACTTCCTACTTGCAGGACGATTGGGCAGATCTTCTCCCTCTGGCAGAATTTGCCTACAACAATGCAACACATAGTACTACTAAACAAAGTCCTTTCTTCCTTAATTA
Organism: Pelophylax lessonae; assembly: GCF_965119305.1. Lineage (NCBI taxonomy): Eukaryota > Metazoa > Chordata > Amphibia > Anura > Ranidae > Pelophylax > Pelophylax lessonae. Next base: position 522,550,824 of record NC_138771.1, read on the forward strand.
TGGGTTTCATCCCACACTTCTCCCTCCACGTATTCTACCTTCCAGTAATCCAGTCGCCACTGACTACCTCACACAAATAAAGGATTCCTTGGATCTGCTTAACACCACCATCTCTCATGCCCACAGCCAACAAAAACGGTACTATGATCTCCGTAGAAGACCTTCTCCCCAATACACTGTTGGAGATCTTGTCTGGTTATCTACAAAAAATTTGAGATTGCGAATCCCTAGCAAAAAACTTGGACCTCTGTTTTTTGGGACCTTTTCCTATCGAGAGACTCATTGGAACATCTGCAGTCCGTCTTACATTACCAATAAATCTAAAGATACATCCCATATTCCATGTATCTCTACTAAAACCCTACATACCAAATCAGGGAACTAGATCTACCACCTTGCCACCACCTCCGGTACAAGTAGAAGGAGGAGAAGAATATGAGGTACAAGAAATTTTGGATTCTCGAATTTATAGAGGAAAACACCAATATTTAATCAGGTGGAGAAATTATGGACCTCAAGATGACACTTGGTTAGATGCTTCAGATGTTCATGCATCCAGACTTACTCAGAGGTTCCATAGCAAACACCCTGAGAAACCAACTTTGTAGGCCTTCTGGAGCCGGCCTTACGGGGGGGGGGGGGGGTACTGTAAGATCCTTCGGTATTTAGAGCTTTCATGGTTCCTTTCTTCCGGGTTGCGTTCCACCGCTTGGTCAGGTGGAACGCAGATGGGCGTGGTGTAGATTGACAACGCTCTGACGTCATCATCGGGCGCCGCTGAGGGCGCCTATTTCAACTAGCGGTTTGCATGCATACATTGTTCGTGCAACCGCTCTCAGCAGATGCCTAACCTGACGCTGCCGAATCTTCCAGTGACACACCCCATTGCTGGACCGACCGGAGCTTCGCTACCCTATGCTAACCATTGCTTGCTTCTTGGATATTGATAAGTACCCCACAGGGGACCCCTCCTTATCAACACCGCTTGCTACCTATTAACTGCATTGCTCTTGTACATCTTGCTCTCTAGCAACTATTACCTGCATTGCTGAATTAGATTGCTAGCTCTTGTACATCTCATCTACTAATACCTATACCTATACTGCTGAATAGATTGCTAGCTATGCTAGCTATTATACATCCTATCTACTACTACCTACTGCCTGCTTTGACGTAACTAATTGCTAGCTCTTCAGAACACTATCCACTACCATTTACTACTGTACCGCTGAACCTATACTATAACTCCAGTGTATCATATTCACTGCTACTAGCATTAGTACCTGTCACTCTTATAACATCGCTTGCTGAGTGTTTGTACATGTGCATACTGAAACAGGCTGAACCACTATGATGAGTCAAGAGAGTTAAATCAGGTGATTTGACATACCTCTACAAGGCTACCGAGTGGAACTCTGCAGCTGTAGATCCAATTCATTAAATAATCAACCAGAGCGTTACAGCTGTACAGGAATCTGTTGACCATGCATTTATTGACAGTGGAACATTTTTCAAATACAGTATGGTGAGTCTTGCTTGTACAAGTGCGAAGAAGAGAAATGTTGGCCCTGCATCTGACAGCGGGACAATTCTACTAACTAGCAAAGAGGGTCAGCTGGCTCAGAGTGATGGAGGCGCAGCTGGAGACCTGGTACAAGTAAGGAATGGCGGATGCGTGCAAGCAGAGAGGCACAGTCCGCTTTACAGTAACTTCCATGCAGGCTGAGTTAAGATGGAGCGGCATCGAAAGGGTTACTGTACCACGCAGGAAAGCGCGCGCTGGAAAGTTCTGCCTAGCAGGAGGAGCCACCGCCAATCTGGAGTCGTGGGTGGAGCCGCCGCTCACGCACAGCTAATTTGGAGAAGGAGGGAAAGTCTATAAATTACTTCCACCTCCGGGAGGGGCTGACAGGGAGACACGTGTGCGGAGGAGCAAGATGGCGAGTACCGGAGAGAGCCGGAGCACAGTAGAGGCTATCCCACATGTTGGTGGAGAACCTGCGGAGCAGACGGGAGAGCTGAAGACATCCACCCTGTGGGATACAGGGTTGCAGATGGTGCCCGACGGGAGACTGGCATTGTGCACCAGAGGAGGCGTGGAAGATTTAGGCCTGGTAGGTCCTTAGTGTCTGAATGTGACCATGTGCATGCAAGTGTTGGGCCAATGCGGGCACTGCGGCAATCTACTGCTGCATGCAGAAGAGAGTGGAGGTTGGCCCAGAAGATTGAATGTATCTTGGGTGACCGGGGTCACTCACACCCTGTCGGCTGCGGAGTCGGTGCCTTTCACGGTCCGTGGAAGGGGAATGCTGAGGTTCCTGATGCAACTGGAGACCATGCCATCTGTCAGTGGTCCAAGATGAAATAGGAGGGAGACCCGAATGTCCGAGCAGGGGTGCATGCAAGTAGTATGGGCCGGGGAGCAGCCACCTGATGCATCAAAAGCTGCAGCGGCAGAAGCAAAGTCTGCTCCCATACAGGCAGAGGGGAGAAGATGGGCAGTGGTGACCGGGGCTGCAAGTGTGAGCAGCAAGGAAGAGGCCGGGGTCATCAATGTCGAGTCTCCCAGCTTCCAGAATCAGTTCGGATCCTTGGAGGAGGGATTGGATGTTTGCAAGTCTGAGGAAGAAACTGAATGGGACTGGGGGTCAGAGGATCGGAGCAGTCCAGCCAGTCTTGGCCCACCTGAATCTGATGAGGTTAGGGATTCTGTGGTGCGAGGACAGTGTGCCATCATCAAAAGAGAGGAGACCCCATATTCCCCAGCTGGAAGAGCTAATCGGAAGACCCTCCCCAGATTTTCCAGAATGCAGAGGTGGATACAGAGGAAGGTGGCCTTAGAGTATGGGTATGACTATCCCTATGCTCCACAGGAGGTCATGCTGGAGATAGAGGCCAAGAGAGTCCTGATGTGATGAAGTTATATGGGACTTCCTCTTTATTCCCAAACCATACCGCAATCAGTCCAGGCTGGACTTGTGGAAGACTTTTCTGTCTGTGAAAAACCCAATGGAACCATAGACGGGCCATCTATTTGGATCGGGTAGAGGTCCGCCGCTTAAATGGATCTGGCCAGGCTCGGCCGATCCAAATTCAGGAAAAAGGGGGAAAGACTGCGGATCCCCTATCCGGATTTCTATTGTTGAAGAGACTGTACAGAGTTCAATAAGGCAGGAGCAATCCCACTGAAGATACACAACTCCTTTTAGTTTTGCAATTTGCAAAATAGCGTGGCTTGTATATCTCACCATTCGGTAAGACTACAGATTTAGAGTTGTTCCTAAATCTGCAGTAAGTACAGCCACCACATGTAAAAGTACCTAGCCATTTGCATGGATCTTTTAGGTTCCCTGCCCTAAATTTACTAGAGGTCAAACTATCTTTGATGGACTTGGCTCGTCTAAAGGTGATGGCAGGAGTTTGAGGTACCAGGGGGCCTATATTTGGATCAGTGGTAAGCATATGCCAATATTTACGAATATTTACATAGTTAGTGAGGTTGAAAAAAGAACACCAGTCCATCCGGTTCAACCTATGATGGCAAGAAAAGGATTCCCCTAAGGGATTGGGACTTTATAGGCATGCAAAGAATTCCAAAAAGATAAAAAAGTAGTAAAATTTTATTGATACATAAATTGCATACACGAAAACATGAGATAAATAAGCAAACAGTTTGCACATAAAAAACACAGCACAGATGCGAGGTTAGCAAAACAACAGCAAAAGAATGCCCAACGCATTTCGAAGCGAATGTGTGCTTCTTCAGGGACAAGAACTGTATGCTGCAGAGCTAAATCTGCAATAGGGTGATATAAAATCACATTAATACAGACAGTTTACAATATACATGATATAAACAGAATCTTGATAGGATTGAAAGACTCACATCATCCATGATTGTGTTACATTCCCTGTTTGCTGAATATAAAAACAATGACCTTTTACCAAGAGAACTACCCGCAGGGCTCAAGAGGGAATGGCCAGGGTCCTTGATGTAAAGGAGTAATTTCTCTAATAGTAGGAGCAGGTTAGCAGTTGGGATCCACAGTCCACCATCTGCATGCGACTGGAGTCCAATAAGTAGAGGAACCCAGGTTGGAAGGATAAGGCATGTAAGTCCGGAGTGCAAAAAACGCTTCAGGTTAGGGGAAGAACTTAAGAGTTCCTCACAAAGCTGTATGTGTGTTGGCGAGGGGTAGGGAGAATCAAAATAAAGATGAAATTAAAATTAAAAGTATAATGATATATGCGAACTGGTAATGTTGCATAATTGCCAAAGTATGGCTTTAGGTCAAAGGGATTATATATATAACCCAGGTAAATGATTGCAACTAGGGAGTAGCTGGAAGGCAGATATAACTTGGGTGAAGCAGAAGAACGAACTTATATGCATTCACCATAAAAGAAAAAAGGAAGGGATTTTTTTCACAAATAGGGAAAACCTCTGTATGTTTATAGAACCAAATGCCAGAAGAAAAAGAAATATGATGTGGTAGGATCTATTAGCTCACTCATAAGTGGGGACATACAGGGATTGCAGATTGCATGAGTGGAGGTTCAATTGTCTTACCTTAACTGAAAATATGAGAGATAGCGCTGATGACCGCCATCACCGCAGGTAGGGTGTGACTGAGCATCAGGACAGACTTACTTTATAAGGCCTTGTAAATTGGGTTCATGTGTAGCACCTGTGTATCATTAGACTAAGGTGGAAGCCAGACACCCCTATAGAAAATCCTATTCCGGTATCCTGGGTTCCCTGAAGGGCTCCCTGAGACGTCAGTGCCCGACACCGCCCCTTCGCCGCGAATGCGCGGAGATGCGATGGGACACAGCAGGACGGCGCCTGGCATCGGCGTCTCACCGACACGGAAGCTCTCCCTAAACTGCGCAAACGTAGCAGGGAGAAGGCTACGGAAGCCTACAGGTGGCAAAATTCCCCAGTCGCAATGATGGGCTCGCTCTCAGAGAGAAAGTGGCCCTTACTGTGCTGGGTCGCAGCAGAAGTGTGTCGGGTGGATCCAAAAGCTGCCGCAAAGAGACTATAAGGAGATATACATAAAAGAAAAAGGATTTGTTTCCTATATAAATATATATAATAAAAATGTATTGAGTTTAGTGACCATCAGGTAAATGTAGCCTATAAAGAGACGGGCAGTGTCACATCATGTAGAAAATGACAGGCACTATAATTGTCTAATATAATAGAGGAGAGACATAAGCCATACAGAACAGATGAGCACTGCGGGAAGCTCTATGGAAAGGTCAGACAAAAAAAAAAAGCTGCATGTGCGGTAAACCACTAAGTGTCAGATGTAAAAAAGACATACTAACTAGGGTTGAGCGGACACCTAGATGTCCGTGTTCGACGGGTTCGGCCGAACTTTAAAAAAAAGTCCGGGTCCGTGTCCCGGACTTTTACCGAACTTTTCCCGGACACCGAACCCCATTGAAGTCAATGGGGACCCGAACTTTAAGGCACTAAAATGGCTCTAAAACACCAAAGGAAAGGGCTAGAGTGCTGCAAATGGCAGCAAAACGTAATTAAGAGCATGGCAAGTGCTCTGCAAACAAATGTGGATAGGGAAATAACTTAAAACAACAAAAAAAAACAGAAAAATAAAACAATGTTCTTCTTCATCTCTGAAGGACGAGGCCCATATGGAGTAGGAGGGAGGTTGAGGTGGTGGTGGATGTGGCGGTGACATAGGCGTGCGCACAGGGTGTGCTGGGTGTGCCTGGGCACACCCTAATCACCTAGGGCACATAGCATTGCCAGTGAGGAGATGGGAAAGATCTCCCTGGGACCTGCTCTGCTCTATTTCTCCTTGCCTACAGGTACATGGCCCCGATACATTACTCTCCCTGCTGGCAAACACATGCATGTGTATTTCAACTTTGGGGTGCACACCTTAATGCAATAGGCTGCGCACACCTATGGGCGGTGTAGGTGGAAGCGGCGGTGGAGGAGGACCAGGGCCGGATTAACAGCATCATGGGCTTGGTGCTGAGGATTTTGAAGGGCCTTAGGGCCGTGCCTTGCCATGCACCCAGAGGAGGAAGGGTGCAGCCATGCATGCCTAATTCAACATGGGATGCTGTCTCTGAAGCCCATAAACACATCCATGCATCGCCAACTGTCCCTCCTTGTCCGGCCTTCACGCTGTGTGGGGAGGTTCTGAGGGTGCTGCCTGGGGAAGCGAGCATAGAAGCCAGACTTCTGTGTTTACAAGTGACAGAAGAGCGGTAACAGTGAATATGGCCAACCCGGGGCCTATATAAAAGGTAGGGGCCTGGAGCTGCAGCTCCAATAGACCCTACATTAATCTGGCCCTGAGGAGGAGGACGAGGTAGCCAACACTGCTTCTTTTCACAAATTTTAAATGAGGGTACACCCCAAAAGAGTGAGAAAGAGCAAAAATGGAACAATGGGTGGGTAAGGTCGGTATCCATTGCTATTCTGCATAAGGTACGGAAAAGTCCCGTGGGATCCATGCCTGGTTCATTTTAATGAACGTGAGCTTGTCCACATTGTCTCTGGACAGGCGGCTGCGCTTGTCTGTTATAACGCCCCCAGCCGTGCTAAATACCCGTTCAGATAATACACTGGCTGCAGGGCACGCCAGCACCTCCAAGGCGTAAAGGGCAAGCTCAGGCCATGTGCCCAATTTGGAGACCCAGAAGTTGAAGGGGGCAGACCCGTCATTCACTACATGTAGGCGTGTGCACACATACTGCTCCACCATGTTGGTAAAATGCTGCCTCCTGCTAAGACGTTCCATCTGAGCTGCTGGTGCTGCTGTTTGTTGTGGCGTGCTGACAAAGCTTTTCCACATTTCGGCCATGCTAACCCTGCCTTCTGAGGTGCTGGCGGTGCCCTGGTTGCGTTGGCGACCTCCTCCTCCTCCTCCTCCTCTGCCTTGTGCTTCCACTGTGGCCCCGCTGTCAGATGGGAATGCCAGCAGCATGGCGTCTACCAGCGTGCGCTTGTACTCGCGCATCTTGCGATCGCGCTCCAGTGAGTGAATTAAGGACGGTACGTTGTCCTTGTAACGGGGATCCAGCAGCGTGGCCACCCAGTAATCAGCACAAGTTAGAATGTGGGCAACTCGGCGGTCGTTGTGGAGACACTGCAGCATGTAATCGCTCATGTGTGCCAGGCTGCCCAGAGGCGACGAAAGGCTGTCCTCTGTGGGAGGTGTATGGTCCGTGTCCTCTGTATCCCCCCAGCCACGCACCAGTGATGGCCATGAGCTGGCCTGGGTGCCACCCTGCTGTGAACATGGTTCCATCTCCTCCTCCAGCTCCTCCTCCTCCTCATCCTCCTCATCCTCCAGAACTGTGCCCCTGCTGGACAATTGCGTCCCTGGCGTTTGCGTGTGCAGGAACCCACCCTCGGAGCCCCTTGCGAATGACTGCCCTGAAAGCCTTGGAAATGTTACCTCTTCATCCTCCTCCTCCTCCTCATCCTGTGCCACATCCTCTTCCATCATCGCCCGAATTGTTTTTTCAAGGAGGCATAGAAGTGGGATAGTTAAGCTGAGAACGGCGTCATTGCCACTGGCCATGTTGGTGGAGTACTCAAAACAGCGCAACAAGGCACACAGGTCTCGCATGGAGGCCCAGTTATTGGTGGTGAAGTGGTGCTGTTCCGCAGAGCGACTCACGCGTGCGTGCTGCAGCTGAAACTCCACTATGGCCTGCTGCTGCTCGCACAGTCTTTCCAGCATGTGCAAGGTGGAGTTCCACCTTGTGGGCACGTCACATATGAGGCGGTGAGCGGGAAGGCCGAAGTTACGCTGCAGCGCTGCCAGGCGAGCAGCAGCAGGGTGAGAACGCCGAAAGTGCGCACAAACGGCCCGCACTTTCTGCAGCAGCTCTGACATATCGGGGTAGTTTTTAAGGAACCTCTGCACCACCAAATTCAGCACATGCGCCAGGCAAGGGATGTGCGTCAAACCGGCTAGGCCCAGAGCTGCTATGAGATTTCGCCCGTTATCGCACACCACCAGGCCGGGCTTGAGGCTCGCTGGCAGCAACCACTCATTTGTCTGCTGTTCCATGCTCCTCCACAACTCCTGCGCGGTGTGTGGTTTGTCCCCCAAACAGGCAAGTTGTAAAACTGCCTGCTGTCGTTTACCCCTGGCCGTGCTGAAGTTGGTGGTGAAGGTGTTACGCTGTCCGGATGAGGAGGCGGTAGAGGATGAGGAAGCGGAGTAGGAGGAGTTAGGAACAGGAGGCAAACTGAAGCGCCCTGCAATCCTCGGTGGTGGAAGGACATGCGCCAAATTGCTATCCGCCTCAGGCCCATCCGCCACTGCATTTACCCAGTGTGCCGTTAGGGAGATATAACGCCCCTGACCGTGCTTACTGGTCCACGTATCCGTAGTTAGGTGGACCTTGGCACAGATGGCGTTGCGCAGTGCACACCTGATTTTTTCCCCCACTTGGTTGTGCAGGGAAGGGATGGCTTGCCTGGAAAAGTAGTGGCGGCTGGGCACGACGTACTGTGGGACAGCCACCGACATAAGGTTTTTAAAACTGTGCGTCTCCACCAGACGGAATGACAGCATTTCAAAGGCCAATAATTTTGAAATGCTGGCATTCAGGGCCAGGGATCGCGGGTGGGTAGGGGGGTACTTCCTCTTCCTCTCAAGTGTTTGGGAGATGGAAAGCTGAACGCTTCCACGGGACATTGTGGAGATGGTTGTTGGTGACCCAGGTGGTGGTGTTGCTGACAGATCGTCTGTTTGCGGGGTGGCAGGTGCCGGTATCACTACAGATGTGGCTGGAGCGGCCGAGACTGCAGCAGAAGAGGAAGCAGGATGAGCCAGAGACGTTTCTTGGTTTTGAAGGTGTGTACTCCACTGCAGCTCGTGCTTTGCACTTAGATGCCTGATCATGCAGGTTGTGCTCAGGTTGAGAAGGTTCATGCCTCGCTTCAAGCTCTGATTGCACAGGGTGCAAACCACTCGTGTCCTGTCATCAGCACATTTTCTAAAGAACTTCCACGCTAGAGAACTCCTTTGAGCTGACTTTGGTGCGCTCGTTCCCTTGCTGCGTTGGGCAGTAGCGGGCGTAGTGTCTAGGGCACGGCCGCTCCGCTTCTGCACCCTGCTCCCTCTTCTGCTGTGCTGGTGGCTCTGTGCGACCACCGCCTCTTCCTCCAAACTACTCAGTTCACCTGCATGACGTTCATTCCATGTGGGGTCGAGGACCTCATCGTCCTCCACATCATCTTCCACCCAGTCTTCACCCCTGCCCTCCTTGTCGGTCTCCACAATGCTGAACGCCGCAGCAGTTGGCACCTGCGTTTCGTCATCATCGGAGACGTGCTGCGATGATCCTTGCATGTACTCATCTTGAGGAATAAGTGGTTGGGCATCGCTGCACTCAATCTCTTCCACTTCTGGGGCAGGGCTAGGTGGATGGCCCTGGGAAACCCTGCTGACAGAGTCCTCAAAAAGAATAAGAGACTGCTGTATGGCTTGGGGCTCAGACTGCTGGCCTGATTTGCAAGGGGGTGAGGTGAAAGACGGTTGGACATTGGCTGCAGGTGCCAACTCTGACCTTTCTGCAGTAGACTGGGTGGGAGACAATGTGAAGGAACTGGAGGCACTGTCAGCAGCAAACCAATCTACTATCGCCTCAACTTGTTCTGGCCTCATCACTTCTAGGGGCGTTTGATGCCCTACCAAATACTGATGCAGGTTCTGTCGCCTACTCACACTTGAGGAAGGTGTTTCACTTGTGCGTGTAGCTGGCACAGATCGACCATGTCCTCTCCTTGCAACAGGAGCTCTACCAGCAGCACCACGACCCAGGCCACGGCCCTTATTTGACGGTCTCCTCATATTTCTGTAATTTAAGATCTTGCCCTAGAAAGGTTTTTATTGAATAGCGGAATAGAAAATATGATCCAAAAAAAGTGTATGTATATCACACGTACACAACCACACTAGGCCCCAATTACTATTGTTTGTACCCCTAAAAGGCTAGATGAGGAGTAGGGGGAGTATGGAACAGGCAGCACCCTCAAACCTTCAGAAGTATGAGATGAACCCCAACAACTTGGAAAGGTGGATCTCTCTCACACGTACCGACACAGACTATCCCGCAATTCAATTGATCCTCAAAGGTTTTTATTGAATAGCGGAATAGGAAATATGATCAAAAAAAGTGTATGTATCTCGCACGTACACAACCACACTAGGCCCCAATTACTATTGTTTGTACCCCTAAAAGGCTAGATGAGGAGTAGGGGGGGTATGGAACAGGCAGCACCCTCAAACCTTCAGAAGTATGAGATGAACCCCAACAACTTGGAAAGGTGGATCTCTCTCACACGTACCGACACAGACTATCCCGCAATTCAATTGATCCCCAAAGGTTTTTATTGAATAGCGGAATAGGAAATATGATCAAAAAAAGTGTATGTATCTCACACGTACAGAAACACACTAGGCCCCAATTACTATTGTTTGTACACCTAAAAGGATGGATGAGGAGGAGGAGGAGTATGGAACAGGCAGCACCCTCAAAGCTTCAGAAGTATGAGATGAACCCCAAAAACTTGGAAAGGTGGATCTCACACGTACCGACACAGACTATTCCGCAATTTAATTGATCCCCAAAGGTTTTTATTGAATAGCGGAATAGGAAATATGATCAAAAAATGTGTATGTATCTCACACGTACAGAAGCACACTAGGCCCCAATTACTATTGTTTGTACACCTAAAAGGATGGATGAGGAGGAGGAGGAGTATGGAACAGGCAGCACCCTCAAAGCTTCAGAAGTATGAGATGAACCCCAAAAACTTGGAAAGGTGGATCTCACACGTACCGACACAGACTATCCCGCAATTTAATTGATCCCCAAAGGTTTTTATTGAATAGCGGAATAGGAAATATGATCAAAAAATGTGTATGTATCTCACACGTACAGAAGCACACTAGGCCCCAATTACTATTGTTTGTACACCTAAAAGGATGGATGAGGAGGAGGAGGAGTATGGAACAGGCAGCACCCTCAAAGCTTCAGAAGTATGAGATGAACCCCAAAAACTTGGAAAGGTGGATCTCACACGTACCGACACAGACTATCCCGCAATTTAATTGATCCCCAAAGGTTTTTATTGAATAGCGGAATAGGAAATATGATCAAAAAATGTGTATGTATCTCACACGTACAGAAGCACACTAGGCCCCAATTACTATTGTTTGTACACCTAAAAGGATGGATGAGGAGGAGGAGGAGTATGGAACAGGCAGCACCCTCAAAGCTTCAGAAGTATGAGATGAACCCCAAAAACTTGGAAAGGTGGATCTCACACGTACCGACACAGACTATCCCGCAATTTAATTGATCCCCAAAGGTTTTTATTGAATAGCGGAATAGGAAATATGATCAAAAAAAGTGTATGTATCTCGCACGTACAGAAACACACTAGGCCCCAATTACTATTGTTTGTACACCTAAAAGGATGGATGAGGAGGAGGAGGAGTATGGAACAGGCAGCACCCTCAAAGCTTCAGAAGTATGAGATGAACCCCAAAAACTTGGAAAGGTGGATCTCACACGTACCGACACAGACTATTCCGCAATTTAATTGATCCCCAAAGGTTTTTATTGAATAGCGGAATAGGAAATATGATCAAAAAATGTGTATGTATCTCACACGTACAGAAGCACACTAGGCCCCAATTACTATTGTTTGTACACCTAAAAGGATGGATGAGGAGGAGGAGGAGTATGGAACAGGCAGCACCCTCAAAGCTTCAGAAGTATGAGATGAACCCCAAAAACTTGGAAAGGTGGATCTCACACGTACCGACACAGACTATCCCGCAATTTAATTGATCCCCAAAGGTTTTTATTGAATAGCGGAATAGGAAATATGATCAAAAAAAGTGTATGTATCTCGCACGTACACAACCACACTAGGCCCCAATTACTATTGTTTGTACCCCTAAAAGGCTAGATGAGGAGTAGGGGGGGTATGGAACAGGCAGCACCCTCAAACCTTCAGAAGTATGAGATGAACCCCAACAACTTGGAAAGGTGGATCTCTCTCACACGTACCGACACAGACTATCCCGCAATTCAATTGATCCTCAAAGGTTTTTATTGAATAGCGGAATAGGAAATATGATCAAAAAAAGTGTATGTATCTCGCACGTACACAACCACACTAGGCCCCAATTACTATTGTTTGTACCCCTAAAAGGCTAGATGAGGAGTAGGGGGGGTATGGAACAGGCAGCACCCTCAAACCTTCAGAAGTATGAGATGAACCCCAACAACTTGGAAAGGTGGATCTCTCTCACACGTACCAACACAGACTATCCCCCAATTTAACTGATCCCCAGAGGTTTTTGATTAAATAGCGGAATAGAAAATATGATCCCAAAAAAGTGTATGTATATCACACGTACACAACCACACTAGGCCCCAATTACTATTGTTTGTACCCCTAAAAGGCTAGGAGTAGGGGGAGTATGGAACAGGCAGCACCCTCAAACCTTCAGAAGTATGAGATGAACCCCAACAACTTGGAAAGGTGGATCTCTCTCACACGTACCAACACAGACTATCCCCCAATTTAACTGATCCCCAAAGGTTTTTGATTAAATAGCGGAATAGAAAATATGATCCCAAAAAAGTGTATGTATATCACACGTACACAACCACACTAGGCCCCAATTACTATTGTTTGTACCCCTAAAAGGCTAGGAGTAGGGGGAGTATGGAACAGGCAGCACCCTCAAACCTTCAGAAGTATGAGATGAACCCCAACAACTTGGAAAGGTGGATCTCTCTCACACGTACCAACACAGACTATCCCCCAATTTAACTGATCCCCAGAGGTTTTTGATTAAATAGCGGAATAGAAAATATGATCCCAAAAAAGTGTATGTATATCACACGTACACAACCACACTAGGCCCCAATTACTATTGTTTGTACCCCTAAAAGGCTAGGAGTAGGGGGAGTATGGAACAGGCAGCACCCTCAAACCTTCAGAAGTATGAGATGAACCCCAACAACTTGGAAAGGTGGATCTCTCTCACACGTACCAACACAGACTATCCCCCAATTTAACTGATCCCCAAAGGTTTTTGATTAAATAGCGGAATAGAAAATATGATCCCAAAAAAGTGTATGTATATCACACGTACACAACCACACTAGGCCCCAATTACTATTGTTTGTACCCCTAAAAGGCTAGGAGTAGGGGGAGTATGGAACAGGCAGCACCCTCAAACCTTCAGAAGTATGAGATGAACCCCAACAACTTGGAAAGGTGGATCTCTCTCACACGTACCAACACAGACTATCCCCCAATTTAACTGATCCCCAGAGGTTTTTGATTAAATAGCGGAATAGAAAATATGATCCCAAAAAAGTGTATGTATATCACACGTACACAACCACACTAGGCCCCAATTACTATTGTTTGTACCCCTAAAAGGCTAGGAGTAGGGGGAGTATGGAACAGGCAGCACCCTCAAACCTTCAGAAGTATGAGATGAACCCCAACAACTTGGAAAGGTGGATCTCTCTCACACGTACCAACACAGACTATCCCCCAATTTAACTGATCCCCAAAGGTTTTTGATTAAATAGCGGAATAGAAAATATGATCCCAAAAAAGTGTATGTATATCACACGTACACAACCACACTAGGCCCCAATTACTATTGTTTGTACCCCTAAAAGGCTAGGAGTAGGGGGAGTATGGAACAGGCAGCACCCTCAAACCTTCAGAAGTATGAGATGAACCCCAACAACTTGGAAAGGTGGATCTCTCTCACACGTACCAACACAGACTATCCCCCAATTTAACTGATCCCCAGAGGTTTTTGATTAAATAGCGGAATAGAAAATATGATCCCAAAAAAGTGTATGTATATCACACGTACACAACCACACTAGGCCCCAATTACTATTGTTTGTACCCCTAAAAGGCTAGGAGTAGGGGGAGTATGGAACAGGCAGCACCCTCAAACCTTCAGAAGTATGAGATGAACCCCAACAACTTGGAAAGGTGGATCTCTCTCACACGTACCAACACAGACTATCCCCCAATTTAACTGATCCCCAGAGGTTTTTGATTAAATAGCGGAATAGAAAATATGATCCCAAAAAAGTGTATGTATATCACACGTACACAACCACACTAGGCCCCAATTACTATTGTTTGTACCCCTAAAAGGCTAGGAGTAGGGGGGAGTATGGAACAGGCAGCACCCTCAAACCTTCAGAAGTATGAGATGAACCCCAACAACTTGGAAAGGTGGATCTCTCTCACACGTACCAACACAGACTATCCCCCAATTTAACTGATCCCCAGAGGTTTTTGATTAAATAGCGGAATAGAAAATATGATCCCAAAAAAGTGTATGTATATCACACGTACACAACCACACTAGGCCCCAATTACTATTGTTTGTACCCCTAAAAGGCTAGGAGTAGGGGGGAGTATGGAACAGGCAGCACCCTCAAACCTTCAGAAGTATGAGATGAACCCCAACAACTTGGAAAGGTGGATCTCTCTCACACGTACCAACACAGACTATCCCCCAATTTAACTGATCCCCAGAGGTTTTTGATTAAATAGCGGAATAGAAAATATGATCCCAAAAAAGTGTATGTATATCACACGTACACAACCACACTAGGCCCCAATTACTATTGTTTGTACCCCTAAAAGGCTAGGAGTAGGGGGAGTATGGAACAGGCAGCACCCTCAAACCTTCAGAAGTATGAGATGAACCCCAACAACTTGGAAAGGTGGATCTCTCTCACACGTACCAACACAGACTATCCCCCAATTTAACTGATCCCCAGAGGTTTTTGATTAAATAGCGGAATAGAAAATATGATCCCAAAAAAGTGTATGTATATCACACGTACACAACCACACTAGGCCCCAATTACTATTGTTTGTACCCCTAAAAGGCTAGGAGTAGGGGGGAGTATGGAACAGGCAGCACCCTCAAACCTTCAGAAGTATGAGATGAACCCCAACAACTTGGAAAGGTGGATCTCTCTCACACGTACCAACACAGACTATCCCCCAATTTAACTGATCCCCAAAGGTTTTTGATTAAATAGCGGAATAGAAAATATGATCCCAAAAAAGTGTATGTATATCACACGTACACAACCACACTAGGCCCCAATTACTATTGTTTGTACCCCTAAAAGGCTAGATGAGGAGTAGGGGGAGTATGGAACAGGCAGCACCCTCAAACCTTCAGTATGAGATTGTGTTCACTGTACCCCACAAAGATTGAGTTCACTGCACCCCACAATGATTGTGTTCACTGCACCCCACAAAGATTGTGTTCACTGCACCTCACAAAGATTGTGTTCACTGTACCCCCCAAAGATTGTGTTCACTGCACCCCACAAAGATTCTGTTCACTGTACCCCACAAAGATTGTGTTCACTGCACCCCAAAAAGATTGTGTTCACTGCACCCCAAAAAGGATGTTGTTCACTGCACCCCAAAAAGGATTTTGTTCACTGCACCCCAAAAAGGATGTTGTTCACTCCACCCCAAAAAGATTGTGTTCACTGCACCCCACAAAGATTGTGTTCACTGCACCCCAAAAAGATTGTGTTCACTGCACCCCAAAAATGATTTTGTTCACTGCACCCCAAAAAGGATTTTGTTCACTGCACCCCAAAAAGGATGTTGTTCACTCCACCCCAAAAAGATTGTGTTCACTGCACCCCAAAAAGATTGTGTTCACTGCACCCCACAAAGGATTTTGTTCACTGCACCCCAAAAAGATTGTGTTCACTGCACCCCAAAAAGGATGTTGTTCACTGCACCCCAAAAAGGATTTTGTTCACTGCACCTCAAAAAGATTGTGTTCACTGCACCCCACAAAGGATTTTGTTCACTGCACCCCACAAAGATTGTGTTCACTGCACACCAAAAAGGATTGTGTTCACTGCACCCCAAAAAGATTTTGTTCACTGCACCCCAAAAAGATTGTGTTCACTGCAGCCCAAAAAGATTGTGTTCACTGCAGCCCAAAAAGATTGTGTTCACTGCAGCCCAAAAAGATTGTGTTCACTGCAGCCCAAAAAGATTGTGTTCACTGCAGCCCAAAAAGATTGTGTTCACTGCAGCTCACACACAGAAAAATGGATGTGGATCACTGACACCTGCCTATCTCCAATCCCACACCACACAGCAATATCGATTGTAGTTTGTAGAACACAGTTTCCCTAAAATTCAGCAGACTCTGTCCCTAACAGGATTGAGAAGAGATCGTAGATCAGGATTGAGTGCAGATTCACCCCACCCCCCACACAGCAATATCGATTGTAGTTTGTAGAACACAGTTTCCCTAAAATTCAGCAGACTCTGTCCCTAACAGGATTGAGAAGAGATCGTAGATCAGGATTGAGTGCAGATTCACCCCACCCCCCACACAGCAATATCGATTGTAGTTTGTAGAACACAGTTTCCCTAAAATTCAGCAGACTCTGTCCCTAACAGGATTGAGAAGAGATCGTAGATCAGGATTGAGTGCAGATTCACCCCACCCCCCACACAGCAATATCGATTGTAGTTTGTAGAAGACACTGACCCTATATAATTCAGCAGACTCTATCCCTAAAATGCCTACAACTCGCCCTGCCTAAACACTCCGACCTGTCCCTCAATTCTATCCGGACACAAATGGTTTTTTCCTGCCTATCTTTCCCTAATCAGCAGCCAGCACGTTGATGTGTGCTCTGTCCCTGAATCTAAGCAGCATAATGACGCCGCTGCGGCTGCCTCGAACTTATAAAGACTTGGTCACATGCTTCAGACGGCCAATCACAGCTACTGAGACATTTGCAGGCATGGCTGGGATGGCTTAAGGCACACCAGTTAAACGATTGTTGATTGGCTGTTGAAAGCCCGCCATGAAAAGAGCGCCAAAGCATGCAAAACCCGGAAATAAAACGACCGAACACGGATTTTTACCCGAACATACAGTAAAGTGTCCGTGTCCGTGTTCGGGTACAAAAAATCCAATTATTCGGTACGAACACGAATAATACAGTCCGTGTTCGCTCAACACTAATACTAACTTGTTATTGATGTCAAATTCCAATCAGTATCTAGTAGACAGGATGGAAATGGTTATTTTTCCATGCCCCCAGAGGTAAAACACTCTAGGGATGTCCGAGCAGGGGTGCATGCAGGTAGTATGGTATGATGTGTGTGTTTGCAGTTAACAGTACATCGTATACCCCTGTATTTGGTGGTCGCTAAGGCGCCCATCTAATCATTTTTTCAAACTATCGATGCTCCCTGCTGATACCACTGCTTGTGGAAGAGAATTCCACATCCTTACTGCTCTGACAGTAAAGAACCCTTTTACGAAGTTTAAGGTTAAACCACTTCTCTTCTAATTTTAGTGAATGGCCACATGTCTTTTTAAATTCCCTTTTGCTTAAAAGTTTGTTCCCTATGCTAGGGTTGCCAGTATGGTATTCGTACATTGCATGCCATTGCTGAGCTTGTTGTCTACTAGGACCCCCAGGTCTACTTTTCCATCTTGGATACCCCCAGAGGTTCTTCCCCTAGCGAGTAACTTGCGTTCGTATTTCTGGCACCCAATTGCATTACCCTACATTTTTCAACATTAAACCTCATTTGTCATGTAGTTGCCCACCCCATTATTTTGTTTAGGTCTTCTTGTAAGGTTTTCATGTCCTGTGAAGAAGATATTGCCCTGCATAGCTTAGTATCGTCCGCAAATACTGAGATTGTGCTGGTCATCCCATCCTTCAGATTGTTTATGAATAAATTAAACAGGATTGGATTGGTCCCAGGACAGATCCTTGGAGGACCCCACTTTCCCCACCTGACCAATCCGAGTACTCCCCATTGAATCCGAGTACTCCCCATTGATCACCACCTTCTAGACTCGCCCCTGAAGCCAGTTTTCAATCCAGGTACTCACCCTATGGCCCATACCTACGTACCTTAGTTTGTACAGTAAGCGTTTGTGGGGAACTGTATCAAATGCCTTTGCAAAATCCAGATACACCATATCCACAGGCCTTCCTTTATCTAGATGGCAGCTCACTTCTTCATAAAAGGTTAATAGATTGGTATGGCAAGAATGATTCTTCATGAATCCATGCTGATTACTACTAATGATACAGCTTTTATTACTAAAATCTTGTAGTCCCTTATCATCCTCTCCAATAGCTTGCAGCCCTTTTTTAAATATTGGTGCCGCTTTGGCTTTTCTCCAATCAGCTAGTACCATTCCTGTCAGTAGACTGTCTTTAAAAATTAGGAACAGTGGTCTGGCTATCCTCTGGCTGAAATCCTTAAGATCCCTTGGGTGTAAGCCATCTCGTCCCGGTGACTTATTTATGTTAAGTTTTTTTGAGTCTAGTTCTGAGTTTGTCTTCTGTTACTCATGAGGGTGCTTCCTGTGACGTGTTATTGGCTTTAACATTGCAGTCTAGGTTACTTTATCCCCCCAATTATTTTGTAAAGAGAAGAATTTATTTAGAACCTCTGCCTTCTCTCTGTCCTTTATAGCCAGATTCCCTTCATCATTAGGGATGATCGAACGGTTCGGGTCGACCATCGGTTCGACCCGAACATTGACTGTTCGAAAATTCGTCCGAATTCCGAACTTTTTGCGGAGAAAGTTCGGAATTCGGCAACCAGAACCGACCAAAATGCGATGGGACAGGAACTGGGCTTTAAAAGCCCGTGATTGGACCAGAAACATCAGTAAAATCCAATTGAGGGGGCAGGAGGATGCTAGGAATGTGATTGGAGTGACTAGGGGGTCCAGAGGCCAATTAGTAGTGAATACGCCCCCCAGTATATAACATAGCCCCGCCAAATCTCTAGCACTGTAATACAGGGGCTGTGGAAGAGAGTGGAAGCAGTTCTGTTACTCCTGCTGCAAAAGTGTCATTTAGCAATTATTAGTGCGAGGAAAGGGATATCTAGTGTCGTTAGGGTACTGCATACCACTATAGTTAGATTCAATAATCTAGTTTCTGTAGGGAAAGTGTTAAGTGTCAGGGTGACCGTAGTGTAGTGTAGGGTGAACTGACTCTGACTGCTATGCCAGGGTGACAGAACTCATCCATGTCAGGGTGACCGCCATAAGAAAAAGATCATTTTTCTTAGAATTTTTAGTAGAGCAGGGATGGGGCTCCGCTCCTTGTATGCCAGGGTGACCGAATTCATCCATGTCAGGGTGACCACCATAAGAAATAGATTGTTTGTCTTAGAATTGCAGTAGAGCAGGGATGTGGATCCGCTCCTGTCACACCTGGGCGTTTTTGTTTCAGGCGTTTATTGGGATTTTATGTGGACGTCTTTGGAGGCAGGCATGACATCTGAACTTCTGTGTAGGGGTATATATACACACACACACACACATATATGTATATATACACATACACACATATAGGTGTGAAAGTAGTGGAACCCCATGCATGCGCTAATGAAATTATTTGCAGGGATGTGGCTCCGCTCCTATCACACCTATATGTGTGTATGTATATACAGGCGGTACGGAAAGTATTCAGACCCCCTTAAATTTTTCACTCTTTGTTATATTGCAGCCATTTGCTAAAATCATTTAAGTTCATTCGTTTTCCTCATGAATGTACACATAGCACCCCATACTGACAGAAAAACACAGAATTGTTGACATTTTTGCAGAAGTTCAGATGTTATGCCTGCCTCCAAAGACGCCCAAGGTGTGTTGTTGCAGGCGTTTATTGGGCATTTTTTTGGCGTCTTTGGAGGCAGGCATAACATCTGAACTTCTGTGTAGGGGTATATATATACACACACACATATATGTATATATACACATACACACTTATAGGTGTGATAGGAGCGGAGCCACATCCCTGCGCTAATAAAAATTCTAAGAAAAATTATCTTTTTTTCTGGTTCTGGACATGCTACAGAGCTGAAACTTCACAGGTACACTTTTTAGACCCCCCAGACACTAAATCCAAAGAAATCTCATTTTTTTTTTCAATAATTTTTTCAATAATTGGCTCTCTATCAAACGACAATTTTTAGGAACTTTTTTGTGGGATTAATAGTCCCTGGGGCATGACCCAGAACCCTAGGCACTTTTTAGGGGCATTTATTGGGTTTTAGGGCTTCAAAACTGTGTTTTTTGATTACCGAATTTCGGGTCCCATTGATTTCAATGGGGTTCTGGAATCTGGACCCGAACTTTCGGGAAGTTCAGGTGTTCTGGTCGAACCGATCTTTTCATAAGTTCGATTCATTCCTATTCATCATCCTGTAGCAAGATTTCCAGGCCTATGGCCTGATGTGGGTCTGCCATTAGAACCAAAATGCTCTCCATGTTAGCTGAGTCCCCAGGTGTGATAATTGTAACAGTGACAACTCCGGCATCTTTGTTTGTGGTTTTTATTATAAATTAAGGAGATGGGAGAAGGGAATGAGTGGATACTCCTTTAGGCTTGAACTAATTACAATTGGGACTTGGATCCTGGAAAAATGCCCGTTGGCGCTTCCTTGACGCTAGCCAGCGCCAGCCAACGCTCACTGACTCTGAGAACCCTCTGTAACACAGAGGAAGTATTGAATCCCTGACCTATAGTCCAGTAGATCCAAGACTCAGAACTGTAGAATTCCTGACACTGCTTCCCTGTGTAAGTCTTTGAATACTTTCCCCCGCCTGGCACAGCTTGAGGTAGTATTTTGTAGAACTTCAGATAGCTAACCAATGGTTATGAGTAAGCGATCAGCAGAATCGTGAAACGCATCAACCTGCCCCATGTCTGTGTGATGCACCTGTGTATTTAAGTTTATGGGAATAAACACCTCAAGTTTATCTACTCCAGAGTGCGGTCAATTTTTCTCTTTGAATACCTGACTACTGGATAGCGGATCCGAACGGCACCGGAGTGCCTTTCCTCACCTGAGCGGCTTTTTTCTGTTTGCTACAATTGCCTCTCTCTCTCCGCAGGCTCTCGGCACACTGGATCCCCCTCAGCTCAACTCAGCACTCTGGATTCTCAGGCGACACCCCGAGACATCCACCTTCCTCAGACAGGAGGAGAGACAGCCACACTCTCCCTCCTGGGACTCTGCTCCCGCCAAAGACACCTTGCCACGCACTTCCCCCCAAACTTATACCCACTCCCAGAATCACTTGCAGCATAATCTGCCTTCTAGGGTAGTTATAAGCTGGGATGTGTCCCCTGATTAGGCTTCTCACACTGCCCTATGAGAAGCCTCTCACAGGAGCTAGTGGGGATACTTCTCCCCTCAGCAGGCACATCTGGAAGCCATGACACCCTGACTAGATAAATCACAGCCCTGCTGTTCGGCAGACAAGGCCCAGTATAGTTTTACCTAGCACCTATTTGTAGGGTGCTACAATCCTTTATGGGGCCAATATGTTCTGGCCTCACTTTCTTACTATTTATATACTTAAAGAATTTATTTGGGTTTTTCTTACTCTCTTTGGCTATGTGCCTTTCGTGTTCAATTTTAGCCGCCTTGATTGCGCTCTTACATTTCCTATTGCATTTTTTGTAGTGCTGGAATGCTGCCAATGACCCCTCGGCTTTGTATTTTTTTAAAGGCCTTTTCTTTTGTTTTTTTATGCATGTTTATGTTGAAGTTTAGCCACCCAGGGTTTATTTTAGCTCGTTTAAACATATTCCCTATTGGAATTCACTGGCCAATACCTTTAAGTATGTTCTTAAAGCACTCCCATTTTTTCCCAGTGTTCTTTGTTTCCAGGATTCTATCCCATTTTTAATATCGTCTCGCATAGAGCGCGATTTAGGGAAATTGGCTCTTTTGAAGTTTAGTGTCTGTGTATTACCCTTATGTCTAATTTCAATGATTTATCCTGAAACTAATTGACCTATGGTCACTATTTCCTAAGTTCCCCCTTATTTCTACATCCGCAATCAGGTCTGTATTATTTGTAATTAGTAGGTCTAGTAACGCATTGTTTTTCGTTGGTGCATTCACCATCTGACCCATGAAGTTACATAGTTACATAGTTACATAGTTACATAGTAGGTGAGGTTGAATAAAGACAATAGTCCATCCAGTTCAACCTGTGTAGGTGTGTGTGGCTGTACTCATCTCACATACCCCTGAATGTTCTGATCCTTGAGATGTAAGTCTAAGAGTCTTTTGAAAGCCACCATACTACCCGCAGAAACCACCTCTTGTGGTAGAGAATTCCACAATCTTGTAGCCCTAACAGTAAAGAACCCCCCACGTTGCCTGTGGTTAAAACGCTTCTCCTCTAATCGCATTGTATGCCCTCGAGTCCTCATGCAATCCCTTCGAATGAACAGCTTTTTTTCTAAGCTGGGATCCCCATTAAGATATTTATAAATTGCTATCATGTCCCCCCTCAGACGTCTCTTCTCCAGGGAGAATAAATCGAGCGATTGTAGACGCTCTTCATAGTCAAGGTCCTCCAATCCCCTAATTAGTTTAGTTGCCCTTCTCTGGACTCTCTCCAGCTCCAACACATCCCTCCTGAGGACTGGCGACCAGAACTGGACAGAATACTCCAGATGCGGTCGGACCAGAGTTTTATAAAGTGGAAGGATTATAGTCTTATCTCTGGAATACATCCCTTTCTTTATGCATGCTAATATTCTGCTGGCTTTGGCAGCTGCCGCTTGACATTGCATGCTGTTGCCTAATCTATCATCAACCAAGACTCCCAGATCCTTCTCCATTTTTGATTCCCCCAAGGGTTCCCCTCCTAACGTGTATTGTGTTTTTATGTTTTTAGTCCCCAAGTGCAAAACCTTACACTTCTCCACGTTAAACCTCATTTGCCATGTCGTTGCCCACTCTGTTATTTTGTCCAGGTCATTCTGTAGGATATCTGCTTCATGCTGTGCAGTTATTGCCCTGGCCAATTTTGTGTCATCTGCAAAAACTGATAACGCACTACTGATCCCGTCCTCAATGCTGTTTATGAATAAATTGAACAAGGTTGGTCCCAGGACTGAGCCCTGGGGCACCCCGCTTACAACCTCAGACCAGTCTGAGTATGCGCTGTTTATTACCACCCTTTGGACACGCCCTTTAAGCCAATTCCGTATCCAAGAGCAAACTCTGCTGTCGATACCCGCAGACCTTATTTTATAAATTAAGCGCTTGTGGGGAACTGTATCAAACGCCTTAGCGAAATCCAAGTACACCACATCCACTGGTCTCCCCCTATCTAGCTCACAGCTTACCTCCTCGTAGAATGCTAAGAGATTGGTTTGACAAGAACGCCCATTTGTAAACCCGTGCTGATTACTGCTGATGATGTTGTTGTCTTTAGCAAACTCTACGATATAGTCCCTTATCATCCCCTCCAGAAGTTTACATACTATTGATGTCAAACTGACAGGCCTATAATTTCCCGGGATATGCCTCTGGCCCTTTTTGAATATCGGAATCACGTTAGCTTTCTTCCAATCCCCTGGTACATCTCCTGTCCTAATACTGTCAGCAAAGATCAGGAACAGTGGTCTGGATATAACCTTACTGAGTTCCTTGAGTACTCTCGGATGTACGCCATCCGGGCCTGGTGATTTGTTTGTGTTAAGTTTATCCAGCCTTTCCCTGATTTCACCCTCTGTTAGCCATAGTGGCAAGTCCTGTGTATTACTACTAACCATACAGTCATGGTCAGTGTACCCCTCCGTTTCCTGTGTAAAGACTGACGAGAAAAAAGCATTCAGCACGGTTGCTTTTTCAGTGTCCTCTGTAACCATCCCCCCATCATCGCTAATTATGTGTGCAATATGCTCTGCCCTAGTTTTTTTGCTGTTGATATATTTAAAGAATTTCTTTGGGTTTTTTTTTACTATCCTCCGCTATTTGTCTCTCAAAGTTGATTTTAGCCATTTTGATTTCGTGTTTACTTTTCTTATTTGCCTCCTTGTATTGCTCGAAAGCCAATACAGTGCCCTCTGATTTATATTTCTTGAAGGCCAATTTTTTTCCCCTAATAAGTTTTTTAACGCTACGGTTTAGCCAGCCAGGTTTGGCTTTGTCTCTTCTAAATTTATTTCCCATAGGAATGCACTGCAAGATGCCTTTGCCTAATATGTTCCTAAAGCATTCCCATTTTTCCTCTGTGGTCAGGGATCCCAGGGTTTGGTCCCAGTTTACCCTTTCCATCAATGAGTACAATTTTGGAAAGTTTGTCAATAGATCCAGGACTGCATTTTCTCTAGTCGGAGAATCCACCAACTGTGACATGTAATTATCCAGTAAGGTTTCTGTGAATAGGCGGGCCTTCTGTGAGTTGTCCTGCAAAACATTTAGGAAATGGTGAGCCTTAGAGGACTGTGCGGGTTCTTCTGCCCAGTCTATATCTGGATAATTAAAATCCTCCCAATATAATGACATTTCCCATCCTTACTGCCATTCCAAGCTGTGGTAGGAGGTCCACCTCCCCCTCCTCCCTCTGGTTGGGGGGCCTATAGCATACGCCCCTTAGTATCTTCCCTTTGAAGCTTTACCCATAGGGATTCCACCTCCTCCCTAGCTCCATTAGTGATATCATCCCTCATATTCACTTGCACATCGTTCTTAATATACAGGCATACCCCTCCCCCTTTTTTACCCTCCTTATCTTTGTGATAAAGGGAACACCCCCTGAATGATTGCCAGCCAATCATGAGAGCTGTCAAACCAAGTTTATAGAATTTCCACAAAATCGAAATCCTCCTCATACATTAGCAGCTCCAGTTCTCCAATCTTGTTAGCCAGATGTCCAGCATTAATTTGGAAAATAATGGTGGCCACACAAAATATTGACACTTTGGGCCTGATTTGGATGTTTTAACTTAGGGGTGTACTCACTTTTGTTGCCAGCAGTTTAGACATTAATGGCTGTGTGTTGAGCAAATTTACACTGTTATACAAGCCGTACACTCACTACTATACATTGTAGCAAAGTGTAATTTCTTCAGTGTTTTCACATGAAAAGATATAATAAAATATTTACAAAAATGTAAACACATTTTTGTATGGCCCCTTTCACACGGCTCTGTTCCGTCGACAGAGCCGTTCTGCTCAGTGGGGGATCGATCCGCCAATCCCCGCTGAGCAGGCGGATGACAGCTCCATCTCCGCTCTGTGTACAGAGACGGAGGTGTCGGATCCCCACTGTCCTCTATGGGGGAATCGGATGTGAACGGACCCCCTGTCCGTTCTCATCCAATTCGATCCGCCAGATGGGTGGAAAATAGGGTTTCCATCCGTCTGGATTTGTTGGACAGGATCGGATCGGATGTCAGCGGACATGTCTCCGCTGCCCTATAGAGATGCATGGGCCATCCCTTCAGATCCGCCTGAAAAACTGACAGGCGGATCTGAACAGTCCGCATGTGTGAAAGGGGCCTAAATGTTTTATTATATCTTTTTATGTGACAAAATTGAAGAAATTACACTTTGCTACAATGTAAAGTAGTGAGTGTACAGCTTGTAAAACAGTGTAAATTTGATGTCCGCTCAAAACAATTCAACACACAGCCATCAATGTCTAAACTGGTGGCAACAAAAGTGAGTACACCCCTAAGTGGAAAAAGTCCAAATTGAGCCCAAATTGTCAATAATTTGCGTGGCCACCATTATTTTTTAGCACTGCCTTAACCCTCTTGGGCATGGAGTTCACCAGAGCTTCACAGGTTGCCACTGGAGTCCTCTTCCACTCCTCCATGACGACATCACAGAGCTGGTGGATGTTAAAGACCTTGCGCTCCTCCACCTTCCAATTGAGGGTTCCCCACAGATGCTCAATAGGGTTTAGGTCTGGAGACATGCTTGGCCAGTCATTTGCCTTTACCCTCAGCTTCTTTAGCAAGGCATTGGTCGTCTTGGAGGTGTTTGGGGTCGTTATCATGTTGGAATACTGCCCTGCGGCTCAGTCTCTGAAGGGAGGGGGATCATGCTCTGCTTCAGTATGTCACAGTACATGTTGGCATTCATGGTTCCCTCAATGAACTGTAGCTCCCCAGTGCTGGCAGCACTCATGCAACCCCAGACCATGACACTCCCACCACCATGCTTGCTGTAGGCAAGACACACTTGTCTTTGTACTCCTCATCTGGTTGCCGCCACGCACGCTTGACATCATCTGAACCAAATAAGTTTATCTTGGTCTCATCAGACCACAGAACATGGTTCCAGGAATCCATGTCCTTAGTCTGCTTGTCTTTAGCAAACAGCTGTAATCGCAGCAAAAGGTGGCGCTACAAAGTATTAACTTAAGGGTGCTGAATAATTTTGCACGCCCAATTTTTCAGTTTTTTATTTGTTAAAAAAGTTTGAAATATCCAATAAATTTCGTTCCACTTCATGATTGTGTCCCACTTGTTGTTGATTCTTCACAAAAGAATGTGTTTGAAGCCTAAAATGTGGCAAAAGTTCACAAAGTTCAAGGGGGCCGAATACTTTCGCAAGGCACTGTATACTTGTAGCTGGGACCGGACTACCATATTCTGAAAGTGCAGACTTACCTTCTGTTCCTTTGGATTGTCTTTGCATCCCTTTAGTGTTGGTTTCAGGGATAAATCGACATATCGCAGAGACTGGGAGAACAGCATTGTGGCAACTGTAGTCTTCTGTAAAGTGATGGCTATGTGGCTGGATTGTTTAAGAACTATCTTTCCCATCAAGCTCTGGGACAGTGGAGCATCTTGGGAGAGGCTATAAAGGTATCGGCTAAACAGGCTTGGGGCCTCTTGCTTCCTGGAACCCATCATGTGCACATTGGTCTGCCATGTAGAGAGTGAGACAGCAGATTGTGGCCTACTGCATACCGCCTGATCCATCTGAAGACTCAGCCCCAGCGGAACGGACGTCCATGGCAGTATTGCAGACATCGTTGCAGCATCGCTGATCGGGTGGAGTTGACGGAACACTGTGAGATAGCAGAGCACAGCCATCTTGAGGCCACAGGGCATGGAGGATTGCATTGCCTGTTTCCCCAAGACTCTCATTGATGGACATCAGGATTTGGTGAGAGGTCACCTGCTCAGAGTTCAGACCACACTTGTCACAGTTCTCTTTTACACTGAATACTGACACTTTGCAAATGAATCAGTTACCAAATCTCTTAGGATTATAATCAGCTATCCTGCATCTCTTGCTATATACTAAGTCATACTGGAAACTGTTATTACATGAGCTCCAATGCCGGTGAAGACTTTAGCAAGGCCTTGCAAGTGGGACATTATTATACTGTGTCCCTTAAAGGGGACACGTTACTGTTATCTAGACTACCCTATCTCTCATTAGGATACAGGTGGTATAGGCCAGCCTGAGGTTCCCCTTTAGTCTAAGTGCTTATTATTATTAATAATAATAATAATAATAATAATATATGGATAATTAAAAGATTGTGTTTATTGATATAATATGGTGTTATAACAAACCCACTGGGAGACCCGAGCCACCAGCCGGCATGTCCGCCGGCTGGTTGGAGTCCCGATCAAAGCCAGATTCGGCTTTGATGGGGGTCTCCAATGTAGTAACCCGAAAGCAGCGCGATGACGTCACGTCCGGGTTACTCGGCGGCTAAAGGCGCCGAATTTAAAAAAGTGTCAGTATTCAAAAATGCCAATTTCGGCATTTTAAATACATTAAAGTGCAGTGGAGGGGTCGGGGGTCTTTTAGAGTACCTGTCACTTCCTATTACTGTTGCAAGGGATGTTTACATTGCTTGTGACAGCAATAAAAGTGATCAGATTTTTTTTTTTTTTTAAACTGTGCTAAAATGAAAAAATAAATAGGAAAAAAAAAATTCAAGTGCCCCCGTCGCCGTGAGCTCACGCACGAAAGAAAATGCATACAGAAGTCACTGTTCAAACCACACATGTGAGGTAGTGCCGCGATCGCCAGAGCGAGAGCAATAATTCTAAAGAAAAAAAAAAAAATTTAAAGCGTCGCCTATGGAGATTTTTATTGACTGTAGTTTGTCGCCATTTCGCGGGTGTGCGCAATTTTAAACCGTAAATGTTAGGTATCTAGTTACTCAGCATGACATTATCTTTCACAATATATAAAAAAATTGGCTAACTTTACTGTTTAGTTTTTTTAAATGCAGTGAAATGTATTTTCCCCCAAAAAATGGCGCTTGAAAGACCGCTGCGCAAATACCGCGTGACAAAAAATATTGCAACATCCGTCATTTTATTTTCCAAAGTCTTTTCTAAAAAAATATATATAAAAAATACAGATTTTAACTTGTAAACATGTGTCAGAAATGGGCTCGGTCCAGAAGTGGTTAATTTAGATAAAAGGCTGTCCAGGGACAGATTTTTGTATAATGCTATCCTGGTGGCAACTGTCTCAGACCTCATTTACAGGAAGTACTACAGTGCACAATACACAAAAGCAGCATTTATGTGTATGGGGATGCACAGTCCTACTAATGTCAGTTGGAACACAGTGACTGCATGGACACAGCCACTGCTCACTATTTGACAGCTGTGCGGGTGCATGGCCCCACATGCACACTGTGGGGGCCTTGCACCCGAACAGCTGTCAGACTCCATGCAGAAAAATAACGGTCTCCACCCAAGTGTGCCCTAAGGGCTGAAAGTGAAATAAAGTCTAAAAATGTATTTTCTCCAGGTCACTTCCAGGCCAAACCCCACAACTATATTAAATAGTGTAGCAACCTCCCAGGTAGGTGCTAGTGAGAAAGTATAGCTTTTAGCCTTATCTGCTTACCAGAGGGGCTGCAGGGAAATCTATATTTTCTCTGCCTACCAGAGAGCAGGATCTGTTAGTGAGGTTTGCTCATTGTGCTCAGTATGCAATTAATTATATCTAGAGGAGTGTTTCACTCTGGTCCATTAGGGAGGCATGTTGGACAGTGGGAGGAAACCTGACCAATGGATGCATAGGCTTTGATACAGTCCTGGCAATTGGCAGGGGGCAGGTCACCTCCGTGCATTCTGGAATACTGGGATACCTAGAGTGTCAGGAGGGCTGGACGGTTCACAGGGTCAGAGCAGTGATGAAAGAGAAATAAAAATCGGTGCAAATTCCTGGTACAGATGGATAATGATGGATGGATAAGTGGCCAATCAAATATCCAATCTAATATGTAAAATGGTATGTAAAAATGTCCTCACTCAGTCACTAAAATAATAAAGATGTGATGTGCAGATGGATAAATTGTACACATATAGGTACAGATGGATGAATCTAAAAAAAGTGTGTGTGGGTCAAAATCGTGCTCAAATAAATTAAGTAAAGAAATAGTACAACTGTCAAAGGTACAGATGAATAAGTGAACAAGGAATGATCAAGAAGAAGCGGTACAGATGGATAAAATTCACAAAATGCACAAAGTAAAAATGATCTTCAACTGCAGAATTAGTGAGGTGAAGGAAATCAAATCAGAATCAAGTGAAGGATTATATAGTGCACATAAATAATGATACCAGAATGGCTCAGTGCAATAGTGCAGGTGGCAATATTCAAAGTAAAAGCAACAAATGTTAGCGTGAAATGCGGTACAGATGGATAAATGAACAACTCCTGAAAAATCAGTGAGGTCCAATAAATATCAGTGAAGTGAAGGACTTTATAGTCGTGCACATAAATAATACCAAGGTGGCTCAGTGCAGTAGTACAAAATGAAATTATTTAAATGGTAAAAACCAACAAATGTTGACATGAAATACAGTATATCACAAAAGATATCTCATAAAAGTAAAAAGTCCATAAAGTGAATGATGTGAATGGTGAGGACTCCAAAAATATAAGGTGATTTGCAAAAGTGAGTCCCAATATAAAACAGGTGACTTCCGTGAGTGAACTATACGTGTTGTCTGATGACAGTGATTTTTCACTCCAGTGAACTACATAGACAGATATGTACAATTGCTGCTCACCTCCATGCACACTCAAACGAGCGTGTTTGTAATATATATTACTTCAACTGATGGCACCTCTCCTTATGGGAATGGATGGATAGATTCCACTTTACAGGACCCTCCATCTTCTTGGTACACACCAGTGGCAGCCGGTCTATAGGGGGCGCAGGGGCGCCGCCCCCCCCAATCTGTGGCCCAATAAAAAAAAGGAAAAAAATAAAATTTTTAGCCCACTAGGGGCGCTGGACTAACTGGTGGCTATGGGGGGTTGGGGTTTTGCACCCCACGTGCGTGCAGCAGAGGCGCCAATTGGCGGCCTTCTGGGGATCATCGGAGCGCAGAGCAATGCGCCCCGACACTCCCCACTTTACTGATGTCCTGGCTGTGATTGGTCCAGTCTCCAGCCTGGACCAATCATAGAGGACATCCTGGGTGACCTTGCGTGGGGGGCGGTGCGTGCGTTAGTCATGCACCGTCCCGACGTCACCTTCCCGCCTGCCGTCAGAGAAGAGGCGGGCAGTGACGGAAGAAGACGTCCGAGGTCTGACCGGAGAAGAGGGCAGCGGCGCGCATCCAGGTCGAGGAGGAAGAAGACGTCCGAGGTCCGACTGGAGAAGAGGGCAGCGGCGCGCATCCAGGTCGAGGAGGAAGAAGACGTCCGAGGTCCGACCGAGTTTCCCGAGTCCTGAGCAGCATGCCAGGCACGGTGACGGCACCAGGGTGAGGTAAGTGAGGTGATACCTCACGTGGGCCCACACACTGCTTTGAAGAGGGCACGCGCACACGCTGGTCTCTGCATTGAAAGGGGCATGTATGCTGGTCATTACATTGAAAAGAGCATGTACGCTGGTCACTACATTGAAAGGGGCATGTACTCTGGTCACTGCATTGAAAGGGGCATGTACGCTGGTCACTGCATTGAAAGGGGCATGTACGCTGGTCACTACATTGAAAGGGGCATGTACGCTGGTCACTACATTGAAAGGGGCATGTACGCTGGTCACTAAATTGAAAGGGGCATGTATGCTGGTCACTACATTGAAAGGGGCATGCACGCTGGTCACTGCATTGAAAGGGGGCATGTACGCTGGTCACTGCATTGAAAGGGGGCCTTTACTGTGGGGTTTGTGCTAGGGTGCCTGTACTGTGGGGTTTGTGCTAGGGGGCCTGTACTGTGGGGTTTGTGCTATTGGGCCTGTACTGTGGGGTTTGTGCTAGGGGGGCTGTACTGTGGGGTTTGTGCTAGGGGGCCTGCACTGTAGGGTTTGTGCTAGGGGGTCTGTACTGTGGGATTAGTGCTAGGGGGTCTGTACTGTGGGATTAGTGCTAGGGGGCCTGTACTGTGGGGTTTGTGCTAGGGGGCCTGTACTGTGGGGTTTGTGCTAGGGGGCCTGTACTGTGGGGTTTGTGCTAGGGGGCCTGTACTGTGGGGTTTGTGCTAGGTGGCCAGTACTGTGGGGTTTGTGCTAGGTGGCCAGTACTGTGGGGTTTGTGCTAGGGGGCCTGTACTGTGGGGTTTGTACTTGAGGGGTTTGTGCTTGAGGTTTTTGTGCTGGGGGGGGGGGGTCTGTACTGTGGGGTTTGTGCCAGTCTCAGTCAGTGTATCCCATAATAGGATGTCTCTCACAGTATATCCCATAATAGGGCCCCTGTTCCCTATTATGAGATATACTAGTACTGATGGACCCCTTAACATGTGATATATTGGGAGAATTTGTTCACGCAAGCAAAATACAGGGGACAAAATGGGTGAAATCTGTAAGGGGTGGGGCTTCTGCTAAATGGGAGGGGTCAAAATGGAAGGGCGGGGTCCTGCGCCCCACTATCTTAAAACTTCACCAGCTTGAAAAAGTCAGGTGTTTTGGTGACGCAACGCGTCGGGAGGAGCCGGGTGACGTCACTTCCGGTTTACGGCCGTAACTGGAAGTCGCCTTTGTTACCGCATCTGCGGCCAGCGCTGTTTTTCTTCTGCTTGATTGTAAGTGTTATTCTATTATTAAACATTTATCACTCTGACATACTTCACCATGATGGCCTTTATTTAAATCTCCCTTTGCATGAGATACATCCGAGAAGCACTGGGCCAATCATATTATAATTTATAACGCTTTGAAGTGATCCACACTGAGGGGAGAGCGGTGCATCCTATACGATCCATCCTATCCTGTAAAAGGCCCTGAGTACATCTAAGGAGCTGTCTATAAACACTGTTAAGAGTGTGTACCAAGAAGATAGAGGGTCCTGTAAAGTGGAGTCTATCCATCCATCCCCATAAGGAGAGGTGCCATCAGTTGAAGTAATATATATTACAAACACGCTCATTTGAGTGTGCATGGAGGTGAGCTGCAATTGCACATATCTGTCTATGTAGCTCACTGGAGTGAAACATCACTGTCATCAGACAACACGTATACCTCACGGAAGTCACCTGTTTTATATTGGGACTCACTTTTGCAAATCACCTTATATTTTTGGAGTCATCACCATTCACATCATTCACTTTATGGACTTTTTATGAGATATCTTTTGTGATATATTTCACGTCAACATTTGTTGGTTTTTACCGTTTAAATAATTTCATTTACTGTTACTGTTACTGTACTACTGCACTGAGCCACCTTGGTATTATTTATGTGCACGACTATATAGTCCTTCACTTCACTGATATTTATTGGACCTCACTGATTTTTCAGGAGTTGTTCATTTATCCATCTGTACCGCATTTCACGCTAACATTTGTTGCTTTTACTTTGAATATTGCCACCTGCACTATTGCACGAGCCATTCTGGTATCATTATTTATGTGCACTATAAAGTCCTTCACTTGCTTCTGATTTGATTTCCTTCACCTCACTAATTCTGCAGTTGAAGATCATTTTTACTTTGTGCATTTTGTGAATTTTATCCATCTGTACCGCTTCTTCTTGATCATTCCTTGTTCACTTATTCATCTTTACCTTTGACAGTTGTACTATTTCTTTACTTAATTTATTTGAGCACGATTTGGACCCACACACACTTTTTTAGATTCATCCATCTGTACCTATATGTGTACAATTTATCCATCTGCACATCACATCTTTATTATTTTAGTGACTGAGTGAGGACATTTTTACATACCATTTTACATATTAGATTGGATATTTGATTGGACACTTATCCATTCATCATTATCCATCTGTACCAGGAATTTGCGCCGATCTTTATTTCTCTTTTATCTTTGTTTTACGGTGGAGACACCGATTAGAATTGGCAGCTGTTCCGCTTTTTGGTACCGAGTTTGACCCTATTATTATTCCATCACTTACCTTAGGTAAGTTGTTGTTTTTTTCTTCTGCATTAGGGTCAGAGCAGTGCAGAAGAGCATACACTTAACAGCAACCCTCAAGGGGGTAGTGCTACATACAGTATATCTATATATGTGTGTGTGTGTGTGTATATGTGTATATATATATATATATATATATATTGTGAGGGATTAGCTCGGTGGTAGGCGTGGATGACCCCTTTGGGGGTGCGTTTTCAGAGAGATAGCCGAGCAGTGGTTGCAAACAACACTGATTTATTCATGCAATTTACTTCACACAATTGCAAGCCTCAAAACAGCCAAAATAAAATAAAACAAAATAAATCCTTGCCACTGTGGGCGGCTACCTTCTCACACACTGGAACCTATCTAATGAAGTCTGTCCCCAACCTATTGTTGGGCAGACTTGGCTGGTCATACAGCAGACTCTCAATAGTCCATGTTTTATCTCTCCACCACAGCACATGTTCATTTAAGCTGTCCCTTTGTTTTTCTCTTTGCTTGGCAAACATTCCTTTATTTCTTCCACATAGAAATAGTTTGTTTATTTACCTTGAAAAGTCTTCACAACTGGTTACCCTCCTTAGCGCACATCACTTCAGCGGGTCTTCTCCCATGCTCACCAGCTTGTCGGGAGGCACACATCTGACTGTCCTCCTTCTCCCAGCCCACACGGCGACAGGAGGCAGCAGTCCTTCTCCCAGGCTCACACGGCGTCGGGAGGCACACGTCTGTCTGTCCTCCTCTCCCAGCCCACACGGCGACAGGAGGCAGCAATCCATAGACTTCCTCTGGACAAATTATAGAGGCCTTCATTTCCTCATTCCGAAAAGCTGAAGGCCTTTCAACTTCTTTACACCTTCCTGCTGCCTTTGGCAGCCGACACCCTATAGTAATTGGTGAACTTTCCAAACCAGGTGGGAATGTGTCTCCTCTCTGTGACTACATTCCCAGATTTACCTGACTTCCTGTCACATACCCCCCCCCTCTTGTTTCAACCCTAGGGTTGGGACACAGATTTCCAGACACGCATGTGTCAGGCACTTTTCTTGACTCTCACTGATAAGCCTTCTATTATCCTCACGCTAATGGATGAAACTGTTTCTGTCATCTTCATTGACAGATTTCTCATAAATGTCACACAGTTTGTCTCTCATCTCATATACACATTCTTCAACTGCATTTTTAGCATCATTTCGCTTCTTCTCAAGTTTCTCTGGCATACAAGTTTGTCCTATCCGCCATGGAGGACCGTGATCCATAGGCAACTCAATTGGGCTAGTCTTAATGTCTTCAACATTCTTGAGCCGCCTCTCTCTGCAATCCATAAATGTTTTCCACAAAACTTTGAGAACCTCTGCTTCACTAAGCTTTATTCCAAGTAGGGACGTCCCTCTGTGACTTGAGTTGCCTCTCCATACAGCTGTACACAATCATTGACTCTTTGTTTCTTGAGCTTAGCTTGCTATAAGATGCTGTGCAGAGGGCCTTCCATTTGCCACAACAGGCTGTCAAACATTTCTTCAAAGTGACCCCTGTTCATTTTTCCAGCGACATCATCAACTTTCCTTCCACCAACATATGGGTCAAAGGCAACAACACAGTTGAACCCAGCGATCTGGGTAGTATCCATTACAGATTTCTTCAATGCACTTTCTGCTGAACTATTTGACCGCTCAAGGTCACCTAGTTCCTTTTCTCTATCTGAATTCCACATGGAATGCATCTCAAGATCACGATCAAACTTCTGCCACCTGTCTTTCAGTTCCATTTTGGAAATATTCCCTGAAAGGCACTTATTCATTTGCTTCACGTTTTCACCAATAGCCTTAGTTTTCTCCACTAGGTGGCGTTTGCTTTTTTCTCCCAGATTTATATCACTTGCTTTAGTTTTCTCCGCTTTAGTTTTCTCCACTAGGTTTTCAGCCTGAACTGAGAAATCACCACATTTCTTACCCAGCTCCTTTGTTTGCTGAAGCTCTAATGATACATTTTCCAATGCTTGAAGTTTTCGAAGGAACGGTTTATTCCAAAGGGGTGATTCAAGCCACATGTCATCACATTTCTGAGGCTCACTCAGGACAGACCCCAAAACACTGATCCTTTTAAAAACTGCATCAGGCACACTATCCCCTCTTTGGAACAGATCCTCTGTTGCCTGTAATTCCTCTTCAAGTTCTTATAACTGAAACTTCATCTCTTCTACTTGCTGTTCTAAGGCTCGCTTAGACTTTTCTAGCTCCTGAACGCTTTTCACAACATCATCCTTGGAGCTGACTAAGTCTTCCATTTCTGTACACAGCTGCTTGTAAACTCTTTCTAGTTCAACCTTACACTCTAGAGCTTCCTCCAAAGAGCGAGCCAAGAACAGGGCTTTGCTCTCTTTATCACGCGCCTCCGCTTCTGCGCGGTCGCGTTCTTCTGCATACTTTGCAGACACAGTCTTCTCCTCACCAAGCACCCTATAGTAATTGGTGAACTTTCCAAACCAGGTGGGAATGTGTCTCCTCTCTGTGACTACATTCCCAGAGTTACCTGACTTCCTGTCACAATATGTATGTGTGTGTATGTATATATATATATATATATATAATTTCTTAATTTAAAAGGAGTGATAAAAGGATATTACAACCTCTACCCACTCACCCAGCGCTCAGACTAAACAATATTTATATGCATGAATATTTTAAACAATGTTAATGGAGCTTTTGCTATACATCAAAGATCAAAAACGCCACGTGTTAAAAAATCCCAACTAAAGAAAAAATTCTACCAGGAACCATAACACATTAGCTGCGCTATATAGAGTTCATATTTTCTGCAAAGGAGATTATAGTCCAAGAACAATTCAGTGGGATTCCTTAATGAGCAATCCTTAACCTTCACTAATGTAACTATTATCCAGTACATGCGCCTTCACCACACCGCTTGTGACTCCCCTAGGCAATGCTCATTCACCGGAAACACTTGTACACTGCGCCTGAATCACTGGCTCCAATACATCACTCACTCTGTTAGTGAGGTCTGCTCATTGTGCTTAGTATGCAATTCATTATGTCTAGAGGAGTGTTTCAGACTGGTCCAATAGGGAGGCATGTTGGACAGTGGGAGGAAACCTGACGAATGGATTTATAGGCTTTGATACAGTCCTGCCAGTTGGCAGGGGGCAGGTCGCCTCGGCGCATTCTGGGAAACTGTATAAAAGCCAAGGGCACATGTGCTGTGAGGTCTTTGGCTGGAGAGCAGAGTCCCAGAGGGAGGGAGTGGCTGCCTCCTCCTCTGTAGCAGTGGCATGCAGTCGCAGGAGGTCGTTCTGAGGGCCTGAGGAATGAATGAGAGGAGCTGAACCCAAAGGTCCGGGAGAGCTGACTGAGGGGGAGACACTGGAGACCCTGGGACCACAGTATCATGAGTACAGGGACTGGTGTCCAGGGGCTTGACCTGAAGGGGGGCCACCCCACATGTAGGATAGTCAGTGGACGGGTGTCAGCAGTGAAGGAAAAAGGATGCTAGGGAGAGTGTCCTGAAGATAATTGCTAGCCAAGTCATCTTATCAAGAGGAAAGAGACTTAATCCAAGTTCACTTATAGTGGAAGAGTGAGTCAACGGCCTGGCTGTACCTGAAGATAGGAGACCTTAACCACTTGTGCATAGTTAATTTGGAGTATCTCACTACTTCCTTCTCCTATCCTTAATTTATAATAAACAAAAAACAACAAAATGCCCCTGGACTGATTATTGGAGCGAGCCAAGGAAGGAGAAAGTAAGGACTTGAAACTGTCATTTTTGTATGGTGGTAACTCAGGGGGACCCGAAAGTGTGAAATCTGGTAGTCCTTACGGGGGCAGTGCTACTATAGGAACTTAACTTACTTATTTTATGTATTAAACAAATTGGGCATGGATCAAAATAAATGGTCTGAAATAAAGCAACTGACTGAGGCCTTTTATTTATAAATGGTGAGGGAACTCACTGCTTTGTTAAATGCTAATAAAAATAAATAATATTTTTCTTTTCCAATCTTTTTATTCCGTTTTCAGACCTTAGGATATTCTCCACAGCTTCGTAAAGCAAGGCTATTCGAGAGTCCTTAGAAATGTTAACCATAGTGACTGAATGGATTAAGAATGAACCCGGATCCAGAAACAACGGACCTTAGAACAAGTCCACCATATATGAAGAAGAGAGCCCACCTGACCACAGCCTCTAAAGCAGGAGACATTTTAAAGAGGCATTGTGGCACAAGGTACCATCGCGTGATCACCTTATACCCTGCTTCAATCAGGGCAACATTCATTATGCTCTTATGAATGCGTTCAGTACAGGATTGCCAGTCCTCCACCTTAGTCGCAATGCCCAGATTGCTCTCCCAAGCTATTTGAACAGGACGTTTTGAGGAGGGGAAAAACTGGATTTTTGTAAGAACTTACCATAAA
This sequence comes from Pelophylax lessonae, assembly GCF_965119305.1. Lineage (NCBI taxonomy): Eukaryota > Metazoa > Chordata > Amphibia > Anura > Ranidae > Pelophylax > Pelophylax lessonae. The sequence continues at coordinate 522,588,489 of NC_138771.1, forward strand.
ATCATTTTCTCTGAAGTTCATCGACAGACGCAGATCCTTCCCATTACCATCGGGTTATGCTCCTCCAATCAGAAATAGGCACTAGGCAGGAAAAAAATTTACCACGCCCATGGGGGCTGTCCCTGCACACACACTCTGCTTCAGGTTGCAGTTTTGTTGCAAGCAGTGTTTAGAAGACAAACCACCCCATACACTCAAAAGTAGAGGGGCGGGTGCTGCGTCTGTCATTGAACTTCAGAGAAAAGGATTTTACGGTAAGCTCTTACAAGGTGACCAAGTTGTCACCTTGCAAACTTGTCTCGAAGACGATTGATGGTGAAAAGCCCAAGAGGCACTCAGCGCCCTAGTAGAATGCGCCTTCACAGGGAAAGGATGAACCTGACCCTTCAGTGAATAAGCCTGTACCACTGCCTGCCTGATCCATCTGGATATGGCCGCAGCAGACGCAGCCAATCCTTTACGCGGTCCCTCGGTAAGGACAAAAAGAGTGCCTGATTTTCTAAAAGACGCAGTGGCCTCCAGGTAAACCCTGATCGCCTGAACCACCTCCAAAGAATGCAGAGCAATGTCCTTAGAATTCTTAGGCTTGGGACAGCGTGAAGGCAACACAATGTCTTCATTCAAAGGAAAATCAGAAACTACCTAAGGCTCCGTTCACATGTGGGCGTAGCGGATCACGGGCAGAATCACCCCGATTCTGCCCGCGATCCGGAAATCATTGCAAATCGCGGGACGCCTGTGCGAAGCCAGTGATTTGCAATGGCACCCCAAATGCTGTGTGATGTTGCCGTGTTTTCCGCCTGCCGAATCGCGGTAACATCACGCAAACAGAATTGCGGGACGCATGACGCACAAAAAAGGTATAAGAGCTTCATCGCAAAATCGCACAGCATTTGGGGTGCCATTGCAAATCACGGGCATCCCACAGGCGTCCCGCGATTTGCAACGATTTCCGAATCGTGGGCAGAATCCCAATGATTCTGCCCACGATCCGCTACACCCACATGTGAACGGAGCCTTAGGAAGAAAAGACTGATTAGGTTAAAGAACCACTTTATCTCTGTGGACCACCAGATAAGGTGAACGTCAAGACAATGCTGCCATTTCAGAAACTCTGCGGGCAGAAGTGCTAGCCACCAAAAAGGCAACCTTCTGAGACAACGAAAGCAGAGTAATCTCCCAAATGTTCTTAAAAGGAGGCTTTTGAAGAACAGATAAGACCAAATTGAGATCCCACGGAGGTATCAGGGACCGTCTCGGAGGAGTCACATGGCATACTCCCTGAAGAAAAGTACGAATCAAGGTATGCGAGGCTAACGGGCGTTGGAAATATATAGCCAAAGCCGACACTTGGCCTTTGATATTGCCCAAAGCCAACCGCTGTTCAACCCCTTTCTGTAGAAAGGCCAAAACCCTAGCAATGGAAAACAAGCGAGGGTGCACCTTCAGCGATGCGCACCATAAAATGTACAATTTCTACATACGATGATATATCTTCCTGTGGGTCGACTTCCTAGCCTTCAATAGGAGTCAGAATGACCTCTATCTCTCAACACCTGGCTTTCAACAGCCATGCCGTTAAAGCCAGCGAATGTAAAGGAGGGTGGAAGATTGGTCCTTGAGACAGCAGATCTTCCCTGTGAGGAAGTCACCAAGGAGCATCATGACCAACCTTACCAGGTCTGCGTACCAAGACTGGCGAGGCCAGTCTGGGGCCACCAGAATGACTGGAATTCTTTCCACCTCTACCCTGCGTAGAAGCCTTGGCAGAAGTGTTAACGGAGGGAAGGCATAAATCAGCTGATACTGACCCCAAGGAGCCACCAGTGCATCCGTGGCATCAGCCAGAGGGACTCAAGACCTGGCTACAAACCTCTGCACCTTCTTGTTGAGACGAGAAGCAAACAGATCGATCTCGGGTGTCCCCCCACCAAACACACAGGAGATGAAACACCTTAGGGTATAGAGACCACTTACTTTGGTCCAACACCTGACGACTCAGGTTTTCCGCATGCCAGTTTTCCACACCTAGGATGTGCACCGCAGAAAGAGCCGGAACCAAACTGTTCCGCCCAGGCCAGAATCTTGGCCACCTCTTTGGCCACCAAGACACTCTTGGTGGCCCCCTGGTGATTGATGTAAGCCACAGCTATGGCATAGTCTGATTGAATCCGAACCAGACAATCTTGCAGATAAGTCATCCATTGTCACAGACAAAGCTTTATCGCTCTGAGCTCCAAAACATTTATCGACAGTTTGGACTCCTCTGCTGTCCAGGTTCCCTGGGCACAGAGCTTCCCCAGCACCCCACCCAAGCTGGACAGGCTGGCGTCCGTGGTATGCACCATCCAAAACAATGGGAGGAAGGAATGGCCCTGGCATAGTGCTGATGACTGAAGCCACCACAACAGAGCAGACTGTGTGTTGTGGCTCAACCAAATCAGTGTCCAAGGACTTTGGATCCCTGTTCCAATTGATAAAAATCTCCTTTTGCAAAGGTCTTGTATGGAACTGCAAAGGAACCGCCTCGAAAGTTGATACCATCAGACCCAATACCCCATACAGGTTCTCAGAGTGGGCAGATCGGTTTCCAACACAACCAAATAGCCTCCTGCAATTTTTGCAGCTTGTCAGGGGGGAAGAAAGACCCTCACCAAGGCAGAGTCCAGAGTCAGGCCCAAATAATCCAGTCTCGATGAAGGTATCAGGGCAGATTTCTTTAAATTGATGGTCTACCCAAACTCTTCTGCTACTGCAAAGCGAAGAAACCGCTGGTAACTAGCGTAGATAGGGATGTGTAGATATGCATCCTTGATATCCATTGAGGCCAAAAAAAATTCCCTGGTGTGGTGAATTGATGCACTACCGAGCGGATGGATTCCATCCGAAACTTCTGTACCCGCACAAAGCGGTTCAGGGCCTTGAGTTCCAGGATGGGATGCACCTTGCCCTCCTTTCTGGGCACGGTGAACAGGTTTGAATAAAACCCTTGAAAGCGTTCCTGAGAGGAAGGCGGCACAATCACTCCTTGCGACAGCAAATCGTGTACCGCCCCCTCGCAAGTCCCTTAACCGGTCTGAAGATAGGTGAAGAGTGTACGGGAAAAACCTGTCCGACGGTCGAGACCAGAATTCGATCTTGTACCCCGAGCGGATCAGCTCGTGCACCCATTTGTCCTGAATCAAGAAGGTCCATGGTTGCGGAAAGAAGCAAAAACATCCCCCCCACCCCAGAAACCGGTGAGGGCGCCCCTTCATGAAGATGATGATTTGTCTTCAGACCTGGACAGACAAATTTGTAAATACCTATAAATATATTATGCATGCACTTCCTATCCCTAGGTTGTTGGCTTTGAAACCCCAGATGGAGGAAGTGGAAAGAGTGAGAAAATCTCAGCCACATGTCCTGTCCATGCTGCCGATCTGCAAGCTAGTAGGGACGATTATGCAAGTATTGCTATGATCTAGTTTACCTGCAGCTGCTGAGTGTATATCCTTGTGACAGACATGGTTATCTCTGCCCTGTCCTTGTTGTTTTTTCACATACACATTGCTAGATGGCTAGGTCTGTGCTGCTGTATGTGTGGTGGTCACCTTGCAGTATATAGGTATGTGAACCTGTTTATTTAAACTCTTTTATTCTTTTTTACCATGTCCAGTCTGGCTTAGGGCTCAATAACCTGCAAAGGTTAGAGCCAGATTAGGTTTCTGGTGGCCACGTTTGGATCATGGGCTTAGAGGTCTGGTTGCATGTCAGATTGGAAAATATTAGGTAGGAACTAAAGCACAGCATAGATAAGCTGACTCTTCCAGTGCCACACCACAGTTCCTGCAAGTATTAAGCTTGTTCCAGGCTGGTTGGACAACAGTTGGAGGCTCTCTTTTGTCCTCAGATCTCCAACACAAAGATATACACCGCATCCTCCTCAGGTGTAACATTCATCTAGAGGTATCTCTAGTAATACCTACAGTATATATTCCCGGGTATATGTGCACAATTCCACCTGGACTCCTATCAGGCCGTTTGCTGATAATACCTGTTTGTACATTGAATTTATGTACTGTTATTAATCTCTTCTTGAGCTTGTATTATTTATAAACTGGTGTGCATCTATTTGCTTATAATATTATATGCTGGTTGCAGTGATTCTTCTGCTCTTAAGTACTTTGTTTAAAACAGGAAGAAAGTTTATTGAACAAAAAAAATAACAGCACATAACATGCACACGGTGTTACGTATAACAGCATTTTTCCAGAGTTACAGCAGTAGTAAACCGCAAAAAAATGTCCCCTGAAAAAAATAGCATAATGTGCTGGTAAGCATTTCATACTTTCACATTATGAAAAACTTACCTTAGAACGAAGCCCTCCAGCGGCATGCTGTCACCGCTGACAGGGCTTCCATCTTCACCCAGTCTTCCTTCTGGGTTTGTGGGCTTCGCTAGTTTGACTGGCCAATCCGCAATGACGTCATTCCCGCAAATACGCGCGGGAGTCACGGCCACGAAACGGCTCTCTCAATGGACGGAATGCCGGTGGCATCACTGCTTGCTACTATAGTAAATAAGTTTAGGAGATATTTCATATTAAATGTACCTACAGTTAAACCTTATTTTAGGCTTACCTATAGGTACGAGTAAACAAAGTAGGCTTTACTACCACTTTAATACATTGTGCGAATAAACTGAGCAAGTGTAAATCGCTGCCGTACATCCAGTATGCAAATTACTTCCTTTAGATGACTGAGTCAAGTCTATTCACAGAAGCTTTGTCCTGGGTGGAGGCACTGCCAACTTTATTATCAAACCTACCGCAAAGGTTCTGGTTCTCTTATTTACCTACAGGTTTAGTGCAATATCCTGTTTGGGAAGGCCATTTCTCATAACCCCCCAAAAGAGGGCTACACTATTGTTTGTATTTAGTGTTGAGCGAACACGGACTGTATTATTCGTGTTCGTACCGAATAATTGGATTTTTGTTACCCGAACACGAACACGGACACTTTACTGTATATTCGGGTAAAAATCCGTGTTCGGTCGTTTTATTTCCGGGTTTTGCATGCTTTGGCGCTCTTTTCATGGCGGGCTTTCAACAGCCAATCAACAATCGTTTAACTGGTGTGCCTTAAGCCATCCCAGCCATGCCTGCAAATGTCTCAGTAGCTGTGATTGGCCGTCTGAAGCATGTGACCAAGTCTTTATAAGTTCGAGGCAGCCGCAGCGGCGTCATTATGCTGCTTAGATCAGGGACAGAGCACACATCAACGTGCTGGCTGCTGATTAGGGAAAGATAGGCAGGAAAAAACCATTTGTGTCCGGATAGAATTGAGGGACAGGTCGGAGTGTTTAGGCAGGGCGAGTTGTAGGCATTTTAGGGATAGAGTCTGCTGAATTATAGGGTCAGTGTGTTCTACAAACTACAATCGATATTGCTGTGTGGGGTGGGGTCTGCACTTAGTTCTCCTGATCTACGATCTCTTCTAAATCCTGTTAGGGACAGAGTCTGCTGAATTTTAGGGAAAGTGTGTTCTACAAACTACAATCGATATTGCTGTGTGGTGTGGGATAGGAGATAGGCAGGTGTCAGTGATCCACATCCATTTTTCTGTGTGTGGGCTGCAGTGAACACAATCTTTTTGGGGTGCAGTGAACACAATCCTTTTGGAGTGCAGTGAACAAAATCTTTGTGGGGTGCAGTGAACAAAACCTTTGTGGGGGTACAGTGAACACAATCTTTGTGGGGTGCAGTGAAGACAATCCTTGTGGGGTGCAGTGAAGACAATCCTTGTGGGGTGCAGTGAACAAAATCTTTGGGGGGTACACTGAACACAATCTTTGTGGGGTGCAGAGAAGACAATCCTTGTGGGGTGCAGAGAACAAAATCTTTGTGGGGTGCAGTGAAGACAATCCTTGTGGGGTGCAGTGAAGACAATCCTTGTGGGGTGCAGTGAAGACAATCCTTGTGGGGTGCAGTGAACAAAATCTTTGGGGGGTACAGTGAACACAATCTTTGTGGGGTGCAGTGAACAAAACCTTTGTGGGGTGCAGTGAACACAATCTTTGTGGGGTGCAGTGAAGACAATCCTTGTGGGGTGCAGTGAAGACAATCCTTGTGGGGTGCAGTGAAGACAATCCTTGTGGGGTGCAGTGAACAAAATCTTTGGGGGGTACAGTGAACACAATCTTTGTGGGGTGCAGTGAACAAAACCTTTGTGGGGTACAGTGAACACAATCTTTGTGGGGTGCAGTGAACAAAACCTTTGTGGGGTACAGTGAACACAATCTTTGTGGGGTGCAGTGAAGACAATCCTTTTGGAGTGCAGTGAACACAATCTTTGTGGGGTACAGTGAACACAATCTTTGTGGGGTGCAGTGAACAAAACCTTTGTGGGGTACAGTGAACACAATCTTTGTGGGGTGCAGTGAACACAATCTTTGTGGGGTGCAGTGAACACAACCTTTGTGGGGTGCAGTGAACACAATCTTTGTGGGGTGCAGTGAACAAAACCTTTGTGGGGTACAGTGAACACAATCTTTGTGGGGTACAGTGAACACAATCTTTGTGGGGTGCAGTGAACAAAACCTTTGTGGGGTACAGTGAACACAATCTTTGTGGGGTGCAGTGAACAAAACCTTTGTGGGGTACAGTGAACACAATCTTTGTGGGGTGCAGTGAACAAAACCTTTGTGGGGTACAGTGAACACAATCTTTGTGGGGTGCAGTGAACAAAACCTTTGTGGGGTACAGTGAACACAATCTTTGTGGGGTGCAGTGAAGACAATCCTTTTGGAGTGCAGTGAACAAAATCTTTGTGGGGTACAGTGAACACAATCTTTGTGGGGTGCAGTGAACAAAATCTTTGTGGGGTACAGTGAACACAATCTTTGTGGGGTGCAGTGAAGACAATCCTTGTGGGGTGCAGTGAAGACAATCCTTGTGGGGTGCAGTGAACAAAACCTTTGTGGGGTGCAGTGAACAAAACCTTTGTGGGGTACAGTGAACACAATCTTTGTGGGGTGCAGTGAACACAATCTTTGTGGGGTGCAGTGAACACAACCTTTGTGGGGTACAGTGAACACAATCTTTGTGGGGTGCAGTGAACAAAACCTTTGTGGGGTACAGTGAACACAATCTTTGTGGGGTACAGTGAACACAATCTTTGTGGGGTGCAGTGAACAAAACCTTTGTGGGGTACAGTGAACACAATCTTTGTGGGGTGCAGTGAACAAAACCTTTGTGGGGTACAGTGAACACAATCTTTGTGGGGTACAGTGAACACAATCTTTGTGGGGTACAGTGAACACAATCTCATACTTCTGAAGCTTTGAGGGTGCTGCCTGTTCTATACTCCTCCTCCTCCTCTTCCTCATCCATCCTTTTAGGTGTACAAACAATAGTAATTGGGGCCTAGTGTGCTTCTGTACGTGTGAAAAACATACACTTTTTTTTTATCATATTTCCTATTCCGCTATTCAATAAAAACCTTTGGGGCTCAATTAAATTGCGGAATAGTCTGTGTCGGTATGTGTGAGGTCCACCTTTCCAAGTTTTTGGGGTTCATCTCATACTTCTGAAGCTTTGAGGGTGCTGCCTGTTCTATACTCCTCCTCCTCCTCTTCCTCATCCATCCTTTTAGGTGTACAAACAATAGTAATTGGGGCCTAGTGTGCTTCTGTACGTGTGAAAAACACACTTTTTTTTTATCATATTTCCTATTCCGCTATTCAATAAAAACCTTTGGGGCTCAATTAAATTGCGGAATAGTCTGTGTCGGTACGTGTGAGATCCACCTTTCCAAGTTTTTGGGGTTCATCTCATACTTCTGAAGATTTGAGGGTGCTGCCTGTTCCATACTCCTCTTCCTCATCCTCCCTTTAGGGTAGGAAAAAATTTAATCGGGCCTAGTCTGTGTTTGTACGTGTGAGATACACAGTTTTTTATCCTATTCTGCTATTCAATACACACCCTTTTGGTGTAAAAAACATTAAATTGCGGCATAGTTTGCATATTTGACTGTGAGATACACCCGTGCGATACTGTTGTTCTTTTGTTCCGCTATTCAATAAAGACCTTTCTAGGGCAAGATCTTAAATTTCAGAAATATGAGGAGAGCGTCAAATAGGGGCCGTGGCCTGGGTCGTGGTGGTGCTGCTGCTAGAGCTCCTGTTGCAAGGAGAGGACGTGGTCGATCTGTGCCAGCTACACGCACAAGTGAAACACCTTCCTCAAGTGTGAGTAGGCGACAGAACCTGCATCAGTATTTGGTAGGGCATCATATGCCTCTAGAAGTGATGAGGCCAGAACACAGAGAGGCGATAGTAGATTGGTTTGCTGCTGACAGTGCCTCCAGTTCCTTCACATTGTCTCCCACCCAGTCTACTGCAGAAAGGTCAGAGTTGGCACCTGCAGCCAATGTCCAACCGTCTTTCACCTCACCCCCTTGCAAATCAGGCAAGCAGTCTGAGCCCCAAGCCATAGAGCAGTCTCTTATTCTTTTTGAGGACTCTGTCAGCAGGGTTTCCCAGGGCCATCCACCTAGCCCTGCCCCAGAAGTGGAAGAGATTGAGTGCAGCGATGCCCAACCACTTATTTCTCAAGATGAGTACATGGAAGGACCATCACAGCACGTCTCCGATGATGACGAAACGCAGGTGCCAACTGCTGCGGCGTTCAGCATTGTGGAGACCGACAGGGAGGGCAGGGGTGAAGACTGGGTGGAAGATGATGTGGAGGACGATGAGGTCCTCGACCCCACATGGAATGAAGGTCATGCAGGTGACCTGACTAGTTTGGAGGAAGAGGCGGTGGTCGCACAGAGCCACCAGCACAGCAGAAGAGGGAGCAGGGTGCAGAAGCGGAGCGGCCGTGCCCTAGACACTACGCCTGCTACTGCCCAACGCAGCAAGGGAACGAGCGCACCAAAGTCAGCTCAAAAGAGTTCTCTAGCGTGGAAGTTCTTTAGAAAATGTGCTGATGACAGGACACGAGTGGTTTGCACCCTGTGCAATCAGAGCCTGAAGCGAGGCATAAACCTTCTCAAACTGAGCACAACCTGCATGATCAGGCATGTAAGTGCAAAGCACGAGCTGCAGTGGAGTACACACCTTCAAAACCAAGAAACGCCTCTGGCTCATCCTGCTTCCTCTTCTGCTGCAGTCTCGGCCGCTCCAGCCACCTCTGTAGTCATACCGGCACCTGCCACCCCGCAAACAGACGATCTGTCAGCAACACCACCACCTGGGTCACCAACAACCATCTCCACAATGTCCCGTGGAAGCGTTCAGCTTTCCATCTCCCAAACACTTGAGAGGAAGAGGAAGTACCCCCCTACCCACCCGCGATCCCTGGCCCTGAATGCCAGCATTTCACAATTATTGGCCTTTGAAATGCTGTCATTCCGTCTGGTGGAGACGCCCAGTTTTAAAAAGCTTATGTCGGTGGCTGTCCCACAGTACGTCGTGCCCAGCCGCCACTACTTTTCCAGGCAAGCCATCCCTTCCCTGCACAACCAAGTGGGGGAAAAAATCAGGTGTGCACTGCGCAACGCCATCTGTGCCAAGGTCCACCTAACTACCGATACGTGGACCAGTAAGCATGGTCAGGGGCGTTATATCTCCCTAACGGCACACTGGGTAAATGCAGTGGCGGATGGGCCTGAGGCGGATAGCAATTTGGCACATGTCCTTCCACCACCGAGGATTGCAGGGCGCTTCAGTTTGCCTCCTGTTCCTAACTCATCCTACTCCGCTACCTCATCCTCTACCGCCTCCTCATCCGGACAGCGTAATACCTTCACCACCAACTTCAGCACGGCCAGGGCTAAACGACAGCAGGCAGTTTTACAACTTGCCTGTTTGGGGGACAAACCACACACCGCGCAGGAGTTGTGGAGGAGCATGGAACAGCAGACAAATGAGTGGTTGCTGCCAGCGAGCCTCAAGCCCGGCCTGGTGGTGTGCGATAACGGGCGAAATCTCATAGCAGCTCTGGGCCTAGCCGGTTTGACGCACATCCCTTGCCTGGCGCATGTGCTGAATTTGGTGGTGCAGAGGTTCCTTAAAAACTACCCCGATATGTCAGAGCTGCTGCAGAAAGTGCGGGCCGTCTGTGCGCACTTTCGGCGTTCTCACCCTGCTGCTGCTCGCCTGGCAGGGCTGCAGCGTAACTTCGGCCTTCCCGCTCACCGCCTCATATGTGACGTGCCCACAAGGTGGAACTCCACCTTGCACATGCTGCAAAGACTGTGCGAGCAGCAGCAGGCCATAGTGGAGTTTCAGCTGCAGCACGCACGCGTGAGTCGCTCTGCGGAACAGCACCACTTCACCACCAATAACTGGGCCTCCATGCGAGACCTGTGTGCCTTGTTGCGCTGTTTTGAGTACTCCACCAACATGGCCAGTGGCAATGACGCCGTTCTCAGCTTAACTATCCCACTTCTATGCCTCCTTGAAAAAACAATTCGGGCGATGATGGAAGAGGATGTGGCACAGGATGAGGAGGAGGAGGAGGAGGATGAAGAGGTAACATTTCAAAGGCTTTCAGGGCAGTCATTCGCAAGGGGCTCCGAGGGTGGGTTCCTGCACACACAAACGCCAGGGACACAATTGTCCAGCAGGGGCACAGTTCTGGAGGATGAGGAGGATGAGGAGGAGGAGGAGCTGGAGGAGGAGATGGAACCATGTTCACAGCAGGGTGGCACCCAGGCCAGCTCATGGCCATCACTGGTGCGTGGCTGGGGGGATACAGAGGACACGGACGATACACCTCCCACAGAGGACAGCCTTTCGTCGCCTCTGGGCAGCCTGGCACACATGAGCGATTACATGCTGCAGTGTCTCCACAACGACCGCCGAGTTGCCCACATTCTAACTTGTGCTGATTACTGGGTGGCCACGCTGCTGGATCCCCGTTACAAGGACAACGTACCGTCCTTAATTCACTCACTGGAGCACGATCGCAAGATGCGCGAGTACAAGCGCACGCTGGTAGACGCGATGCTGCTGGCATTCCCATCTGACAGCGGGGCCACAGTGGAAGCACAAGGCAGAGGAGGAGGAGGAGGAGGTCGCCAACTCAACCAGGGCACCGCCAGCACCTCAGAAGGCAGGGTTAGCATGGCCGAAATGTGGAAAAGCTTTGTCAGCACGCCACAACAAACAGCAGCACCAGCAGCTCAGATGGAACGTCTTAGCAGGAGGCAGCATTTTACCAACATGGTGGAGCAGTATGTGTGCACACGCCTACATGTAGTGAATGAGGGGTCTGCCCCCTTCAACTTCTGGGTCTCCAAATTGGGCACATGGCCTGAGCTTGCCCTTTACGCCTTGGAGGTGCTGGCGTGCCCTGCAGCCAGTGTATTATCTGAACGGGTATTTAGCACGGCTGGGGGTGTTATAACAGACAAGCGCAGCCGCCTGTCCAGAGACAATGTGGACAAGCTCACGTTCATTAAAATGAACCAGGCATGGATCCCACGGGACTTTTCCGTACCTTGTGCAGAATAGCAATGGATACCGACCTTACCCAGCCATTGTTCCATTTTTGCTCTTTCTCACTCTTTTGGGGTGTACCCTCATTTAAAATTTGTGAAAAGAAGCAGTGTTGGCTACCTCGTCCTCCTCCTTAGGGCCAGATTAACGTAGGGGCTATTGGAGCTGCAGCTCCATGCAGGCCCCTACCTTTTACATAGGCCCCGGGTTGGCCATATTCACTGTGACCGCTCTTCTGTCACTTGTAAACACAGAAGTCTGGCTTCTATGCTCGCTTCCCCAGGCAGCACCCTCAGAACCTCCCCACACAGCGCGAAGGCCGGACAAGGAGGGACAGTTGCCGATGCATGGATGTGTTTATGGGCTTCAGAGACAGCATCCCATTTTGAATTAGGCACGCATGGCTGCACCCTTCCTCCTCTGGGTGCATGCCAAGGCACGGCCCTTAAGGCCCTTCAAAATCCTCAGCACCAAGACCATGATGCTCTTAATCCGGCCCTGGTCCTCCTCCACCGCCGCTTCCACCTACACCGCCCATAGGTGTGCGCAGCCTATTGCATTAGGGTGTGCACCCCAAAGTTGAAATACACATGCATGTGTTTGCCTACATGTACATGGCCCCGATACATTACTCTCCCTGCTGGCAAAGAGAAATAGAGCAGAGCAGGTGCGAGGGAGATCTTTCCCATCTCCTCACTGGCAAACAGAGCGATAATGCTATGTGCCCTAGGTGATTAGGGTGTGCCCAGGTACACCAGGCACACCCTGTGCGCACGCCTATGACACCGCCACATCCACCACCACCTCAACCTCCCTCCTACTCCATATGGGCCTCGTCCTTCAGAGATGAAGAACATTGTTTTATTTTTCTGTTTTTTTTTTGTTGTTTTAAGTTATTTCCCTATCCACATTTGTTTGCAGAGCACTTGCCATGCTCTTAACTACGTTTTGCTGCCATTTGCAGCACTCTAGCCCTTTCCATTGGTGTTTTAGAGCCATTTTAGTGCCTTAAAGTTCGGGTCCCCATTGACTTCAATGGGGTTCGGTGTCCGGGAAAAGTTCGGTAAAAGTCCGGGACACGGACCCGGACTTTTTTTTAAAGTTCGGCCGAACCCGTCGAACACGGACATCTAGGTGTCCGCTCAACCCTATTTGTATTGTTTTTACAATGCTGATGTTAAAAAAGGAAAGTGAGTGTTGTGTCTATAGGTCACCATTAACCACTTGTCACCAAATCATGTACCTGTACGTCATTTGACTTCAAGTGGTTGTACCAAAGTGATGCCTGCAGCCCGGTACCGTTTTTTTAGAGCCGATGGTCAGCTCTCTTGTAATAACAACCGGCTATTATTATAAGTAGCAGGAGGGGAGAGGGGACACCCCTCCCCACCACCTTCCTCCGCTCGCCCGGGCTCTCCCATTCCGTGGGAGACCCGAGCGACCAGCGACACATCCTCCAACTGGATGGAGACTCAAACAAAGTCAGAATCGGCTTTGATTAAGTCTCAGATATGGTAACCCAGAAGCGATCACTTCCGGTTTACTGGCATACTAAAGGCATCAGTTTTTGAAAATCAAAAATATTCAAAAACACAGATCTTGGGGTTTTGAATGCTTTCAAGTGCAAATGAGGGATTTTGTCACGTGCCTATTGCTGTCACAAGAGATGTTTACATTCCTTGTGACAGCAAAGAAAGTGATCATAAAAAAAAATACATTTAAAGCAAGAGTTTAAAAAAAAGAAAAAGAAAAAAATAATAATACAGATTAATAATTATTAAAAAAAAAAATGTAAAGTGCCCCCATCCCCCCTGCTAGCACGCAATAAAGGTGAACACGTGCGACAGTCCCAAATGCACGCAAACTGATATCGTCCCACACATGTGAGGTATAACTGCTAATGTCAGATCATGAGCAGTAAAGCTAGCACTAAACCTCCCCAGTACATCTAAAGTGATAACCTGTAAAGCATGGGTGTCCAACCTTTTGGCTTCTCTGGGCCACATTGAGTGTAGAGACATTTTCTCTGGCCGCATATAAAATATATACTATAGTTAAGGTATATAAGAAAAAAAACGCCACCGCGCCCTTCCCGCGCCGACCCCCCCCCCCCGCACTTATTTAACACAACTAGAGGATGATCAAATGAAATGGAATCGGTATACAGAGGTTTACATCTTCTGAGAGATATAATAGTTATGTAACAACGTTTTTAGAACCTATAACGGATGACCAACTGAGGCAATATTGATCCCTCTATGGAGATTAGCACTTTTCCCACAGTCCTCACATTTCTATCTCACGTGCACATGGCATCGCTCCCTCAGTTCCTGGGTGAGACATCTCCAGGAGACCCTCCACCCCGAGCCCTATGTGGGAACAGTTGGAACTGATCAGTAAGTAATTAACTGTGAAAGGCATTGCTCTAAGTGGGCGTTTATTTTTTAGACATACTGTTATTTAATTGAAATTATTTTTTAAATATTGGATTGCACCTGATCCTGAAGAAGTTATTATCACGAAATGCGTATAGCTTATTGGGATGCAATCCTTTTGATTTTATTACTTCATATTTCTTTCATATGTTTGTCTTTATAATTATTCCTGCCCATCATGGATTTACATCATCATGATTGTTTATGTATTTTGAACTTCTTAGCATGTCATCGTTATATTGTATTATTTATGTTTGAAATTTTTTCATGAACTGTTTCTATCAGGATATATCATTGTTACCATATGCCGCAATTAAATATATATTTAATTTAATCTCATGTTTATCTTTTTTTGTATACAAATATTTCATGTCTATATGCCATATACCCATGTTTGGTCACACGCCTCATATAAAGTCCCAAACCTTCCTTTTTAATTGTTCAAATACAGGGATAGAGGTACAATATTATACGTAGCCTCATAACCAACCCCTTTCTTTCCTCATATATGATTCAGGGATGGAGGTGTGTCACCATTTTTGTTTGTACCCTGTGTTAGCTCGATGTCTTAGACATCCAGGGGGCTGGCCCAACTTGATTTTTGGGTCAGCAATATATTTCATACTTAATATTTATTATTTTTTATTTATTTATATTAATTTACCCATGATCTTGTCAGTATTTCTGATATGATTTTGTTACATTATTACTGATCTGTTTCCTTCTTATTGTGGGTAGGTAGGCTGGATTTTGCCAAATCCCAGGAAACTGTCTGCCCCCCCCCCCCGTCCTCTGATGCGGGGGTGGGGGTGGGTCGTGGCCGTAGCGTATAGGCGCCACGCCTCCTCCGCGCTGGACATGACGCCACGACAGTGGTGTTGTGTTACCAGCACGTTGAATGGTCATCGGTGTTCACCCCACGAGGGAGGTGGTTTTTGGCACCAAACATCTGATCGGTACTCCGACAATGTCATACACACTTCCCACTTTGAACAGCTGTGTGACGCTGGGAGCTATTCCGGTGCACGTGTTAGGGGGTATATATTCACCTCCTTTCATGGAGACTGCCACTCCGCACTCGTCTTGGGCACACTTGTCATTTTATTTCGTTTCAAATACGGAACCACTAGACAACACAAGGTAACTATCTAATGTTGATATAGTCACTTCACTCATATTGGTGGATATCTAACATGTCTTCTCTCTTTCCTTTTTCACCTTAGTGGTTAGCCTTATTTGTAGGTTACTCTTGTCGTTGTCACCTGTTGTACTCCTTTTCTGCCTTTAATGGGTCAGCTACAAACTTTTCTTTATTTTCTTACACATATCATCAGTGTTCACTGTAACCTAGTTTAGGATCTTTTATCTCATCACAACCATAGTGCACATAGATATGCATCTTTGGCACCTGCATCTTTTTCCTCTCTCCTGGTTTTGGGACTCTATCACACCCTCGCTATACATAGGTCACTCATGTTAATCTTTTTTTGTATACAAATATATCATGTCTATATGCCATATACCCATGTTTGGTCCCACGCCTCATATAAAGTCCCAAACCTTCCTTTTTTTGTTTGAGAGATATTAAAGGAACACTCTAACCACCATGACCACTTCAATGATTTGAAGTGGTCATGGTGGTAGAAGTCAGAAACGCTGCACATGCTGGCATATTTACAGTTATGTGCTGGGGGCTAGTTGCACCCCTAGCACATATGATCTAGGCAGCCAGAAAATGTAATGTCCTGATTCATACATGTATAAACAAGGACATGACATATTATGACAAAACAAAACTAGTTATTAAAAAACATATTGCAACAATTTACACACGCTACTGCACATACCTTTTCTTCTTATTTTGCAGACTGTTGCTGCAGTTACTGCTGGGGGGTACTGCTGGTGCGGTTACTGCTGGCAGTTACTGCTGGCGGGTACTGCTGGCGGGTAATGCTGGTCATGCGGGTACTGCTGGAAGAAGCAGCGGCTGCAGTAGAAAGCAGAGCTGCTGCTTCCTGTATAGCTCCTGTCACAGGCGGAGTGCATTTCATATCACTCCACCTGTGACAGAGCCGGGACTATACAGGAAGCAGTGGCTCGGTCACTGACTGCAGACATCCTAAGTTTCCCGCGGTAGCCGGGGGATTGGAGGGCACTTTCAGCCTAGTGCGTGCCAATCCAATGCAGCCTAAACAGTGTCCATCCAATGCAGCTTCACCAGTGCATGCCCATCTAATGCAGCCTGATCAGTGCCCATCCAATGCAGCCTCACCAGTGCATGCCCATCCAATGCAGCCTGATCAGTGCCCATCTAATGCAGCCTCACCAGTGCATGCCCATCCAATGCAGCCTGATCAGTGCCCATCCAATGCAGCCTAACCAGTGCATGCCCATCCAATGCAGCCTCACTAGTGCCCATCCAATGCAGCCTCACCAGTGCGTGCCCATCCAATGCAGCCTCACTAATGCATGCCCATCCAATGCAGCTTCACCAGTGCGTGCCCATCCAATGCAGCCTGATCAGTGCCCATCCAATACAGCCTCACAAGTGCATGCCCATCCAAAGCAGCTTGATCAGTGCCTATCCAATGCAGCCTCACCAGTGCATGCCCATCCAATGCAGCCTGATCAGTGCCCATCCAATACAGCCTCACAAGTACATGCCCATCCAATGCAGCTTGATCAGTGCCTATCCAATGCAGCCTCACCAGTGCATGCCCATCCAATGTAGCCTCACCAGTGCATGCCCATCCAATGCAGTCTCACCAGTGCGTGCCCATCCAATGCAGTCTGCAATGAAACCCTGACCGCCTGGACCACATTCAGAGTAGGCAGAGCAAATTCCTTGGGATGCTTGGGCTTCGCACAAAGTGAAGGCAACACAATATCTTCATTGAGGTGGAAGGCAGACACCACCTTAGGAAGAAAAGATTGGTTGGGTCGCAGAACAACCTTATCACTATGAACGGCCAGATAAGGCGAACAGCAAGACAGCGCCGCCAACTCAGACACCCTGCGAGCAGAGGTGATAGGCACCAGAAAGGCAACCTTCTGGGACAACACAGGCAGAGAGATGTCTCTGATATTCTCAAAGGGAGGTCGTTGCAAAGCGACCAAGACCAAATTCAGATCCCACGGAGGGAAGGGGGATCTCCTTGGAGGAGCCAGGTGACGCACCCCTTGAACAAAGGTGCGAATCAAGGAATTAGTCGCCAGAGGGACGCTGGAAGTAAATGGCCAAGGCCGACACCTGACCCTTAAGCGTGCTCAAAGCCAAACGTTGTTCTGCACCTTTCTGCAAGAAAGCTAAGACCCTCGCCACCGAAAAGGAACGAGGATGCAACCCTTGCGACTCACACCAGGCAATATACGCTTTCCAGGTATGATGCTAAATCTTCCTGGAGGTAGCCTTTCGAGCTCCAGGATGATGCGTCCCATAGAAAAAACTAAGTTCGTAGGCTCATCCCTGTCCGGCGGGGCACCGTAGTGGCGAGGCCTGGGCGGACCACAACCTGCGCATGCTTGCTGGCCTGGCTGGGAGACCATAAGGATCTAGATTATCCAGTGCGAAACCTCAGCCCGGCTGTCGGTTGTAGTTCACCAGGAGGATCCCCCTGACACTAGCTAGCAATAGTGAGTAAAGAAAAATAAACAGAAACATTTCTCAAAGAAAATAAAAAACTGAGTCCCAGCAGGGAAACCTAGGTCCACTCCTAACGCTAGGCAGCAAGAAAACTGATTAGAAAGCTGGATGTGTCTGGGGGTAATGTCTAAGGGGACAGCCCCTAAGGGTGTGTCTAGTGAAAAGATTTTCTAAATAGTTTCACTGCCTGGTCTACTCCTGTAGGTGGCGAATTACCCATTTGTGAGGAAACTATGAAGTGGCTGTTTCTGTCAGAGGACGTAAGAAAAAAAAAAATTCACACGTCAACAAAAAGTGCCAGAAAATGCCTGGTCTTCAAGAAGTTAAAACAGTATTAAATCATACCTCCCAACTTTAGAACTTCAGAATGAGGGACGGCTTGGGAAAAAGGAGTCCTACGGTGCACCGCGGCAAAAAGTGGGTGTGGCCAAAACTGTAAGCAGTGGGGCACAGTTAAACAAACCTGGACTTTATTAACACTTTGCACGAGCCTACCTTAGAGAAGAACTTCATTACAAAAAAAAAAGAGACTGCTTAGCAACCAGCAACTGTAGAGACAATGAACACTTTAAAAAGTATACAATGTACAATATAGTGTGTAAGGCTAAGTGCAGAGGTCAGGGGTTTGTAATGCACAGAATGCAAGGGTCAGAAGTAGTAACGCATTTACTGCAATTGGTGTCACGTTTAGGATATGTAACACAGAGTGCAGGGGACAGGGGTGTGTGATGCATAGTAGGAGTCAGGAGTACAAAATTAAATAAGTGACGGAGTCAGGGGTGTGTAATGCACAGTGTAGGTTTCAGGATAGTGCAAAATTCCCCCCACAAGCAATACTCTCCCCCACTTACCCTTTCAGCAACAATCCTCAATCTCTACCTCCAAAACAAAAACAAAAATCCAGCACTAATCTATGCTCATCCCTCCGAGAAAAAGTCCTTCCCCTCCAAATATTACGAGCATGAATATTCCTTCCTCCCAATCTCCCCTCCAAGAACAAATCCTCTTTCTATTCCTAACGCAAATTCATCTCCTTATCCTGACTCAAACCCCCTTTCCCCATCAAAAATCATCTTTATCACCCAATCCTTACTCCCAGAACAAAAACCCCTGCTTCCAGCACAATCTCCCATATCCTATAACCCCCCCCCCACTTCACCTCCATCACAGCTTACAGCACCCCCCTTCACCTACATCACAGCACCCCACCTTCACCTCTGTCACAGCACCCCCCCTCACCTCTGTCACAGCACCCCCCTCACTTCTGTCACAGCACCCCCCTTTACCTCTGTCACAGCACCCCCCTCACCTCTGTCACAGCACCCCATCTTCACCTCTGTCACAGCACCCCCTCACCTCTGTCACAGCACCCCATCTTCACCTCTGTCACAGCACCCCCCTCACCTCTGTCACAGCACCCCATCTTCACCTCTGTCACAGCACCCCCCCTTCACCTCTGTCACAGCACCCCCCCTTCACCTCTGTCACAGCACCCCATCCTCACCTCCGTCACAGCACCCCCCTTCACCTCCGTCACAGCACCCCATCTTCACCTCTGTCACAGCACCCCATCTTCCCCTCTGTCAAAGCACCCCCCCTCACCTCTGTCACAGCACCCCCCCTCACCTCTGTCACAGCACCCCCCTCACCTCTGTCACAGCACCCCCCTTCACCTCCATCACAGTACCCCATCTTCACCTCTGTCACAGCACCCCCCCCTCACCTCTGTCACAACACCCGCTCACCTCTGTCACAGTACCCCATATTCACTTCTGTCACAGTACCCCATATTCACCTCTGTCACAGCAACCCCCTCACCTCTATCACAGCACCCCCCTCACCTCTGTCACAGCACCCCCCCCCCTCTTTACCTCTGTCACAGCACCCCCCCCCTCTTTACCTCTGTCACAGCACCCCCCTCACCTCTGTCACATCACTCCATCTTCACCTCTGTCACAGCACCCCCTAACCTCTGTCACAGCACCCCATATTCACCTTTGTCACAGCACCCCCCTTCACCTCTGTCACAGCACCCCCTTCACCTCTGTCACAGCACCCCATCTTCACCTCTGTCACAGCACCCCCCTTTACCTCTGTCACAGCACCCCATCTTCACCTCTGTCACAGCACCCCATCTTTCCCTCTGTCAAAGCACCCCCCTCACCTCTGTCACAGCGCCCCCATCACCTCTGTCACAAATATATTACCTGCGAGCATGAATATTCCTTCCTCCCAATCTCCCCTCCTAGAACAAATCCTCTTCCTATTCCTAGCGCAAATTCATCCCCTTATCCTGACTCAAACCCCTTTTCCCCATCAAAAATCATCTTTATCACCCAATCCTTACTCCCAGAACAAAAACCCCTGCTTCCAGCACAATCTCCCATATCCTATAACCCCCCCGCCCACTTCACCTCAATCACAGCTTACAGCACCCCCCTTCACCTACATCACAGCACCCCACCTTCACATCTGTCACAGCACCCCCCTAACCTCTGTCATAGCACCCCCCCTCACCTCTGTCACAGCACCCCCCTCACTTCTGTCACAGCACCCCCCTTTACCTCTGCCCCAGCACCCCCCCTCACCTCTGTCACAGCACCCCCTCACCTCTGTCACAGCACCCCATCTTCACCTCTGTCACAGCACCCCCTCACCTCTGTCACAGTACCCCATCGTCACCTCTGTCACAGCAACCCCCTTTACCTCTGTCACAGCACCCCACTCACCTCTGTCACAGCACCCCCCCCTTTACCTCTGTCACAGCAACCCCCTTTACCTCTGTCACAGCATCGCAGCACCCCACTCACCTCTGTCACAGCACCCCCCCTATACCTCTGTCACAGCAACCCCCTCACCTCTGTCACAGCACCCCATCTTCACCTTTGTCACAGCACCCCCCCTTTACCTCTGTCACAGCACCCCCTTCACCTCTGTCACAGCACCCCCCTCACCTCTGTCACAGTGCCCCCCTCACCTCTGTCACAGTGCCCCCCTCACCTCTGTCACAGCACCCCTCACCTCTGTCACAGCACCCCCCTCACCTCTGTCACATCACCCCCCATTTAGCTCTGTCACACCACCCCCTCACCTCTGTCACAGCACCCCATCTTCACCTCTGTCACAGCACCCCCCTCACTTCTGTCACAGCACCCCCCCTTTACCTCTGTCACAGCACCCCATCTTCACCTCTGTCACAGCACCCCATCTTCACCTCTGTCACAGCACCCCCCTCACCTCTGTCACAGCACCCCATCTTCACCTGTCACAGCACCCCCCCCTCACCTCTGTCACAGCACCCCCTCACCTCTGTCACAGTACCCCATCTTCACCTCTGTCACAGCAACCCCCTTTACCTCTGTCACAGCTCCCCCCTTTACCTCTGTCACAGCACCCCCCTCACCTCTGTCACAGCACCCCCCCTTTACCTCTGTCACAGCACCCCCCTCACCTCTGTCACATCACTCCATCTTCACCTCTGTCACAGCACCCCCCTCCCATAGTCTTAGCTATCTGTGAAGTGGGGCTTTGCATTATCTATGGGGCTTTGCAGTATTTGGCCAAAGTCGATTCCCATGTAAGCCCATGTAAAAATTAGGCATTGGCCACAAAAACGTTGTGTGGCTCCTAGAAGTTCTCTAGTATTAGTTTGCCAAGTATGGTGCACTTAACCCCTGTGGTTTGAGTACCGCAGCGCCCTAAATTTATAGCAGCTTGACCCGCGATGTTAAACTTTGGCATTGTCGTAGTCTGGGCATTTGAGGGACTGGAGCTCGGCCCCCGAATGAGTCTGTGGGGCCATATTTGGCACAGAGGTAGGGGAGGTCTTCCTTTACCAAACATTTTGGAGTCACTAGCCCAAAATGTCCTGGTAAACTATTTCCAGGGCCACTTGCGGAGCGGGGAGTGCAGGGTACAGCACAAATCCCTGGACTCTTAGCTATTCAACAGTACCGAGCAGGTATTCCACAGTGGTTAGCCAAATGTACTAAAGAACGACCAGTTATCTGCAACACCGATATATCAAGGGTAACAAGGTAAGGGAAGTCGGTAATCAGAAAAAAAATCAGCTGCTGGGAGACCACAGGATATACTGGTATCTAGCCCAGTGCCCTCTACCTGCCTTTTTGGGACAGTTCAGGCCCCATTTAACCTCTTGGCGCCAAGCACACAAAAATATGCGGCTTCTTGGATGCAGGGTCTTGGAGCCGAGCAGCCGCATATTTGCGTGCAGTAGCGCTAACAGTGCTGTGCCTAGAGCGCGCGCCCTGCGTACTCCCGTCACAGTGATCGCCAGCTAACAGAAAACTCTCGATCGCAAAAAACATGTGAATGCTATGACAGCCAATTAAGGCAGTCACATTTCCGTAACCCCAGCTCCACCTCCCAGCCTAGCAAACCCCTTGAAGGGCCGGCAGCAGCTGGCTCCAAGTGGATAAGATTAAAACAAACCAGTCGGGAGGCTGATATAGGGGCTGCCATTGTTGAAAATGTTTGCTGCCTGGCTTTCATGCAAGTCAAATGTTCTTCTCTAACTTGCTGCCAACTAGATGAAATGCCAGTATATTTCTCTTAGTACAAGTTTTCTTTATTGAATAATGGACTTATCCTTCATATTCTTCTAGACTGGATGCTGTAAAACTTAATTAATATATTGTTGCCTACTGTATAGCTCCCGAGGCTATATGTATATCACTAAAGATATTATTTTGTCTGATACCTGGCTTCATTATTTTGTGTTCCGCACACAGCCAATTTAATCCTGTCCTTAAACTCAGCATGCTATTGACCGCAGCAGTCTATATGGGGAATTAATTCAATTTATAGACTTTCTATGGCTCTCCCACTGGGGACAGCGGCTGTGAAAGGACTGCATACGTTTTAAACCTCTGCTGAGTAATGCTAATTAAGTGGGTAGATGTCTGTAATAAAATAACCAACGTTTGCCATTTATTATATCGTACTACATCTATTTCAATTAAATGGACAGAGATGAAAGGGAATATTTTTAGTTGAGGTTTTTGCTGCAGGCGATCGTTGATCCTTTGTTTAGTTTTAGGTAACAGATCCATTTCGAAAGTTCTTACATTTGAATAAGAATGAATTTAGGACAGGGTGAATTGGGACAAGTCCACCATTCTGCTGCTTGACCCTGGTACCCAGACCGCGGCTACTGGGACATTGCCGCTTCAGTGGGTTACTGAGTTTACTTATCTGGGGGTCCGGGTCTCTGCTCGAGTGACGGACTATCTCAGCCTCAATCTGCTGCCCCTGCTGGATGTCCTCAAGCGGAGGGTAGAGGTGTGGAGGAACTTGCCATTATTGGTTCTTGGGCGTATCAATCTAGTTAAAATGAAAATTCTCCCAGTCTTCTTGTATTTTCTCCGGAATTCTGCGGTGTGGGTTCCCCGTCCGTTTTTCCATAGGGTGCATGGCCTGATTGGGTCCTTTGTCTGGGGTAGCTCTCCTCCTAGAATAGGCCTCCAAGTGCTTCAGGAACCATGGGGACAGAGGGGGGGCTTGCCTTGCCTGATTTGTACAAATATTTTTTGTCAGGACAGGGAGTTTTTGCACGTAGGTGGCTTTGGGGTGATGACGGGGATTCTGCCACGGTGTTGGAGGCGGCTGTTTTGGGCTCATATGAGAGTCTCCGTCTCCTCCTGCATCGTGGCTCGGGGCCGATTTCCCCCTGACGGGGACAATGCGTACCACTATTAAAGCCTAGGACCAGATGCGGGCATTGATAGAGCCTGGAGCGTCTGGGTTTTCTCCTGCCTCCCCCTGTGGCGGAGTCCTCGGTTTCCTCATCTTGACTCGATACCTGACCCTGTCATCTGGGCGTCACGGGGGGGGGGGTCAAGACGCTGGGTGATGTTACGTCCGGTGGGGAACTGTGCCCCTTTGATGCCCTGAAAGCCCGATTTGATCTGCCGAATCCATATTTGTTCCGATACATCCAGCTGCGCCATGCTTTTCTTGCACAGTTTGGTTCTTCTTGTATTGAGATTAAACCTTCCGTGTTGGAAACTGCTGTGCAGGCTGAGGACATGCAGAAGCCTCTATCGGAGCTCTACAAGGAGCTGTTTGTCACCTCCCTATTGACAGTGCGTAGGTGCAGGGAATGGTGGGTGGAGGAGGTGCCGGACTTGGATAGCGATGACTGGGATGGCATGTGGTGTTCTCCATTCACTTACCTGGTTTCTGCTAGGGATTGTTTAATCCACTTTAAATTCCTGCACAGGATCTACTACACGCCCGCACGACTGGCTCGCATTTACCCGGGATCTTCCGCTGAGTGCTGGCGCTGTCCGCATTCCCCTGTGGATTTTGGGCACATCTTCTGGCGCTGCCCGATGGTTCAAGACTTCTGGACTGCTGTGCTGGCCTGTATTGAGGAGGTGGCGAAGGTGCCAGTTCCTAGATCTATGGATGTTTGCCTGCTGGGGTTAGTTGATGGGGTGGTTGCCACTAGGGCCATTCGCACGTTATTGAGCTTGCTGCTCTTTTATGCCCATAAGCCCCTGCTCCTACACTGGAAGAGGCCGTTGGCTCCCACCATCCTATTTTGGAAGGGTCTGGTGAATAAGGTGACTCCGCTCTATAAGGCTACGTATCTCAGTAGAGGTTGCCCGTGTAATTTTGATAAAGTATGGAGGCTGTGGCTGGACTCTCCGACCTCGACCTCTGCTGACCGGTCCTGAGTGTCTTAGTGGAACTGTGTGCTTAAGCTGCTGTGAGGCGTGTGCTGTTGAACGCTTTCATTGACTGACTGAAGCACAGGGAAGGGTATTGTATGGTACTGTATTTCTTATTATACTTGAAGGCGAATGCTGACATATGCTGTTCATCTACTGTACTTTTTACTGGCACTATAGTGATGCTGTAGGCATGCTGGGAATCTTTTAAAGGGGGTTTCTCTAGCCTCCTTTGAGGCATATCCGTTTTTTGTACTGGGCCTGCTGGGTGGAGCCTGGGGTTGTGGGGGGGGGGGGGGGGAGGGGTTTTTTGCTGGCCTGTTGTCAGCTGTTTTCTGTTGTGTAGAGAGAAAAGCAGCCGCACTCCTACTTGAAGGTATGAAATATAAAATCTGTTTATTTAGAATTCAAGAAATAAAATCAATCCAAAGTACAGTCCATAATACAGTCAGAGACAGGGGATAAAAGCATAGTAGTTGACGCGTTTCACGGATTTACGTCCGCTTAGTCATAACCATGTGAATACATGAAAGGATACTGCTTAAATAGTAGCATGCACTTTTAGAGCTCATCATTGATCATTGTTAATTAAGCACACAGTTGTGAATCATTGGTGCTTGATTACCAGATAGAAAAACAGCATAGCAGACTTCCATGTATAAAAAGAAAAAGACAAGAAACAAACACCACCCAAAGCAAAACAATTGCAATAGGTGTAAATAACATAAAACAAAATTAAATGAACTAAGAGACAATAGGAACTCATGAAGGATAGAGAAATAAACAAAACGAAATAAGAAACCATGTGCGCAAAATGCATGTGTATAGTTGGAATAAAATCCCAATGAGCAAAACCTCTAAAAAAGAGTGAACAGTTCAGCATACACACATACACCGCAGGGATGGCAATCAGAAAGAACATGCATATCGGTCCCATGAAATATAAATATAAATGTTGCCGCCTGCGTAACACATATATTCGGGGACAAAATAGTGGGCTTTAACGCTCACACGCCACACTTATGCATCACTGGGTGGCCGATGTTCCTCTGCTGAGAGTGCGCTTACTGTGCACTCCCAGCACATAGACTGGGCTGTTAAAGAAGCTCTCAGTCCTCACTAATGACTGGTAGCCAGCGAGACTGGCTCCTAATCATGTGATCACTGTAACAGTGGTCACATGATCACCAAACAGAATGGACAGGTGGGAAGAGGCTAAAAAAAAAAATTATTATTATTATTAAGGATTTCTATAGCGCCAGCAGTTTACGCAGCGCTTTACAATATTAGAGGGAGACAGTACATATACAATACAATAAAATACAACAGGATTAAGCGGGCCCTGCTCAGAAGAGCTTACAATCTAATGGTTCCCATTAAAGGAGTTGTAAAGGCAGTAGTTATTTTTTAATTAAATGCATTCTATGCATTAACATAAAAAGCCTTCTGTCTGTAGCAGCCACCCCAGCACCCCCTAATACTTATCTGAGCCCCATCTCTATCCAGCAAAGTCCACGAGTCCCTCAGCCATCTGGGATTCTCTCTCCTGATTGGCTGAGGCACAGCAGCAGTGCCATTGGCTCCCTCTGCTGTCCATCAAAGTCAGTTAGCCAATCAGCATAGAGAGGGGGTGGGGCCGAACAGGAGCTCCATGTCTGAATAGACACACGGAGTTGCAGCTCAGGTCGGGTTTCAACGGGAGGGAGGGGCCAGGAGCAGCAAAGAGGGACCCGAGAAGAGTAGGATCTGGGCTGTCCTGTGCAAAACCACTTCACAGAGCAGGTAAGTATAACATGTTTGTTATTTTAAAAAAGAAAACAAAGGACTTTACAATCACTTGAAAGCTAAACTCCAGTCAAACAGCTAAGTATGTTGCTAAATACGTATATGGGAGCTGCTTTACCTGCCAAAGGCTTTGTAATTCTACTCAGCTAGTCCTGAGATTTACACAGTAATACCAGTCAGTAAAGCTAGGTCAATGACCTTACTTTTCTCCACGGCAGTTAAAAAAACAATCACTTCCTTGCCCCCAGCCTTTAAGGAACATGGTTACTCTATGGTTTCCTGAGTTACTGGGGCCATGATCGAATTGGATGCTGGCTGCCTATGTGATTATAGTGGCCATGTTAGGTGTGGCAGAGTCTTTTTAAGACCCTGGACCTGTCAGGGTGCCAGGAAACCAGACCACACAAATGTAAGTAAAATAAAGCAGTTTATTACGGCAACAACAATAAATGCACAGCAAGAGCGAGGAGCGAAATCATGAACAGCCGGGGTCAAGTCCAGTGAGGGTAGTCATCCAAGCCAGGATCGAGTCTAGAAGCGGGTAGTCATCCAAGCCGGCATCGAGTCTAGAAGCGGGTAGTTATCCAAGCCGGGATTGAGTCCAGAGGCGGGTAGTCTGCCGATGCGGAATCGAGAGCCAGGAAAGTCATCATGAGCCAAGCCAGGTCATGCACGGAGGAACATGGAGAACAGAAGACTGCTAGCAGTGAAGCACCTTGGATTACAAACACAAGGGCAAAGGACTGCAAGCCAACCGTTGATATACAGTATCTCAAAAAAGTGAGAACACCCCTCACAT
This sequence comes from Pelophylax lessonae, assembly GCF_965119305.1. Classification (NCBI taxonomy): domain Eukaryota; kingdom Metazoa; phylum Chordata; class Amphibia; order Anura; family Ranidae; genus Pelophylax; species Pelophylax lessonae. The sequence goes on from NC_138771.1 coordinate 522,615,334, forward strand.
TTTTGTAAATATTTTATTATTTCTTTTCATGTGACAACACTGAAGAAATGACACTTTGCTACAATGTAAAGTAGTGAGTGTACAGCTTGTATAACAGTTTAAAGTTGCTGTCCCCTCAAAATACCTCAACACACAGCCATTAATGTCTAAACCGCTGGCAACAAAAGTGAGTACACCCCTAAGTGACAATGTCTAAATTGGGCCCAAAGTGTCAACATTTTGTGTGGCCACCATTATTTTACAGCACTGCCTTAACCCTCTTGGGCATGGAGTTCACCAGAGCTTTACAGGTTGCCACTGGAGTCCTCTTCCACTCCTCAATGACAACATCACGGAACTGGTGGATGTTAGAATCCTTGCGCTCCTCCACCTTCTGTTTGAGGAAGCCCCACTAGGGTTTAGGTCTGGAGACATGCTTGACCAGTCCATCACCTTTACCCTTAGCTCCTTTAGCAAGGCAGTGGTCGTCTTGGAGGTGTGTTTGGGGTCATTATCATGTTGGAATACTGCCCTGCGGCCCAGTCTCCGAAGGGAGGGGATCATGCTCTGCTTCACTATGTCACAATACATGTTGGCATTCATGGTTCACTCAGTGAACTATAACTCCCCAGTGCCAGCAGCACTCATGCAGCCCCAGACCATGACACTAGAACCACCATGCTTGACTGTAGGCAAGACACACTTGTCTTTGTGCTCCTCACCTGATTTCCGCCACACACGCTTGGCTGAGCACGTGCACTCACCTTCTTTGGTCGACAATGGCGAGGCCTGTTCTGAGTGGAACCTGTCCTGTTAAACCGCTGTATGGTCTTGACCACCGTGCTGCAGCTCAGTTTCAGGGTCTTGGCAATCTTCTTATAGCCTAGGCCATCTTTATGTAGAGCAACAATTCTTTTTTACAGATCCTCAGAGAGTTCTTTGCATGAGGTGCCATGTTGAACTTCCAGTGACCAGTATGTGAGCGTGAAAGTGATAACACCAAATTTAACGAGTCACCTGATCTTTATGGCTCTCAACTTATAAATCTGTTCTGAAGAGAAAATGTTGCTCTGTTTAGCCAGCCTTACCTTATTACCTCTTGATTAGTTAGTGATGGGGGTGGGTGCTTATCAATTAACAGTATTTAAGTAAGCATATCCTTGCAAAGGCATGTTTGCAAGGGGCACGTTTGCTTTTGGGGCTCTCTTCTCAAAGTGGGGCGATTTCTCTAAGTGGGAAGCACTTCTGATTCTGCACTTTTTACCCCTTCAGCTCTCTCCTTGTAAAATGCACTCTCTACCACTCCTTCTGACAGCAGTGTTCTCTATCCTTAAACTCGCTCTGCTTCACCCCTCTTCTCCACCCCACAGCTTATATATATCACCCTCACTTCTGTCCTCACCTTATTACTGCACTCACTATCTCCTGCTACTTCTAAATCCACACGCACACAAAACCTCCAGGACACTGGGGCATGTCCCTTCATAAAAATCACACTCTCATATTACCACCCTCACCTTTCTGCTTCTCCTAGCCTCTGGAGACATATCCCCATCATTTAGCCGTGCTCAACACACCACTTACCCTGCACCCTCTGGCTGCAGCCGCAGTCGGCACAATCTAGTTCCCATTTCTCTTCTTCCCAAGACCAGACTCCCTTTCTCTTGCGCCCTTTGGAACGCCCGCTCTGTCTGTAATAAACTCACCTCTCTCCATGACCTTTTCATCTCTAACTCTTTTAATCTACTCGCCATCACCGAAACCTGGCTTCCCGAATCCGACACTGCGTCTTCTGCTGCCCTATCCCAATTTGGTCTTCTATGGACTCACTCCCCTAGACCCAATGGACGCAAGGGAGGGGGTGTCGGGATCCTTCTAGCCCCACATAGCACCTTTCAGGTACTTCACCCACCTCCCTTTCTGTCACCCTCCTCATTTGAGGTACACTGCACTCATCTTTTCTCCCCTGTTTCTCTAAGGATAGCTGTGATCTACCGCCCCCCTGGACCAGTATCGACCTTTCTTGATGACTTCTCTGCCTGGCTACCCTACTTTCTCTCTTCTAAAATCCACATAATCATTCTTGGCGACTTCAACATCCCTATTAATACTAACACTCCTGCCACTTCCAAACTTCTCAGTCTAACCTCCTCCTTTGACCTGAAGCAATTTATACATGCTTCTACTCACTCTGAAGGCAATATCCTTGACCTTGTTTTCTCCCACATATGCACTCCGCACAACCTTACAAACAATCCTTTCCCTCTCTCTGATCACTACCTTATTAGTTTCACTCTCTCCCTCTCCTCCACCTCCTCTCCCTCCAGCTACCTTACAGTTACCCGCAGAAACCTACGCCATCTCAACCCTTCTGTTCTCTACTCTGCTACCGACCACCTCTATGACAAAATCGCACCCCTGTCCTGCACCAACCTAGCCACTTCTGTCTACAACGCTTCACTCTTAGCCTCCCTGTCACAGTGCTTACCTTTGTTGGAGTCTGTAATGCAGAGATGTACGCTCACCCTTGCAGATATCCACAGTCCAGGGTGACCAGGTAAGAAAGCCACCTGGTGCTGTGAATTTGTGCACGGGGGCTTGGCAGGAAAGGTGCTCCAATAAGCAGGACCGGCAGGAATACAATGGGAAGGGAAGTCCAGGAATAACAGGAGTCACTGGAAGACACGAGTCCGGATAAGGTCGCAGGAACAACAGGGAGCGAAGGCAAGGATGGAAGCCGGAGTCAGTCTGGAACACACGCTTAGGAAACAGGAACAAAGTCTGTCAAACTGGAACAACGATCAGGAGCAAGGATCAGCAATGAACTGACACTGTTCTAAGCGAGAGTCAGTGTTATATAGCTTGCTTAATTGACCAATTAGCTTCAGGTGGTCAATGAGAGACAAGAGCACACTCAGGTGAAGTCCAGCCCCCTAGTGCTGCAGGCAATACCAGATTAACAAGACTGGATCCATATATGAGCTGAACTGTGGCTCAGAGGTAGGATAACAGGACAGAATGTCAAAGTACACAGGTTCAAATCCCATGTCAGGTACTTAATGACAGCCACACCTGACCGTCTGAAAGTCACGGTGAGAACCGTGACAGTACCCCCCCCCCCCCGTTAAAGAACCCCTCTGGACAGAAACAGGTTCTTTGCTGGGGTCTTTTTCAGGATAGGCATTTGCAGCTTTTAATACTTCCTCAAACAACTTCAGGTCCTCCTTACGTACCACAGTGCCATTAGAAGCATAAGTGCAGTCAGGTGAAAGAACTTCGTTGTCAGGGCAGGAAGTAATGAAGGTGTTTGCTAGAACAGGAGTTTCTTTAGAAAAAGGTGTAGAAGTTACTGAAGCTGGAGGAGGGACTTCCACAGGGGTATTGGTTTCAACGATTGCCATAGTCTGGGTGCCCTTTTCAGACACAGAATGGGGACAGGGCTGGCACCAACCTTTGCAGTTTTCTGGCTGTATTTCTGGGAAGACAGGACAGATCTGCATGGTATCCACTGGGGGAGCCTTAGGCCTGGATGGACGAGTTGGGCAAAATGTGATAAAATGTCCCCTCTCTCCACAATAGAAACAAAGGCCACAGTTTCTCCTACGGTCTCTTTCTTTGGAAGACAGCCTGGTGCGCAAGGCGCCAATCTCCATGGGCTCCTCTTTAACCTCTGGAGGATCAAGGCATACTGGATTAGTGTCAGGGTGACAAGGCTGGCTGGTGCAGGCAGGCTTGTACTGTGACCAGGCAGAGTCATATTGGTATGGGTTTGCTTTTTCTCTAGGTACTCGAGGTCTGCGGGAACCAGGCGCAGGCTTGGAAGTAGCTTTCTGGGAGGTAAGGCACTTAGAGTCCATGGCATTTATAAATGACTCCCAATTGTCCAAGATAGGACTTTTCTCCTGCAGCATCTGGTATGCCCATGTCTTCATCCTTCCGGAAAGCAGATTAATAGCGGAATGAACCTTGATAAAGTCACTGTAATAGGTCCTGGGCTTAAGGACAAACAGGAGCTCACAATCCATCCGGAAGGTTGTAAATGAGGAACGGGAACCACCATCAAATCTGTCAGGTAACAGGACATAGGGTTCTGGATGTGCAGGTTCCAGGGCTGGGCGTACTGTGCCTTTAAGTATCAGCACTTCTTGCTGCAATTCAGCCACAGTCTGGGCCAGGCTGGACACCTGTTGGGTGAGCTGCTTGTACATCTCTGCGGACTCCATATGGTCAGTTCATTATGTCACGGGGCTTACCTTTGTTGGAGTCTGTAACGCAGAGATGTACGCTCACCCTTGCAGATATCCACAGTCCAGGGTGACCAGGTAAGAAAGCCACCTGGTGCTGTGAATTTGTGCATGGGGGCTTGGCAGGAAAGGTGCTCCAATAAGCAGAAACGGCAGGAATACAATGGGAAGGGAAGTCCAGGAATAACAGGAGTCACTGGATGACACGAGTCCGGATAAGGTCGCAGGAACAACAGGGAGCGAAGGCAAGGATGGAAGCCGGAGTCAGTCTGGAACACACGCTTAGGAAACAGGAACAAAGTCTGTCAAACTGGAACAACGATCAGGAGCAAGGATCAGCAATGAACTGTCACTGTTCTAAGCGAGAGTCAGTGTTATATAGCTTGCTTAATTGAGCAATTAGCTTCAGGTGGTCAATGAGAGACAAGTGCACACTCAGGTGAAGTCCAGCCCCCTAGTGCTGCAGGCAATACCAGATTAACAAGACTGGATCCATATATGAACTGAACTGTGGCTCAGAGGTAGGATAACAGGACAGAATGTCAAAGTACACAGGTTCAAATCCCATGTCAGGTACTTAATGACGGCCGCGCCTGACCGTCTGAAAGTCACGGTGAGAACCGTAACACTCCCTGGACACACTGCCCCCCCTCACCACACACCGAATCAGGCCCGACCCCTTCAACCTTGGCAAACAGATAACACTAGAAGTCTGAAAAAGCATAGCCGTGCTCTTGAGTGCCTATGGCGTAAGACGAAGTCTCAGAAGGATTTCAACCGATATAAATCTGCCCTCCAAAAATACAATTCCAGTCTCCACACTGCCAAACAGACCTATTTTATCACTCTCATTAACAGCCTGTCATCACGCTCCCGGCAACACTTCGCTACCTTTAATTCTCTACTCCGTCCACCACTACCCCCTCCCACCGACTCACTCACTGCCCAGGAGATTGCCTACCACTTCAAACAGAAGATTGATACAATTTGTAAGGAGATCATTGCTGTTCAGATACCTTCCATGCCTTATGCTTCATGCCCACAGGTGCGATCATTACTTCCCTCAGTCAATGCTGCCACTATAGATGAGGTGGCTAAACTACTTGCTAACGTCCACTTAACGACCTGCCCTCTGGATCCTGTTCCCTCGCAAATGCTACGTTCACCTTCTGGCCCTATTCTACCCTCTCAAACCCACATCTTCAATGTCTTCCTCTCTTCTGGCATCTTCTCCAACTCTCTAAAACATGCACTAGTCAGCCCCATACTTAAAAAGCCCTCACTGGACCCAACCGATCTGAACAACCTCCGCCCTATTTCCTTGCTCCCCTTTTCATCCAAACTCCTCGAACGTCTAGTCTACAACCGACTGTGCGACCACCTTGCCGAGAATAGCCTCCTTGATCCCCTTCAGTCTGGATTTCGGCCTCAACACTCCACTGAAACTGCTCTCCTAAAACTGACAAACGATCTACTAATGGCCAAAACCAATGGACACAATTCTGTACTCCTACTTCTGAACCTTTCTGCTGCATTTGATATGGTTGACCATCCCCTCCTCCTCAAAAAACTCCATGCCTTTGGTCTCCGTGATTGTACTCTTCACTGGTTATCTTCCTACTTATCCAACCGCACCTTTAGCGTTATGTACAATTCTACTTCCTCCTCTCCTCTTCCCTTCTCTGTTGGGATCACCCAAGGCTCTGTTCTTGGACCCCTCCTATTTTCAATCTACACCTCCTCTCTGGGTCAGTTGATAGCCTCCCACGGCTTCCAATACCATCTCTACGCTGACGATACCCAAATCTATCTATCCACCCCTCAGCTCTCTCCCTCAGTCTCCTCACGTATCACTAATTTACTATCAGATATATCGGTCTGGATGTCTCACCACTTCCTCAAACTCAATCCATCCAAAACCGAGCTTATAATTTTTTCTCCACCACGTGCCCCTTCCCCTGATTTCTCTGTCAATATCGATGGCATTACTATCAGCCCATCCCTGCATGCCAAGGTCTTAGGTGTTGTCCTGGACTCTGAACTCTCCTTCAAACCCCCCATCCAATTGCTGTCCAAATCTTGCCGCCTCAGCCTCCGCAACATCTCCAAAATACGCCCCTTTCTAACCAAAGACACAACAAAGCTCCTAGTTCACTCCCTGGTCATCTCGCGCCTCGACTACTGCAATTCCCTTCTCATTGGCATACCTCTACACAGGCTATCCTCCCTTCAATCCATCATGAATGCTGCCGCTAGACTCATCCACCTTACCAATCGCTCAGTGTCCGCTGCTCCTCTCTGTCAAGCCCTCCACTGGCATCCGCTCACCCAACTAATTAAATTCAAAATACTTACAACATCTTACAAAGCAATCCACAGCTTAGCCCCTAGCTACATCACTAGCCCAGTCTCAAAATACCAACCTAATTGCTCTCTTCGTTCCTCTCAAAACCTCCTGCTCTCTTGCTCCCTCGTCACCTCCTCCCATGCCTGCCTCCAGGACTTTTCCAGAGCCTCTCCAATCCTATGAAACTCCTTACCCTTATCTGTCCGATTATCTCCTACTCTATTAGCTTTTAGGCGCTCTCTGAAAACCCTCCTTTTCAGAGAAGCCTATCCTACCCACACCTAACAAATATACCTCCTTTTTCTCCATCAGCCCATCCCCCACGGTTATTGCCTTTTGTTTCACTTGACCCTCCCTTCTAGATTGTAAGCTCTAACTAGCAGGGCCCTCTAGTTCCTCCTGTTTTGAATTGTATTGTAACTGTATTGTCTTCCTTCACATTGTAAAGTGCTACGCAAACTGTTGGCGCTATATAAATCTTGTATGATAATAATAATAATATAGTCAGGTGTGCAACATCATCACTGAGCAACGTTCAGGCAGCAGGCAAGTGATGATGTAAACAGAATTTATAAAAGACAGCAGTCTGCACATGTCCAAGATGGCTGCCAACAGGAAGGCAAGGTAAGGCCTTGACAGTACCCTCCCCTAAACGTCCCCTCCTCCTCGGAGCAAAAGAACGGTTTCTGAGGAAAGCGAGCATGGAAAGCACGGAGAAGGGCAGGAGCATGAACATCAGTGGAACATATTCCTTCCAGTGCACCAGGTATTGAACCTGACCTAGGAACAGACGAGAATCCAAGATGCTGCTAATCTCATACTCCTCATGATTGCCCACAGGAATTGGACGAGGACGAGGAAGAAAAGAAGTATAGCGATTGCACACCAGTGGCTTCAAAAGTGACACGTGAAAGACATGGGAGATACGAATGCCAGGAGGAAGATCAAGGGCATAGGCCACCAGGTTCACCTTACGGAGGATGCGAAAAGGCCCAACAAAACGGGGTGCCAGTTTAGGAGTAGGTACCCTGAGGTTGAGATTATTTGTCAACAACCACACCCTCTCCCCCCGACCTGGTATGAAGGAGCAGATAAACGTCTCTCGTCTGCCTGGAGCTTCTGACGCTGTGCAGAGACCCGTAAAGACTCTTGAATCTGCACCGAAGAGGAACGGAGGGCACAAAGATGATCCTCCACAGCCGGGATGTCCTGTGGCGAGAATGACTCAACGCAACACAATGGGTTGGATCCCATAATTGGCAATGTATAGAGACATTCCGGAAGACGAGTTGAGGGCCCAGAGTAGCAGAACAATTCAGTTGTCCTGATGGTCAGAGATATAGCAGCGGAGAAATTGCTCCAGAGCTCGGTTGGAACTCTCAGCAGCACCATTGGACTGAGGAGAAGGAGAGTTGATTACCCAACTGGGAGCAAAAGGCGTGCCAGAACCTGGAGGCAAACTGGCTCCCACGGTCCGAGACAATCTCCTTAGGCAACCTGCTTTAGCAGAAAACCTCCCTGGCAAACACCGAGGCCAGCTCCTAAGCGGTAGGCAGCCACCTAAACAAAACACAATGGCACAAGAAAACGTAGGAGCTAATCTGGTTGGAGGCCTTTCCTTAAATGATGGTCTCTCCCTGAGCCTGGTATCAATCAAAATCAGGAAAGAAATTAGAGCCTCGAGCTCGTAAGGGAGATCCTTGGCGGCACTCTCGTCCTTCAATGCAACGAAGAGACCATGAGAGAAGACAGCCACCGGAGCCTCATTATTCCAGGCCACCTCTGCTGCCAGGGTAGGAAATTCGATGGCATACTCGGCAACGGTAACGGTTTGTATACCCTGTTGAAATGACAGGAGCAGCTTAGCAGCAGAGGCAGAGTGAGCAAGCACATCGGATAGGAGGCAACAAAATTTGGGCAATCGAGTATTACAGGATTATCGTTTATCGTTCTCCCACAAGGGATTCGCCTAGGCCAAGGCCTTGTCTGAGAGCAACGAGATTAGGAAGCCCACCTTGGACCTGTCAGAGGAAAACGCCTGAGTAACCATCTCATAATGAATGCCCACTGTGTTTAGGAAGCCACGACACTGACTCGATTCACCCCCATATAGCTGCGGGATTGGGGCTGAACTAGTCATCCCTCTGGTAACAGCAATTCCAGCTGCAGGAGCAGCAACAGGAGCAGCAGCAGGAGAAACCACCGTTTCTAGCAGCATCAGGAGCAAGGTGTGCTGTGCGTTCAAGCAACATCAGCAATGCCTGAGCTAAGCGACCGAAAAGGTGATCTTGTTGGTCGAGCCTGAAAACCAGCATGGGGAGCGTAGAAGCACCTGCATCGTCAGGTTTCATGGCCCTTGTGAACTGTCAGGGTGCCAGGAAACCAGGCCACACGAAGATTAAAGTTAAATAAAGCAGTTTATTAGAGCAACAACAATAAATGCACAGCAAGAGCAAGGACCAAATCAGGAAAAGCTGGGGTCAAGTCCAGAGCGGGTAGTCATCCAAGCTGGGATCGAGTCTAAAAGCGGGTAGTCATCCAAGCTGGGGTTGAGTCCAGAGGCGGGTGGTCTGCCATTCCTGGGTCATCTGCCAATGCCGGGTTGTCTACCAATGCGAAATCGAGAGCCAGGAAAGTCATCAGCCAAGCCAGGTCATGCACGGAGGAACACGGAGAACAGAAGACTGCAAGCAGTGATGCACATTGGATTATAAACACAAGGGCAAAAGAAAGCAAGCCAACAGGTGATATATATATATAGTCAGGTGTGCAACATCATCACTGAGCGACACCCAGGCAGCAGGCAAGTAATGATGCAAACAGAGTTTATAAAAGACAGCAGTCTGCACATGTCCAAGATGGCTGCCAACAGGAAGGCAAGGGCAAGGTAAGACCTTGACAGGACCCTGGGTTTGGTTCGCATTCACATGTGGGCAGTGTAGGGACAGGTTCCTTGCCTGCCAGGAACAGTATTAGTAGTATAGAAAGGTTCCAGATGACAAGGGAAAGCTTAGGGCTCACAATTTCTTAAGCATCTTTTTGTTTGGATACAATACAGCCAGCCTGTATTCTGCCCCTCCAGACAGTCAGTTCAGCGGTTACCTGCTCCGCTACACACGGTTGGTATTCTTGAGTGCTCCCCGTTGGGCCCTGTCCCACCGGGTTTTTTGTGAATCGTTCTGCCTTTACTACCTTACAAGTTCTACTAATTGCACCTGCAATTGCACCTGCCCTGTGTGTGTGTTATTACTGTCGCACCACGCCACACCCGCCACATACATTTATAGATTAACTCCAGACAAACCGCTATATACACATTTGGAATACATTGTCCTGAGATATATTCAGCTCTGCCAGATAGCACAGCCGAGCTGGTTACCTGACTTTCTCTACTGTAGTTATGAAATACAGTCTGGTCACTAGGATCTAGCCTGCCAATAAAGGACTAGCAGTACAGTTAGTACCCTTCCCCTTGTAATAGTACCAATCATTTACTCAATAAAGACTAAAGGGTGTCTTTCCTTTTCTGGTTCTCAACACCCAGCACCTTGTACATACCACCTCAGTGGCCCACTGTCTGCTCTACAGGGCATGACATCATCACATCACAAAATACATCTTGGCTGAGGTAACCACCAAGTTAACTGAATGAGCAATGCCAATGGCATAATTCAAACCACTCTTGGTACTGTCAAGATAAAAGCTTGAATACAATGCACAACATGACCCTATGGATTTGAATAGAAGGAGTTTTAGTCCTGCTTTGGTACCTTAAGTTACTGAAATGTGACATAGGTGTACCTCCTTTCTCCTCCCCCAAGCCAAGACTGTATCTGAAGTGGTGGAAGACATACAGGTCAAATTATCATATTACCAGTCCAAGAATTAGGATAATAACAAAATTGTTTTGTTATTATTAGGATAGTAACAAATGTTTTGTTTAGATTGACATATATACTGTATGGGCACTAGGCTTAGGAAACAGAACTGCTCTTCCTTCCATCCTAGAATCCTCTTGCTCAAACAATGAAGAACAGTTCCATTAGTTAAATGAGATGATAAAAAATAGGTTCCAAAGTATCTGTGCTATACCATACCTGGGGCCCTGGGTCCCACACATCACTTTTCAACAGAAGCCTCAGCAGCCCCAAGTCCAGTAGAATTCCAAGCAAATTTTGACCAGCTCCCCTGGTTGACAGTCTGGTGCAGCCTCCGCTTTCATTGCTCTTAATAAAATGTGAGAAAGACCCGATTAAAGTATTTTTTAGCTACTGACACATCTCAAACACATTCCTGGCACTCTTCCATTATGGCACTGGAGGATAGGCCCATGCCAGTGTTATACACACTTTGGCATTTTTGGCGCCAACCTCTGGAACATAAAAACACTATGGGAAACAGACAGTACAGAGTGCACCGGTCTCACAAGGATAATCAGAGGACAGGACGTACTTATCTTATGTATGGTTTCACGTCAAACCTTCCAACCAATTTACCGGTCTTTGTAACGACCTTAGTTAGCACTATAATATTTTGCTCTACTGCATGAGCCAAGATTTCTCGTTTCTCAGAACAAGGGTGGACGCTGCGTACCCTATGATCCTCACACCGCAAGAGCATGTCGATTTTTTCCAGGAACGCTGTAGGTTTACAGAGGAACATCTCATCATCTTGTTCCTTGAGTGCATGCTCTTTAGATTGTAAAAAAAATGGAGGCATCATTTTAAATTAACATTTGATAATTAAAAGATCATTAATGGTGCCAGTTTTTTTATGTGCTTTGAATATAATTCTAAATATTAAAATCTGGTTCCAACTAACATTTCAGTTTTTGGTGAGGGCTGAAATTGTCTATTGGCTGCTTTTGATTATCCATGAAATGGGTGGGGTATCTTCCAGTGAGAGATCATAGCTTTAGTATGGGCATTATTTGTTAACCGAGCATCAAGCCAAGCAGAGTAAATGCATTCTTTTGGCCCTTGTACTTTCATTGGAAAGGAATAATGTCAGCCATTTTTTGGTTTTGGCGCTTTTTGGTGAGGTTAGCTTTTAAGACCCAACTTCGGCCAACATTTTTGTTCTAAGGGAAGTGAGTGAAGGTTAGAACATTTGTTAGGTTTTTATTGTTGTCTCTCTCCCAATTGGGAGGTTTTCCCTCACCTCCTGTCCTCATGACTTCTAAATAGTAGTCTGTGTTTTGGTGTTTACGCAAGCCAGTGAAAGAAAATATTCTTAGAGTTGCTGGTTTGGGTTCTGTTACAGTATCTTAATTTTTTTGCTGTCCATTCCTGTCCTCTTTATTTACTTTTCTACAATATTGCTCCTGAGGCTTAATTCAACCTGAATCTTGCATCTTTTTAAAATTTTTAATAGTAAACACTAAAACATATGTAGCAGGATTTCCAGGCATTCGGCCTGATGTGGGTCTGCCATGGTCACTGGTAACACCAACAGCGCATTTAAGCTGATTGCCCAAGTGTGAGATCTGAGACAAGGAACAGTCCGGCATCTTTGGTTTCTTTTGTTTATTTTATATGGGGATGGGAGAAGGGAATGAGTGGGATACTCCTCTGGCTCAACTAGGTACAAATTGGGACACTTGAGAGAAAAATGCTTTTCTGACTTGACCCCGGCTGGATGCCAACCAACGCTTGCTGGCACTTGAAATCACTGACTTGCTGAAATGTGTTGAAAACTGACTTCTGACAATCTGGTTAGCTCAAAAGTCCTTGACTGTACTGAAGTCTAACTTCTGACACTCTTGTTAGCTCAAAATTAATTGACACTGCTCTCTCCAGTCCATCCTGACTGAGGTAGCCTCTTGTAATGCTGCTGCAACTCTTAACACTGTACACACTGCACTGTACTCTTCAGGGTCAAAACTAGCACCCCCTTTACTTTGCTCCTACACCGGCTAGCTAGCTCCTGGATCCCTCTGTCCTTCTCCGGAGTGGTCCCCTCTCACTAGGCAGACCCCCAGGGGCAGTTTGCAGTACTCATGACTGGGAATGCTTTCCTGAAACTCGTCCCTTCTCAGCTCTGCTGGTCCTCGGCACACCGGATCCTCTCTGCAGCTCAGCTCAGCCCTGTATCCCCTCAGGCAAGCTGCCTGGGATACCCAATCCTTCCTGTCAGGAGTAGAGACAGTTGTACCCTCCCTCCTGGGACTCTGCTTCCCGCCAAAGACAACCTGTCATGTGCTCCCCACAGACTTATACCCCCTCCCAGAATGTTCTGCAGCAGAATCTGCCCTTCCAGGATGGATACAAGCCCTGGTGTGCTATTAGTTAGGTTTCCTCCACTGCCCAATGAGAGCCCTCATTGGGACACAGTGGGGAGACTCCCCAACTCAACAGGCACACCTGGGACACATGCCAGCCTAGCTGAAAATCATGGCCCTGCTGATAAGCAGACAAGACTACTACACTTTACCTAGCACCTACCTTGTAGGGTGCTACACATAGACTACTGATAGCAGAGGCCCAGGGGCAACTCAGTAAGTGTCAAAAAGAGAGGTGATCCCATTTGCAGGTTTTTAAAAGCTTTAACAACTCTTAAAACAATATCAGATAGTTTGGGTTAGAATATCACACATTGTTGAGGGGGTTTTTTGGTGCCTCAGGCCAAGAAAAATGGGACTTTATGGGCAAGTGAATAGGTATAAAGCTAAGTATTTACAGAAATAATAGAAAAATAGCTAAAATGAACAATAATTTATTCACAACAGATGTTATTCCAAGTATTATTAGATAACGTATTGGTGAACAATGTGCTTGGGGGGAGGCCAAAGTGTGAAGGAAGTAAGAAAGGGGTTGATTCAACAAGGAATCAGTGACAATAGTGAAATTAGTGACATATCATGAGGATTTCCAGTAGATGTTTAAAGGGACACTTGTCCCCTAGAAGGATCCTATTGGCTGACGCGTTTCGGCTCTCGCTTGAGCCTTTTTCAAAGCGTTAGGTCACTCTGTACTTTAATCTATAGAAATAATATATATAGGTTTATTTAAGTCCTTATTGTCGTCAGGTATAATTATAATTCAGATTCAGAAAGAGTTTTTACATACATGGATGTAGCTAGCAGTTACTGCGCACGGCTCCCCTCATCATGTTGCAATCGCAGCGGGATCGCGTTTTGCATATAGCCTAGGATGGTAATGGAACTTATTAAATGGTTTATAGGACACATTGTATCAGATGTCTCTAGAAAGGTATGACCACTTACATTCATGTGGGCTGAAGGGGTTAAATACTTCCTCCACGGGGGATGGTTTTTCCCTCTCTCTTTGTCTGGATTCTTGGTCTGTATTATAATGTAGTAAGAGTGGTCTTTATTTACCTTAATCACTATGTAAAAATACGCATATAGTGACTTTTACCCCAAAGTAGGTGTTATAAACTCCTTGTGTTTGTACAATGAAAAGGTGACTTTCGGTGCCCAAAGTTTATTGAAAGATAGGGAGTCCATAGGAGCTTACGTTTGTGTAGAAGGAACTGGTGGAGGTGATCCGTCCGGCTAGCGCAGATTTTCGTCCGTCCTCTTCCCTCTGCTGGAGAGAAGTGAGGACTGGACGTCGATCCCCGGCCTTTTAAAGTCCTCCGCGCATGCGCAGTGGCTACTGCACGTCGGAGGGCTCGCTCGGAGCGTGACGTGGCACCTTGTCGTGCGCCTGCGCTAAGTGGATGCGCGCGCAGGTTGCTGGAGTGTGTAGTAGTAAGGGACGCTCATTGGCCGCCAGCACGGGAGGAGGGGCCCTCCTTTCCCCTAGGGTGATTGGTGGGTCCCGGACAGCCCCTACGAGGATACGTAGGGGCTACCCGTGCTGGGTGAGATTGCAGGGATCAAGGGGGGGGCCGGTCTGCAGCACCGACAGCTATGAGTCATGCAAGCAAAATATCCTTGTATCAATGGTTGGATAATCATTCTTAAACACAGAGTTGTGTGCATTCAATCTTTGTACTGGTGTACTAAGATATATTATCAATGGTAAATGAATAAATATATACAAAAAGCAATACAAACATGAAGTATTTTTTACAGCAGCAAAGTATATATTAAAACCCACTTCTCAGTGAACCTGATGGATGGGGAGAAGGAGTCCCGATAGCAAGACCATCCAGGGTTGTCCCAGGATCATGTTTAACGGGATCGGACATGGAAGATCGGTATATACAGGGTATATATACATTGAAAGGTTGAAACCTCTTATGTATAGGGGCATATTTTAATATCTCATTCAAGGTCTAATTGATTGGGGAGCAGGTAAAAAATGGAAAAAAGAATTAAGGAGTATGGAGTATGGATAGATCTTATAGAATAGGTTGCCATAGACCGTACAATCTCTTTTGGAGGATGGGAGGAGATAACTCAAGACAGAAGGGTGTGTTGGTCGGTGATTATACCAACGTTTGCCATCTGTTTATTTACCTAGGGGAGGTTTGGGTTTATTTAATCTGTCTTTCCTGATGCAAACCCCTCCAGGAACGGATGAAAACTCTAGTTTTCGTTTAGTCCAGGTGGTTTTGTGGCTTGGAGGCGTCTTATCCACCTCATTTCCATTTGTAGCAAGTGTTTGTTCCAATCCCCCCCTCTACAGGGTATGTGAATCCTTTCAAGTGCTGTGAATGTTACTTTAGGCATTTTGTTTTTGTGGTGATGTGCTACGTGTCTGCCAAGGGGTACATAGAAGTTACACATCTGCATACTATTGATGTGTTGGTTTACACGTTTTCCAAATTCCTGTTTGGTTTTTCCTACATAATAGGATTCACATTGGCACCTCATGAGGTAGACCACCCCTCTTGTTCGACAGTTTACAAAATGTTGAGGTACAAAGGGCTCTCCATTGGGGAGTGTTGTGGTTATGCACTTGATGACATTACATTACCCGCAGTTTCCACATGGGAATGTACCCTTCTGTTTGCAGGGATCCTTTCTTGTTTCTCTATACTCACTGTGGGTGAGTGATTGTTTCATAGATCCCGCTTTTCTATATGTAATCTGATGGTATTCCGGTATGAACGGTTTTATCGCAGGGTCCTCCTGTAGGATCGGCCAGTGTTTGGCTATGATATTCTTTATTCTGGGGTGGTCATTTGTAAATCTCATGATGACCCTAGTCTGGTTTTCTTGTTTGTCTGATATCTGTTTCTTTTTAAATAGGATCTCGTGTCTTTCTTGTTGTTTTACCCTATTGAAGGCTTTTCTTAGGGTCGTCTTTGTGTAACCCCTTTTCCTTAGTCTGGCAGTCAGGGAATCGGCTTCCCTCTGGAAGTCTTGTTCGGTGGTACAGTTTCTTCTTAACCTAAGGAATTGACTGTATGGGATTACACTTTTAAGTGAGGAGGGGTGAAAGCTGGATGCATGTAATATGGAATTACCTGCCGTTTCTTTTCGATATAAAGTAGTTTTAAGGAGTCCATTTTTGTCTTTCATAATCCACGTGTCCAAGAAGGGAATTTTTTCCTTGTCATAATTGATTGTGAAGAACATATTATATGTGTTCTTATTCATGGCTTGAAGACATTCATTTATCATACTCTCTGGGCCTGTCCAGATTATGAATATGTCATCTATAAATCTCTGCCAAACGATGATATTGTTGGCGAAGGCACTGTTTTTTTCTTCGGCTAGAAATTCCTGTTCCCATGCTCCAAGATATGTATTCGCGTAGGACGGGGCACAACTAGTGCCCATTGCGACGCCACACGTCTGTAAGTAGTATGTGCCGTTGAATACAAAGAAGTTATTATTGAGGATATAATCCAACATCATGATTATAAAGGCATTAAATTTTATGTCCTGTCCACTTAGTTCTTCTAATGTTCGTTTGATGACTTCCATTCCTTTTTTATGTGGAATATTATTGTAAAGAGCCTCAACGTCGATAGTGATGAGGAATGCATCGTCTGGTATGGTAATACCCTCAATGATATGCAGGAGGTGTCCTGTGTCTCTGGTGTATGAGGGAAGTTTGGTTACATGAGGTCTTAGGTAAGCATCTATAACTTTACTCGTGTTTTCTGTTAAATTACCATTCCCTGATATGATGGGTCTGCCTGGGGGGGTGTTTTTATCCTTATGGATTTTAGGTAAGGCGTAGAAGGTCGGGGTTCTAGGATGTTTTGTCCTCATGAACTGCCAAAGTGTTTCTGAGATCATTCCTTGGTTCCGAGCTCCATCAATTTTTTTGTAGAAGTCCTCTTTGTATGTCTCTACCATGATGGGCATAATCTTTTTGTAACATCGTGTATTATCCAGGATCCTCTGGCACATTGCTTTGTAGTCATCATTGTCCATTAACACAATGTTCCCCCCTTTGTCAGAGGGTTTAATTGTGATGGATTCATTGTTTTTGAGTTCTTGTAGGGCAGTTTTTTGTTCCTTGGTAAGGTTTTGTGTTGTCTTATTGCCTTTTAGTTTTTCAAGTTCTTTTGTCGTTTCCCTAACGAAGAGGGCTATTGAGGGGTTCTCATTCAATGAGGGAAAAATATGAGATTTTTTCGTGAACGTGGGGCATTTGGCTCCTTGTGGTTCTTCTACTTCGTCGTCTTCACTTTCAGTGGATTTGTTTTCATCTGTCCAATCATCGATTGCTCCTTCCTCCAATAGAATATTAAGGTCTCCTGAATTCGGCTGCAGTTAGACTCGTTGGTGGTATTTCAACAGTTGTTTTTTTATTGTATTTGACTTTGAGGAGTAAATTTCACGCGAAAAGGTTGACATCCTTGATTATTTCAAATGTATCTGTCCCTCTATTTGTCCCACAGTGAGTATAGAGAAACAAGAAAGGATCCCTGCAAACAGAAGGGTACATTCCCATGTGGAAACTGCGGGCAATGTAATGTCATCAAGAAATGCATAACCACAACACTCCCCAATGGAGAGCCCTTTGTACCTCGACATTTTGTAAACTGTCGAACAAGAGGGGTGATCTACCTCATGAGGTGCCAATGTGAATCCTATTATGTAGGAAAAACCAAACAGGAATTTGGAAAACGTGTAAACCAACACATCAATAGTATGCAGATGTGTAACTTCTATGTATCCATTGGCAGACACGTAGCACATCACCACAAAAACAAAATGCCTAAAGTAACTTTCACAGGACTTGAAAGGATTCACATACCCTGTAGAGGGGGGGATTGGAACAAACGGTTGCTACAAATGGAAATGAGGTGGATAAGACGCCTCCAAGCCACAAAACCACCTGGACTAAACGAAAACGAGAGTTTTCATCCGTTCCTGGAGGGGTTTGCATCAGGAAAGACAGATTAAATAAACCCAAACCTCCCCTAGGTAAATAAACAGATGGCAAACGTTGGTATAATCACCGACCAACACACCCTTCTGTCTTGAGTTATCACCTCCCTTCCTCCAAAAGAGATTGTACGGTCTATGGCAACCTATTCTATAAGATCTATCCATACTCCATACTCCTTTTTTCCATTTTTTACCTGCTCCCCAATCAATTAGACCTTGAATGAGATATTAAAATATGCCCCTATACATAAGAGGTTTCAACCTTTCAATGTATATATACCCTGTATATACCGATCTTCCATGTCCGATCCCGTTAAACATGATCCTGGGACAACCCTGGATGGTCTTGCCATCGGGACTCCTTCTCCCCATCCATCAGGTTCACTGAGAAGTGGGTTTTAATATATACTTTGCTGCTGTAAAAAATACTTCATGTTTGTATTGCTTTTTGTATATATTTATTCATTTACCATTGATAATATATCTTAGTACACCACTACAAAGATAGAATGCACACAACTCTGTGTTTAAGAATGATTATCCAACCATTGATACAAGGATATTTTGCTTGCATGACTCGTAGCTGTCGGTGCTGCAGACCGCCCCCCCCCCCTTGATCCCTGCAATCTCACCCAGCACGGGTAGCCCCTACGTATCCTCGTAGGGGCTGTCCGGAACCCACCAATCACCCTAGGGGAAAGGAGGGCCCCTCCTCCCGTGCTGGCGGCCAATGAGCGTCCCTTACTACTACACACTCCAGCAACCTGCTCACGCATCCACTTAGCGCAGGTGCACGACAAGGTGCCACGTCACGCTCCGAGCGAGCCCTTCAACGTGCAGTAGCCACTGCGCATGCGCGGAGGACTTTAAAAGGCCGGGGATCGACGTCCAGTCCTCACTTCTCTCCAGCAGAGGGAAGAGGACGGACGAAAATCTGCGCTAGCCGGACGGATCACCTCCACCAGTTCCTTCTACACAAACGTAAGCTCCTATGGACTCCCTATCTTTCATTAAACTTTGGGCACCGAAAGTCACCTTTTCATTGTACAAACACAAGGAGTTTATAACACCTACTTTGGGGTAAAAGTCACTATATGCGTATTTTTACATAGTGATTAAGGTAAATAAAGACCACTCTTACTACATTATAATACAGACCAAGAATCCAGACAAAGAGAGAGGGAAAAACCATCCCCCGTGGAGGAAGTATTTAACCCCTTCAGCCCACATAAATGTAAGTGGTCATACCTTTCTAGAGACATCTGATACAATGTGTCCTATAAACCATTTAATAAGTTCCATTACCATCCTAGGCTATATGCAAAACACGATCCCGCTGCGATTGCAACATGATGAGGGGAGCCGTGCGCAGTAACTGCTAGCTACATCCATGTATGTAAAAACTCTTTCTGAATCTGAATTATAATTATACCTGACGACAATAAGGACTTAAATAAACCTATATATATTATTTCTATAGATTAAAGTACAGAGTGACCTAACGCTTTGAAAAAGGCTCAAGAGAGAGCCGAAACGCGTCAGCCAATAGGATCCTTCTAGGGGACAAGTGTCCCTTTAAACATCTACTGGAAATCCTCATGATATGTCACTAATTTCACTATTGTCACTGATTCCTTGTTGAATCAACCCCTTTCTTACTTCCTTCACACTTGGGCCTCCCCCCAAGCACATTGTTCACCAATACGTTATCTAATAATACTTGGAATAACATCTGTTGTGAATAAATTATTGTTCATTTTAGCTATTTTTCTATTATTTCTGTAAATACTTAGCTTTATACCTATTCACTTGCCCATAAAGTCCCATTTTTCTTGGCCTGAGGCACCAAAAAACCCCCTCTACAATTTACACAGGGACGGTGGCAGCACCTACTCACTTTATTTTTGTTTGCAAAAGGAAAAATCACCCCCTTCGCCAGAATATCAAACATTACAAATTCTGGAAGAACCCTCTGCACACTGCTGTTTTCACTTTCTAGGAAACTATGCAAAGAAAAACAGGGATATTTAGTTCATACATATTGAAATACATCTTTAAGCTGGCCAGCTGCGTCAAAGTAATCCCCCTTATGGCTAGTCCTACACTGCTTTGCCACTGCAAATACTACTGTAGACACAGTGCCAACATGGGGCATAAAGACACAAGGTGGAGGAGAGCTACTAAAAGGAGGGCAAAGTCCGTCAATTCTGGACCTGAAGGCCTTGAACAGCTTTGTGCGGGTTCAGAAATTTTGAATTGAGTCCATTCTCACAGTAGTGGCATCAAAGCGATATCAAGGACGCTTACCTTCATATTCCAATATATGCCGGGCATCAGCGTTTCCTTCGCTTTACCCTGGGCGAGGAGCACTATAAATTCGTGGCTTTATCTTTTGGTCTCCTTGGGTCTTTAAAAAAGTTTTGGCCCCAGTGTTAGCATTGCTAAGGCAGAAGGGCATTGGAGTACTGGGGTACCTGGACGACCTCGTTCTGTGAGCAGTCTCCGAATGCCTTAAAAGACAGTCTGGACATTTCGGTGCGAACTCTGCAAGAGTTTGGCTGGAAACTGAATTTCCAAAAATCTGTTCTGGTCCTGTCTACCAAACTGGACTATCTGGGCCTCAACCTGGACACGGCCTCAGCCCAGGTGTTTCTTCCTGGGGTGAAACTCCAGAAGTTGCAGGATGCGATACGGCTCCTGTTGTCCACCTGGCGGTCATTTCTCATGACTTGTATGCAAGTGCTGGGCTTGATGGTCTCCACCTTTGAGGCGGTTCTGTTTGCTCAGTTCCATACTAGATCTCTGCAAAAGGAGATTCTTGCCAAATGGAACAAGAATACACAGTCTCTAGACAATCTGATCCTGTTGAGCCAGGGTACGAGGAGATCTCTGATCTGGTGGCTCCGCTCTCCGGCGCTTCAACAGGGAACATCCTTTCTCCCCCTGTACTGGACGGTGGTCACCACAGATGCCAGCCAGCCTGTCTGGGTGGGGAGGTATCTTGGGCACTATTTGTGCTCAGAGGATTTGGACACTGAAGGAGTCCAGCCTTCCAATCAATATCCTGGAAATTCAGGTGATCAGGCTTTGCCTGACCCACTGGATGGATTGTCTGCAGGGGAGCCCGGTAAGGATTCAATCGCACAATACCACGGCAGTGGCATATGTCAATGATCAGGGGGGCACCAAAAGGGCCCTAGTAGCTGGCATTCTAAGGGGGGAGAACGCCTTTTTCCAGCCATCTCTGCTGTGCATATTCCAGGGGTAGAAATTGGCAGGCGGACTACCTCAGTCGGCAGACGTTGGATCAGGAAGAATGGTCTCTCCACCCAGAGGTGTTTTATCAACTGTGTCTGGGGGACTCCCGATGTGGACCTGTTGGCCTCTCGTCTCAACAGGAAGGTGCAGAGGTTCATAGCAAGGTCTCGGGAACCTCTGGCCGATGCCACAGACTCTCTGGTGGCCAGTTGGGGCCAGGATCATCTGATATATGCATTTCCTCCGATAACTTTTCTGCTGAGACTCCTGCGAAGAATCGAAGCAGAAGGGATTCTGGTCATCCTTGTGGCCCCAGACTGGCCTCACAGGTCTTGGTACGCAAACCTGGTATGGCTGGTCGCCGATGTCCCTTGGAGACTCCCTCTCAGAGAAGATCTTTTAGCTCAAGGGCCAATCTTCCATCCTGCTTTATAGTCGCTGGTTTTAACGGCTTGGCTATTGAAAGCCGGGTGCTGAAGGATAGAGGGGTGTCTGAATCTGTGATTCCTATGCTGTTAAAAGCTAGAAAATCTACTTCCAGGAAGATTTATCATCGAGTCTGGAAGGCGTACATTGCGTGGTGTGAGTCTAGGGGGGTTTCCCCCTGTTCCTTTTCGGTGTCTCATGTCTTGGAGTTTCAAAGAGGTGTAGATCAGCGTTTTGGCCTTGGGTACCATCAAAGGCCAGATTTTGGCCCTGGCCATGATTTCCTTGGTTCAAATCTTTGTTCAGAGGGTCCTTCCCCTTGCTCCCCCGGTGAGGTCTCCGTTACC
The DNA here is from genome assembly GCF_965119305.1 of Pelophylax lessonae. Taxonomy (NCBI): domain Eukaryota; kingdom Metazoa; phylum Chordata; class Amphibia; order Anura; family Ranidae; genus Pelophylax; species Pelophylax lessonae. The sequence continues at coordinate 522,637,198 of NC_138771.1, forward strand.
TCCGTGGGACCTCAATTTGGTGTTGTCGGTTCTTCAGAAACCACTCTTTGAAAAATATTTGTGACTTTCCTCTGCTTACTTTGTTGGAGAAGGTAGCTTTCTTGGTGGCTATTACTTCTGCACGCAGGGCGTCAGAGTTGGCTGCGTTGTCTTGTTGTTCACCCTATTTTGTGGTTCACAGAGATAAAGTGGTGCTTCGTCCCTGCCAGTCGTTCCTTCCTAAAGCCGTCTCTGGTTTCCATTTAAATGAAGACATTGTGTTGCCTTCCTTGTGTCCTAAGCCTAAGCATCTTAAAGAGATTGCCTTACATTCTTTGGATGTGGTTCGGGCAATCAAGGTGTACTTGGCGGTGACTGAGTCGTTCCGAAAATCTGATTCTTTATTTGTCCTTTCGGATTGACCCCATAAGGGGCTGGCCGCATCTGCTGTGACCATTTCTAGATGGATCAGGCAGACAGGGGTGCAGGCCTATTCCATTAAGGGTCAGGATCCTCCTTTCCCTGTTAAGGCACCAGAACACATGCGAACAGGGGAAAAGTTTGTTCGAACAAACAAACTCCATTGAAGTCTATGGGACTCGAATGTCAAAAATCAAAAGTCCTCATTTTGAAGGCTTAAATGCAAGTTATTGCCCAAACAAAAGTGTATGGAGGTCCGGGTACTGACCTGGGGAACATGTAGCAATGAAAAAATTTTTTTGAAAACGATTGTTTTTAAAGGAGCAGTGATTTACTGATTTTAATGAGGCTTAAAGTGAAACTAATAAAAAAGAAAAATTCCTTTAAATGTCGTGCCTGGGGGGTCCCCTTAATGTGCCTGTAAAGTAGTGCATCTCTACGATGTATGTAGCCTGCTGCAGCAATACTGACATTTCTAAAAGAAAAAATGTCATATACAAATATATATACAACATTTCAAATCGCATGTACTTGTCATACAGGTGCATAAAAATTGGGCCTTGGTTGTTGGTGGTGCCTGAACACCGTAACCCCTCGCAGTTACTCTTGCTTGGTGCAGGAACGGACCCTGCTGCTAAAAATTCCATACAAATTTGAAATCACATGTACTTGTCATACAGGTGCAGAAAAATTGGGCCTTTGTTGTTGCTGGTGCCTGAACACCACAATCCCACACAGTTACTCTTGCTGGGCACAGGAACGGGACCTGCTTGGCAAAGGTCAAGTGTTGTATGTGATCATTGATCTAGTGGGGGCGCTGTGCTGTCATCTCACCTGGTGTGGTTAATCTCGAGCGGCATCACTTCTGGTTACGTCATTTCCGGTTAGTTGGAACGCAAGGCGGAACGCACGCTACGAGCGGCGCTTCCTGAACTGCTTCACAGAAACCCTCCATAGTTAGTGCTACTAGAAGCACTACTAAATGTGAGTTTTATGCACTTTAATTGTACCATGCACCTTTACTTAAATAAATACATCTGCACAATTAAACTTCTATTTGTTTAAAATCCCTGAGCATTCAATCCAACGGGGTGAACCTATTTGATGGGGCTCATTACACCCATCGGATCCAAACCCAATTATCTGGTAACCTAGGTGTCATATTTAAGCTCTTTAGGTCCTGGGGGCCTGAATAACTCTGGTAAGTGGCCATTACTTACCAAGATAGAGGAACACAATATACCCACACATCAGCACCTTTTGAAGCACAGATCACTTTATGGGGGAATGAGGAGACCACTACCCCGTTCTGATTAAAGGAATATGAACTTTATTATTAAGTCACAATATTTTGCACTAAATTAATTTTGAACAATGGAAAAATATACGTGTATGTCTAACTCTACTATATTCTATGCACTTTGGAAATCATTGCATATTTGCACACATCCATTGCACGTTGGAAGCACTTTATTTGCACTTTTTTAACACTGTAGTCACTTTATTCATATTTTATCCATTGTATGGTTCGAAATATTTATTTACAAAAAGGTAATCGCGCCTCACCATACACAATGACCTGGCCATGGTTGGGTGTCGGCTATGCAAACCCGCTGGAGTGATGGGGACCTGGAACTGAAATTGGGCCTTTGGTGTTGGTGGTGTTGGTGTAAGAATTCCATACACATTTGAAATCGCATGTACTTGTCATACAGGTGCAAAAAATTGGGTCTTTGGTCTTGGCGGTGCCTGAACACCGTAACCCCTAACAGTTACTCTTGCAAGGCGTAGGACACAAGGATAGGGCCTGCTGTTAAAAATGACATACATAATTTAAATTGTATGCACCTGTCATACAAGTGAAGAAAAATTAGGCCTTGGGTGTTGGTGGGGACTGAAACCAAAAACATTTTTGGAAACTAGCAGAATCAAGGTTGATGATGTGACATGATGTGGATTTGGGGGGGGGGGGGGTTATTACTGGTTGATATATATATATATATATATATATATATATATATATATATATATATATATATATATATATATATATATTATATAATGCACTGCTGATATGTACTGAATTGACCGATAGATACTCAGTGGCCTGATATATAGGGATGGCCTTGCGGTTTGCCTGGCGGTCGGTTCGCAGGGAATTTTGCTTGTTCGCTACCCGCCAATTTTGCAAACACATGGCTTTGTTCGCGGTGGCCATATTAGTTTACATTGGGGAAAACTTTGACCCATGACACAGCTGTCAGGTGGAACGGGACAGCCAATTGAAACATTTCAGCACATGGACATGCCCCCTACCTTATAAATAGACCAGATCAGGCGGCCATTTCACATTTTGCTTTTTGTCAGCGTAGGGAAAGGTCTGCTGTGTTCATTAGGGAGAGATTGCCAGACACAAATAGCTCTGTTAAGATCCACAAAAGTCCTTTTCAGGGCTGGTATTTCGGTATAGGTCTACTACAGTCTCTTTTCAGTTTAGGGACAGGTATCCAGTCTGTGCTCCAGGGACAGATAGAGATCAGCAGTGGCACAAATCGCTCTGTTAATGTCCACAAAAGTCATTTAAAGGGCTGCAATTTATTTGGTATAGATGTGCAGTTTTTGTTCAGTTTAGGGACCGGTATCCAGTGTGCTCTAGGGACAGATCAGCAGTGACACAAATCGCTCTGTTATTGTCCACAAAAGTCATTTAAAGGGCTGCAATTTATTTGGTATAGGTGTGCAGTGCACTATATAGGGGTGTAATCCACGGTATAATATACTTTGTAAAATAGAAAGCATATTATAGTCGATTTGTATTGTTCACTGTGCAGCATTGTGACAGGTGTGGTGACTGAGCGTTGCTGCAGCGATGCTACAAACAGTGACAAAAGCACTTTTAATGTATTATAACTGGTGTGATAGACCAGTGGCCCCCCAATGCCACATATTGAAGTGGGGTGTTATCTGAGTATACTTTTACAAGTGTATTTGTGTCCTGCAACAATATTGCCTCTTTTGCTGTGTTAACTCTGCTACACACAGTGCCAAACTCACTGGCTAATTTTTTGAACAACTGATGTGATAGACCAGTGGCCCCCCAATACTACATATTAAAGTGGGGTGTTATTTAACAGCATACTTTTCTAAGAGTGTATTTTAGTCCTGCAAAAATGTGGCCTCTTTTGCTGTGTTAACTGTGCTACACACAGTGACAAGAGTTGCTGGCCAATTATATGTATAACTGGTGTAATAAATAGAGATGTATAGAACTGTTCGCCGGCGAACAGTTCCCGGCGAACTTAGCATGTTCGCGTTCGCCGCTGCCGGCGAACATATGCGATGTTCGGTCCGCCCCCCATAAGACATCATTGAGGCAAACTTTGACCCTGAACTTTACAGTCAGCAGACACATTTCCAGCCAATCAGCATACCTCCCTCCCACACCCTCCCACCTCCTATAAATAAGCAAGGGCAGCATCCATCTTAGATCATTCTGAAGCAGTGTGTGTAGTGAGAGTAGGGAGAGAGCTGCTGCTGCTGCTGCTGCTGTTAAGCTAGGGACAGTTAGTCAGTGTTCCTGGTCTTGCAGTGTTCTTGGTCCACTACTGCTGTAATATCAGCACCCCAAAAAGCCCTTCTAAGGGCTGGTATTTGTGTTTTTTTTTTTTTTTATATATATATATATATATATATATATATATATACCTAGCGTCCCCAAAAGCCCTTTTAAGGGCTGGTAATTGAGTTGTTTCTTCTTATATATATATATCTATATCTATCTAGTGTCCCCAAAAGCCCTTTTAAGGGCTGGTAATTGAGGATTTTTTTTATTTATATATATACATATATATATATATATATAGTGTCCCCAAAAGCCCTTTTAAGGGCTGGTAAGGTAATAGAGTTTTTTCTTTATATATATATCTATATATATCTATTGTACACTGCAGTTGCCTGCCCGCTGTGTGTGAGAGGCCACAGACCTACCACAGACTGTACTGTGTGCACACCACACTCATTTCGGGTGGCACAGGCACAGTACCTTGCATTTTAAAAAATATTTTTTTTTTCCTCTGTCATAATTGCAGTGAGTGCTGTGTCAGGTCCACAGAGTGCACTGTACCCACTGCAGTGCACTGCCCACCACTGATATATATACGGTGTTGCAATAAATTGAAAAAAAAAAATATTTTTTATTATTGCAGTTGCCTGGGCTGCCAGTTACTGTCAGGTCCACAGAGTGTACTGTGCCCACTGCAGTGCCACTGTGTGCCCACCCACCACTGATATATAAGGTGGCACAGCAGCTTGCAAAGTAAAAAAAAAAATATATATTTTTTAATTGCAGTTGCCTGGGTGCCAGTGACCGCTGTCAGGTCCACAGAGAGTGTACTGTGCCATTGCCCACCCACCACTGATATATAAGGTGGCACAGCAGCTTGCAAAGTAAAATAAAATATATTTTTTTAAAATTGCAGTTGCCTGGGTGCCAGTGACTGCTGTCAGGTCCACAGAGAGTGTACTGTGCCACTGCCCACCCACCACTGATATATAAGGTGGCACAGCAGCTTGCAAAGTAAAATAAAATATATATTTTTTAAAATTGCAGTTGCCTGGGTGCCAGTGACTGCTGTCAGGTCCACAGAGAGTGTACTGTGCCACTGCCCACCCACCACTGATATATAAGGTGGCACAGCAGCTTGCAAAGTAAAATAAAATATATATTTTTTAAAATTGCAGTTGCCTGGGTGCCAGTGACTGCTGTCAGGTCCACAGAGAGTGTACTGTGCCACTGCCCACCCACCACTGATATATAAGGTGGCACAGCAGCTTGCAAAGTAAAATAAAATATATATTTTTTAAAATTGCAGTTGCCTGGGTGCCAGTGACTGCTGTCAGGTCCACAGAGAGTGTACTGTGCCACTGCCCACCCACCACTGATATATAAGGTGGCACAGCAGCTTGCCAAGTAAAAAAAATATATATATTTTTTAATTGCAGTTGCCTGAGTGCCAGTGACTGTCAGGTCCACAGAGTGTACTGTACCCACTGCCCAACACTCCTATAGGGTGGCACAGCACCTTGCACTCATAGTACACAACACATTAAAAAAGAAAATGACAGGCAGAGGCAGGCCACCCCGCAAGGGCCGTCGTGGTCGTGGTGCTGTGATTTCCTTAGGCCCTAGAATAATGCCCAGTGTTCAGAGGCCACCACAGACCCTGAACTCAAAAAATTCTGAGGCCATAGTTGACTGGCTTACACAAGACACCCAATCGTCTACAGCTTCCGCTCGGAACCCTAATGCACCATCCTCCTCCAGCTCAGCTTCGGGCACCTCTCAATTTACCACTCGCCAGCCCGCCGGCACCACCACCAACACTAGCACCACAGCCGCTTCACTTGATCCGTCAGAGGAGTTATTTTCACATCAGTTGGAAGAAATAAGTGATGCGCAACTATTAGTGCCAGAGGATGTAGATAATGGGGATATGTCTCAGTCAGGCAGCATTATACACATGGACGTACATTGTGATGATGATGATGTTGTACCTGCTGCTGCTGCCTTTGCTGAGTTGTCAAGTGAAGCGGCTGATGATGACGATGTGTCTGTGGATGTCACCTGGGTGCCTGCTCGAAGAGCAGAAGAAGAGGGGGAAAGTTCAGATGGGGAGACAGAGAGGAGGAGGAGACGAGTTGGAAGCAGGGGGAGGAGGTCATCGCAAGGAGCTAGTGGCGCAGTCAGACAGCATGTAGATTCGGCACCCGGGGTCAGCCAGACAGCACGCCAATCAACGCAAGCTGTTGCCACCACCAGAATGCCGTCCTTGCAAAGCTCAGCAGTGTGGCATTTTTTTTGTGTGTCTGCCTCTGATATCAGCGATGCCATTTGTAACCTGTGCCAAAAGAAACTGAGTCGTGGGAAGTCCAACACCCACCTAGGTACAACTGCTTTGCGAAGGCACATGATCTCACATCACAAACGCCTATGGGATCAACACATAGGTAAAAGCAGCACACAAACTGAAAGCCACCATCCTCCTCCTGGTCCAGCATCTTCAGCCACGTCAACCACTGCTGTCCTCCATGCCCCCTATCAACAACCCGCCCCTCCGCCTCTCACCTTCAGCAGTTCCTGCTCGTCACCTGCCCACAGTCAGGTGTCTGTCAAGGAAATGTTTGAGCGTAAAAAGCCAATCTCGCAGAGTCACCCCCTTGCCCGGCGTCTGACAGCTGGCTTGTCGGAACTCTTAGCCCGCCAGCTTTTACCATACAAGCTGGTGGAGTCTGAGGCCTTCAAAAAATTTGTCGCTATTGGGACACCGCAGTGGAAGGTACCCGGCCGAAATTATTTTTCACAAAAGGCAATCCCCAACCTGTACTCTATTGTGGAAAAGGAAATCATGTCACGTCTGGCACACAGTGTTGGGGCAAGGGTCCATCTGACCACTGATAGCTGGTCTGCAAAGCACGGTCAGGGCAGGTATATAACGTACACTGCGCATTGGGTAAACCTGCTGGCGGCTGCCAAGCATGGAATGCGTGGCTCTGCTGCAGAGGAGTTGGTGACACGGCCACGACTTGCAGGCAGGCCTGCTGCCACCTCCTCTACTCCTCCTACTCCATCCTCTTTGCTAACCTCCTCGGCTGAGTCCTCTTCTGCTGTTGCGTCTTGCTCCACACCAACTGCACCCCCCCAGCTCCCCAGGGGCTATTCCACATGCCGGATAAGACAGTGTCACGCTGTCTTGGGGTTGACTTGCCTGAAAGCAGAGAGTCACACCGGACCAGCACTACTGTCCGCCCTGAACGCACAGGTGGATCAGTGGCTGACCCCGCACCAACTGGAGATCGGCAAAGTGGTGTGTGACAACGGGAGCAATTTGTTGGCGGCATTGAATTTGGGCAAGTTGACACATGTGCCGTGCATGGCACATGTGTTGAATCTGATTGTGCAACGTTTTGTGCAGAAGTACCCAGGCTTACAGGACGTCCTCAAGCAGGCCAGGAAGGTGTGTGGCCATTTCAGGCGTTCCTACACGGCTATGGCGCACTTTGCAGATATTCAGCGGCGAAACAACATGCCAGTGAGGCGCTTGATTTGCGACAGCCCGACACGTTGGAATTCAACACTGCTAATGTTCGACCGCCTGCTCCAACAAGAAAAAGCGGTCAACGAGTATTTGTATGACCGGGGTGCTAGGACAGCCTCTGCGGAGCTGGGTATTTTTTTGCCACGTTACTGGACGCTCATGCGCAATGCCTGTAGGCTCATGCGTCCTTTTGAGGAGGTGACAAACCTAGTGAGTCGCACTGAAGGCACCATCAGCGACATCATCCCATATGTTTTTTCCTGGAGCGTGCCCTGCGAAGAGTGCTGGATCAGGCCGTAGATGAGCGTGAAGAGGAAGAGGAAGAGTTGTGGTCACCATCACCACCACCAGAAACAGCCTTACCATCGATTGCTGGACCTGCGGCAACACTGGAAGAGGAGTGTGAGGAAGAGGAGTCAGAGGAGGAATGTGGCTTTGAGGAGGAGGAACACCAACCACAGCAGGCATCCCAGGGTGCTCGTTGTCACCTATCTGGTACCCGTGGTGTTGTACGTGGCTGGGGGGAAGAACACACCTTCAATGACATCAGTGAGGATGAGGAACTGGACATGAGTAGCTCGGCATCCAACCTTGTGCAAATGGGGTCTTTCATGCTGTCATGCCTGTTGAGAGACCCTTGTATAAAAAGGCTGAAGGAGAACGACCTGTACTGGGTGGCCACGCTACTAGACCCCCGGTATAAGCAGAAAGTCTGTGATATGTTACCCAATTACCGGCAGTCGCAAAGGATGCAGCAGCTACAAAATAAGTTAAAAACTATGCTTTACACAGCGTATAAGGGTGATGTCACAGCACAACGGGAATCCAACAGGGGAAGAGGTGAAAGTAATCCTCCTCCTACCACCACAACCACGCCGGCAAGGACAGGACGCTTTACAGACGTCTTGTTGATGGAGGACATGCGGAGCTTTTTTAGTCCTATGCATCGCCACAGCCCTTCGGGGTCCACCCTCAGAGAACGACTCGACCGACAGGTAGCAGACTACCTTGCCTTAACTGCAGATATCGACACTCTGAGGAGCGATGAACCCCTTGACTACTGGGTGTGCAGGCTTGACCTGTGGCCTGAGCTATCCCAATTTGCCATTGAACTTCTGGCCTGCCCCGCTTCAAGTGTGCTGTCAGAAAGGACCTTCAGCGCAGCAGGAGGTATTGTCACTGAGAAGAGAAGTCGCCTAGGTCAAAAAAGTCTTGATTACCTCACGTTTATTAAGATGAATGAGGCATGGATCCCGAAGGGACTGACAGTGGGGGATGCATTTGACTAAAAAAGGCCTGGTGATGACTGAGATGCCTTGGCCTAAAAATGGTCCACACGCTGCTGTATATAATCATTCTCTGCATGCCGGATGACTTACGTGACGTCTCCGCCACCAACTACGGTTCAAGCCGCAATGTTTTAGTGCACTTTCTGCCTTAAAACCTCAATTTTTCAGGCCGCTGCTACAGCAGCGGCTGCAACAATACCTACTTTTTCATGCATGTGTACATGCCTAATTTTTCTGGCCTCTGGTGCTACACTGTGGCTGCAAAAAAACAAAAAAAAAGGCACATACATGTGTCAATTCCCCTTCGTGATCGTTACCTTGTCGTGGTGAAGGGGCTTGCGTATCACAATGAAGCGATCACCTCTAGGATTGTGTTGGCACACCCCAGATGATAAGGTCGTTGCTTCATTGTGTACAGACCAAAAGCGATCCGCAGGATAATTTTTCATAAAAAAAAACATTCATTTTCTTTCATTCTTTCTGCGGAGCTGGGTATTTTTTGGCCGCGTTACTGAATGCTCATGAACAATGGCTGTAGGCTCATGCGTCCTTTTGCGGAGATGACAACCCTGGTGGTCAGTCGAACCCAAGGCAACATCATCGACCTCATCCCATATGCATTTTTTCTGGAGCGTGCCCTGCGAAGAGTACTGGATCAGGCTGTAGATGAGCATGAAGAGGAAGAGTTGTGGTCCTCATCACCACCAGAAGCAGCCTTGTCGTTGTCAATTGCTGGACCTGTGGCAACGCAGAGAGAGGAGTCTGAAGAAGAGAAGTCAGAGGAGGAAGGTGGCTTTGAGGAGGTGGAATACCAGCCACAGCAGGCGTCCCAGGGGGCTTGTTCTCACCTTTCGGGGACCCTTGGTGTTGTATGTGGCTGGGTGGAGGAAGAGACCTTCAATGATGTCAGTGAGGACAAGGAACGGGACATGGCTAGCTTGGTATCCAACCTTGTGCAAATGGGGAGTTTGCGGTTGTGCAAATGGACTGACTGACTGTTAAACGGGGAGTTTGGTCTGTCAGAGTTTGGTCTGTCACTGTGAAGCGGGCGACGGGCGTAACCCTTACACTACTTGACCGATAAAACATCATACCTGATCGTATTCACACACTGGATGTTTTAGTGCTGGTTTACACTGCCGCTACCACTAAAGTAGCGTCGCTTCCAGTGCGACTTTGGCGCGACTTAGCGCGACTTTGGCGCGACCTCATCGCGAGGCGACTTTTTATTTGGCCAATCACAATATCATGTTTTGTGACCGTCACCTAATTTCCTTTTCCTGTTTTTTGTTTTACATATTTCCCCATGTGTGCAGTGTTGTCTGTGTCATAGCTCAACTGATAGGCATGTTTGCCTTGGCATATCATATTTCAGCTTGCCAGAAAGAAAAAAAGACAGCTGGAAAGACACTGCATTAGTTTTCTACTAAAAATCATAAGAAAAATGCTGTTTTTTTTGGGTTGTGGACATACTACAGAGCTGAAACTTGACAGGTACACTTTTTAGACCCCCCAGACACTAAATACAAAAAATGACATGCCTGCCTAAAAAAATGCCCGCTAAATGACTGCAAGAAAAAAAGCCAGCCGCAGAGAAGCCATATTCCTGAAAATATAAGAAAAATGCTGTTTTTTAGGGGTTCTGGACATGCTACAGAGCTGAAACTTGACAGGTACACTTTTTAGACCCCCCAGACACTAAATACAAAAAATGACATGCCTGCCTAAAAAAATGCCCGATAAATGCCTGCAAGAGAAAAAGCCAGCCGCAGAGAAGCCGTATTACTGAAAATATAATAAAAATGCTGTTTTTTAGGGGTTCTGGACATGCTACAGGGCTGAAACTTGACAGGTACACTTTTTAGACCCCCCAGACACTAAATACAAAAAATGACATGCCTGCCTAAAAAAATGCCCGATAAATGCCTGCAAGAAAAAAAGCCAGCCGCAGAGAAGCCATATTCCTGAAAATATAAGAAAAATTCTGTTTTTTAGGGGTTCTGGACATGCTACAGAGCTGAAACTTGACAGGTACACTTTTTAGACCCCCCAGACACTAAATACAAAAAATTACATGCCTGCCTAAAAAAATGCCCGCTAAATGCCTGCAAGAGAAAAAGCCAGCCGCAGAGAAGCCATATTCCTGAAAATATAAGAAAAATGCTGTTTTTTAGGGGTTCTGGACATGCTACAGAGCTGAAACTTGACAGGTACACTTTTTAGACCCCCCAGACACTAAATACAAAAAATGACATGCCTGCCTAAAAAAATGCCCGATAAATGCCTGCAAGAGAAAAAGCCAGCCGCAGAGAAGCCATATTCCTGAAAATATAAGACAAATGCTGTTTTTTAGGGGTTCTGGACATGCTACAGAGCTGAATCTTCACAGGTACACTTTTTAGACCCCCCAGATGCTAAATCCAAAGAAATTTTTTATTTTTATTTTTTTTTAATTTTTCCAATAATTGGCTCTCTATCAAAAAATTATAATTTTTAAGAACTTTTTTTTGCGTGATCCCTCTCCGGCATGCCACAGTCCAGGTGTTAGTCCCCTTGAAACAACTTTTCCATCACTATTGTGGCCAGAAAGAGTCCCTGTGTGTTTTAAAATTCGCCTGCCTATTGAAGTCTATGGCGGTTCGCCCGGTTCGCCGGTTCGCGAACATTTGCCGATGTTCGCGTTCGCCGTTCGCGAACGGCGAATTTTAGGTTCGCGACATCACTAGTAATAAACCTGTGCCCCCCCCCCCAATACCACAGATTGAAGCAGGGTGTTATCTGAGTATACTTTCCTAAGTGTATTTGTGTCCTGCAACAATATTGCCTCTTTTGCTGCGTTAACTCTGAGACACGCAGTGCCAAACTCCCTGGCCAATTTTTTGAACAACTGGTGTGATAGACCAGTGGCCCCCCAATACCACATATTGAAGTGGGGTGTTATCTGAGTATACTTTCATAAGTGTATTTGTGTCCTGCAACAATATTGCCTCTTTTGCTGCGTTAAGTCTGATACACATGGTGCCAAACTCACTGGACAATTTTTTAACAGTATACTTTTCTAAGAGTGTATTTTAGTCCTGCAAAAATTTGGCCTCTTTTGCTGTGTTAACTGTGCTACACACAGTGAGAACAGTTACTGGCCAATTATTTGTAGAACTGGTGTGATAAACCTGTGGCCCCCCAATACCACAGATTGAAGCTGGGTGTTATATACCTTTTTCCAGATATACTGTGATTCTCTAGAGACTTTTGTCACAGGGTAATTTAAAAACATGACAGGCAGAGGAAGAGGCAGACACTTACGCAGGGATGGTAGGGGTAGGGCAGGAGCAGTAGGCCGGAGCCTACTGCTGAAGTTTGAAGTTTCAGAAGGTGCGTTCGATTACATCAAAAGGCGCACCAGACTTGGTTGAGTGGCTCACTCAGCCTTCCTCTTCTGCACCCTCCTCATCCTCTCTATCTGCACCCTCTTCACTCTCTGCTGTGTGCACCCCCAAAGACACCACCACAAACACCACCACCACCACATACCCTCCGCTTGAGTCACTGGAATTATTTTCCGATCCATCACAAGACATTTGCGATGCGCAGCCATTGTTGGCATCGGATCAGGAAGAGGAGGTAGCAACAGCCGCCACTCAGCAGTCTGACGACAGTACCCAGATCAGCCCAAAAAGGTTGGTCCCTGCTGTTGCTGCCTACTCCGAGATCTCGAATGTTAGTGGTGGGGAAGGTGACGTGGATGATGACGTGTCTATGGACGTCACGTGGGTGGCCACAAGAGAGGAAGAGGAGGGGAGTTCAGAGGGAGAGACAGACCGGCAGACAGGGAGGAGAGGCAGGCAGAACTTGCTTTGCACAAGAGGTACAAAGCAGACTGCAAATGTATCAGGAGCGAGCCATCAACCATGTACAGTCACATCTGGCGCTCCCAGGATGCCGGCACATGACTCCGCAGTGTGGGCTTTTTTTAATGTGTCCGTTGCTGACAACAGTGTTGCCATCTGCAGCCTTTGCAGTCAACGCATAAGTCGCGGTAAGCCCAACACTCACCTAGGGACGACCGCCTTAAGAAGGCACCTGAACTCCCATCACCGAGCCCAGTGAGAGCAACACCGTCAGAACCCACAAAGCCACACTCCAGGCTCTCACCGTCCAAAAATGATGACACGAAAAAAATGATGACGCCGGATAACCCTCTTACCCAATGTTTGACTGCTGGCTTGTTGGAACTGATAGCCCGCCAACTACTGCCATATCAACTGGTGGACTAAGAGGCCTTTCGTAAATTTGTGGCCATTGGAACACCACAATGGAAGGTCCCAGGCAGGAAATATTTCTCACAGAAGGGCATTCCAGAGCTGTATGGCCATGTTCAGCGGCAAGTGAAAATATCTCTGGCACACAGTGTTGGTATCAAGATACATCTGACCACAGACACATGGTCTATCAAACATGGGCAGGGAAGGTATATCATTTTTATTGCCCACTGGGTGAACCTTCTGACAGCCGTCAAGCATGTAACCCGTGGCACCCGTGTAGATTTGGTTGTACCGCCACGGATTGCATGCAGGCCTGCCTCTTCTTCTCCTCCTCCATCCTCCCTCTCCTCCTCGGCTGACTCCTCCTTTTCTGCTGCTACGTCTCTTCCGCTGCGCCCCCAAGATCCCCAGAACCTATTCCACATGCCAGGTGAGACATTGCCATGCTGTGCTTTGTCTGTTGTGCCTGGAAGCCAAGAGCCACACTGGTCCTGCACTCCTTTCAGCTTTGTGTTCACAGGCAGATCAGTGGCTGACACCGCTCAATTTAACAGTTGGTAAAGTGGTGTGCGACAACGGTGCCAATCTGCTGAGCGTGCTGAAACAGGGCAAAATAACACACGTGCCATGCATGGCACACGTCCTGAACGTGGTCGTGCAGTGATTCTTTGCCAAATACCCTGGGGTCCAGGACGTCTTGCAGCAGGCCAGCTCGGGCCTTGCTGACATTCAGCGGTGACACAACCTGCCCGTCAGGCGTCTTATGACTGCCCGACGCGATGGAACTCAACGTTTCATATGCTTGATAGGCTGCTCCCGCAGAAACGTCCAGTTAACGACTACCTGTACAAACTCTGTGGCAGGATAGGTTCTGGGGAGCTTGGGTTTTTTTCACCTCGCCAGTGGCTGCTCATGCGCGACGCATGCAGACTTCTGCGGCCATTCGAAGAGATCACCAAACTGGTCAGTCACGGCCAGGGCGCCATCAGTGACATCATACCTTATGCCTTCTTTCTGGAGCGTGCATTGCGTCGTGTCATTGATCAAGCCGTCGAGGAGCAGGAGCAGGAAGATGAAGAAGTCGCAATGTTGGATGAATCCCAGTGGGTGCTACTCCATCTGAGACAAGTCAACAGCAGGAGTCTGAGAGGAGTCAGAGGAGGATGGTGCCAGGGGGATGAGGAGGAGCAAGAAGAGCATGCTTTAAACCTTTCTGGGATTCCTGGTGTTATCCGTTGATGGGGGGAGGAGAACGAGGACGACATTATCCTGGATGATGAGCTGGAAGCAGGCCACTACACCGCTTTCAGTTTAGTGCGAATGGGGGCCTTCATGCTCCAGTGTTTTAAGGGGGACCCCCATATAAAAAGCATAAAGGCCAAGGACCAGTACTGGGTGGCAACGTACTTAGACCCCCAGTACAAACAAAAAATGGTGGAAATGTTACCACAATCACAGAGGGTGGTCAGAATGCAGCACTTCCAGGCCTTGCTGTGGGAAATGCTGCATTCTGCTTTTGCGTGCGCTGGCAGAGGAATTTCCAGTCACAGAGAGACAATTACGGGTAGAAATCCAACAGCGCCTGCAAGAAGAGGGTGGTTTGAAGATGGTCACTTCAGATATGAGATCCTTCTTTCAGCCGAACCATCGACAGCTGTACTCCAGATCCAGCATCAGGGAATGCCTAGACTGACAGATTTCCGACTACATCAAGTTAACGGCCGATGTGGACGCTCTGAGGAGTGATGAACCCCTGAACTACTGGGTGGGCAGGCTTGACCTCTGGCCAGAGCTTGCACAATTTGCAATGGAAATGTTGGCTTGCCACCTGTCCAGTGTCCTGTCCAAAAGGACGTTCAGCGCAGCAGGGGGGATCGTGACCGATAAGCGCACTCGCCTAGCTCATGACAGTGTAGACTACCTCACATTTATAAAAATGAATGAGGCATGGATCTCTGAGGAATTCAACACATGTGACCAGTAGACCATGTTTCATTGAAATTCCTCATGCCAGGCCACAAATATCCGCCAGACCGCCATCCACCCACAACAATTCCTGGTCCTTGTCTTCGCTAAATACCCGGTGTTAACTGGGGATCTGCAAGCGTCCCACTGATGAATAATGGCTAATGGAGAATAGGGTACCTCGAATGGCACACTTGCCCCGTTGTCAGGCTGGAGGGGGACGCTGTGCACGGCCGCCGCACAGTCCCACGGTTGATGACAGCTTGCCTGCGTTCGGGTTCCCAAGTCCTCCGCTTCTTTCGCGATAACCGGAAGTGACGTGGGGATCGCGTCACTTCCGGTTATTCAGTGGGACGCTTGCAGATCCCCAGTTAACACCGGGTATCATCTGCTGGGTACACATTTCCCTTGGAATCCCATAGCAACCCAAGGAGGTCTAGGATTGTTGGGACTGGTGTGGCATCTATTTTAATTGTTTATTTACTTATAATTTTTCAATAAATGCCATTTCTACTCAAAGAGACACTCTCCAGTCTTTCATCCATAGAGGACAGCTTTTTACAGACACCAGTGAGCGCCACCCTTCTTTTCCAGTATTGCCAATTCATGATTTCATCCCATGTTTAGGGTCTGGCAGCCTTGGTACGTCACAGTTTATTGGTCATTATATGTCACCGCATTGTTCGGGTCCATTATCACCCAGGGACATTTCTACAGGATCAGCGCCTGGACCATTTTTTTGTGTACTTCTGTATCCTGTGAATGCCTAATGAACCTTCAGCCACAGAATATTACGTTCTTACCTGTCAGGTAAACCCATGTGGGCTAATTTTTGGGGCCTATACTGGCCCACACTTCTTTATCCTGTGAATGCCTAATATACCTCCGGCCACCAAATACTACATTCTTTGCTGTCAGGTAAACCCATGTGGGCTAATTTTTGGGGCCTATACAGGCCGACACTTACTTCTGTATCCTGTGAATGCCTAATGAACCTTTAGCCACAGAATACTACGTTCTTTGCTGTCAGGTAAACCCATGTGGGCTAATTTTTGGGGCCTATACAGGCCGACACTTACTTCTGTATCCTGTGAATGCCTAATGAACCTTCAGCCACAGAATACTACATTCTTAGCTGTCAGGTAAACCCATGTGGGCTAATTTTTTGGGCCTATACTGGCCGATACTTACTTCTGTATCCTGTGAATGCCTAATGTTCCTCCAGCCACCAAATACTACATTCTTAGCTGTCAGGTAAACCCATGTGGGCAAATTATTGGGGCCTTTACTGGCCGACACTTCTGTATCCTGTGAATGCCTAATGTACATCTCTCCAGCCACCAAATACTACGTTCTTAGCTGTCAGGTAAACCCATGTGGGCTAATTTTTGGGACCTATACTGGCCGACACTTACTTCTGTATCCTGTGAATGCCTAATGAACCTCCCTCCAGCCACCAAATACTACGGTTCTTAGCTGTCAGGTAAACCCGTGTGGGCTAATTTTTGGGGCATTTCATGGCTGACGCTTACTTCTGTATCCTGTGAATGCCTAATGTACCTTCAGCCACAGAATAAAATGTTCTTAGCTGTCAGGTAAACACATGTGGGCTAATTTTTGGGGCCTGAAATGGCCGACTCCTACTTCTTTATCCTGTGAATGCCTAATTTTTCAGACTGGAATTGAAAATCAATGGGTCTGTAAAGGTTCCGCCAAATTGTGGAATGGATGCGGACCCATTTTACAGATGTGTGAAGGGACCCTATATGTAGTTGACATGTATTTACCGGCTGCTGTCACTTCTGGTTGATTTATGAAAAAAAAAAAATTAATAATTTTTAATGTAAAAAAAAAATAAAAAATTTTAGGGCAACTTTTCCAATTGCAATACTTCTGTTATGACATTGTCCATGTGCTGGGACTATTTGTGCACAGCTAGTAAGTCTTTTGTGGCTGAAAATATGACCTAAAGGTTTTTAAAGTTCGCCTCCCATTAAAGTCAAGTCCCACTTAAAAAAATAAAGATGGAGAAAACAAGCATTAACCAATTCCTGCCCGTTCTATAGCAAAATGACGGCGGGACTTTCATCGTTCTTAGTGGACGTCATATGACATCCTCCCAGAACGCACCTTTCATGCGGCCACGGGGTCCCGCAGCTGCACAATCTTTCACCAGCTGTGTCCACTGGACACAGCCGATGACTGATCACTATACCCGCCTGCTGCCAGTTCCATGTGATTACTGTGACCATCACAGCAGACCACACGACTAGCTAGCTGTGATTGGTCACGGTGATCACATGGTAAAGACAGGACCAATCATAGCTTATCAGAACCATGTGATTAGCTTTGGCCAATCACAGCTAATTACAATAAAAGACTATCACAACCCAGGGTCTGTAAATACCGTTATAGGTAAGGATGCTCCTTCAAGTAGATGGCGCCATTCTTCTAGAGTGCCCTTGACCCACATCGTAGTTCTTTTTAGCGGGCAGATGTTTCCGAGAGTAGAATGCCACGGGATGGAGTCGGTCATCCTTCTCTCTTCTTTGGGACAGGATACCTCCAATGGCAATATCGGAGGCATCTACTTCAAGGAAGGAGGCCCTTGTGGTATCGGGCTGAATGAGGATAGGAGCTTGGGTAAACAGTCTCTTTAGTTTCTCAACGGCTTCTTGAGCTTGGCTGGTCCTTGTGAACTGGTTGTGTTTCTTAGTCAAGGCTGTTATGGGGGAACATACCTAGGAAAAACCTCTGATAAAACGCCTATAAAAGCTGTACAGACTTCTTGTCTTTGGGTATAGGCCATTCCAGGATAGCTGTGATCTTATGAGGATCCATTTGTATTCACCCTGGAGAGATTATGTACCCCAGGAATTCCACGGATTCTGTATCAAAAACACATTTCTCCAATTTAGCATAGAGTTCGTGCTCATGGAGACAGAGAAGCACCTGCCTCATGTGCTCGTTGTATTTTGCAGAAGAGGAGAAGACCAGGATGTTGTCTAGATATATCACATTGAATCTAGTATATCACTAAAGACATCAGTCAGGAAGTGTTGGAATGTGGCCGGAGCATTGCAGAGCCCAAAGGGCATGACGAGGTATTCGAAGTGTCCATAACGTGTCCTGAATGCTGTCTTCCACTCATCTCCTTTACAGATACGGACCAGGTTATATGCTCCTAGTCGATCTAATTTCAAGAATATTTTTGCTTTCCTTAATCTATCTGGGAGCTCAGGTATCAGAGGTAGGGGATATTGATTCCTAATAGTGATGTTACTTAGGGCACTGTAATCAATGCATGGGCAAAGACGTCCATCCTTTTTACCAACAAAGAAAATGCCTGCTCCTGCTGGGGATGTGGAAGGTCTGATGAAGCCTTTGGCAAGGCTGTCAGAGATATACTCCTTAAGGTGTGTGAGCTCAGCTTCTGAGGGAGGGAATATGCGTCTATAGCGAATAGGGGCACCTGGGAGCAGGTCGATTGGACAGTTATATGGATGTCTCGGGTGAAATTGATCTGCATTCTTCTTGTTAAAGACACCTTAAAATTACTTATATTTGTCTGGTAAGGCGACTGGAGGGTCAGGGTTCATCGTGAGCAGATGCATAGGTGTCTCCTTTAAGCAAGTGGTGGTGCAAAAGGTGAAAGAGAAGGTGAGTGTGCCTTTAATCCAGTCTTTCGCCGGATTCTGGATGCAGAGCCAGGGAAGCCCGAGGATAAGTGGAAACAGTGGTGAAGGTACAATATCCAAATTGATAGTCTCTTTATGGTGACCAAGGAGGAGGCAGATGGAGCCTGTTTCATGTAGTCCTGTCTTGATAGGAGTCCCATCTACCACTTACAGAGATAAAGAGTGTGACTTTAGTTGCACAGGCAGATGATGGGATCGTACCAAGGTCTGATCTATGAAATAGCCGCTGGCCCCTGAATCGATGATGGCTGTGATCCGGTGATCTCTACTTCCTACTGGAGAAAGCGAGGAACAGATAAGTAAGAGGAGGCGGATGAGACAGTAGAAGTCCAGGAAGAATTGGCTATGGATTCCTTACCAGGTTAGGTTGCAGGTCAGACCGGGCATGACCATAGTTGGCGATTGGCTTTCCCACAGTAGAGACAGAGTCCTTGAGAGCAACGTCTCTTGCGTTCCTCAGTTAGTGGACGACGAATCATGCCTATTTGCATGGGTTCCTCAGAGAAGGAGGTGGAAGGTGGGGCAGAAGCCACAGGACCTGAGAGATCCAAGGACCGGAAATTAGCTGGGAACTGTCTCTCACTTCTTCATTCATGGAAGCGTCAATCTAATTGGGTGACCAGGAGGATCAGACCTTCCAAGGAAGTGGGTACTCCAACTCTGGCTAGTTCATCTTTTAAGGCCTCGGATAGGCCTAGTGAGTACTATTCTATCAGGCCAGTTTCATTATAACCTGTGTCAGAAGACAACTCCTGGAAATCCGTGGTGTAGTCCTCCATGGGTCTTCTTCCCTGCCAGAGGAAACAGGGCAGTGTGTGCAGTGGTGGGTCTCAGAGGGTCATCGTATAATGTGCGCATGGCTGCAGCAAATGAGTCCCATGAGTCCGGTATTGATCTATTAGAGTGCAGGAGTTGGTGTGCCCAGGTTTGAGGGTGACCCGACAGTAAGGTAATTGTAGTGCAAACCTTCACATAATCATGGGGGTATGTGCGGGGTTTTAAAGTGAAGAGCAGCTCACAAGCTGTGATAAATTATCGCAGTTCAGTCCTTTTTTCAGTGAACTTGTCAGGCATAGGAATAACTGGCTCTGGAGACATAGGCGGCATGTGGACAGCAGCTGGGGGTGAACCTGGAAGGGGTACGGACTGAGCCCTTCTATGTTTGCATTGTAGAAGTGCAGTGTTACTGGCTTGCAGATCCTGCACTGCTTGGGCCAAAGTCATCATCTGTTGGGTCAGGGCAGTAATAGCTTTGGCTGTTCCTGCGGGTTCCATATTCTGGCTTGGTTATTATGTCACAACCCTCCTGGGGTTTTGCAACAGCGACGGAACCCAATTGCCACGGAACAGCACTCCCTTATAATCACGACCCTCAGGCGCACCTGGAAGTGGGGACAGGGTCCTGAAGGGTCCGCGGTGGCACGGAGGCCTTTAATCGGAAGAAGCAGAAAGCAAGGTCAGTCAATCCGAAGTCAGGGCAGGCCGCTGGCAAGAGAAGTCGATCAATCCAGAGTCAGGTCAGGCGACAGGCAAGGAGAGTCAAACAGAAGACCAAGGGTCAGGAACCAGAAACACAAGCTGAGAAACAGGACAAAAGGCAGGTATACGAGAGCAAGGAAAATAGCCAAGCACTGACTGGAAGGCGTTCTTGGTTTAAATAGAGAGCCAGGATCACACGACTAACCACCTCCCACCAGTAAGTGGGGCACACAGGAGTTATAAAGGGAAGTCAGGGACCCGGCGCCATCTTGATTTGCACCATAGTCCCTGACCTTCCCTCCCCTATCAGATCCGCAGCCCTCCATCTCCTCCCTGTGCCACCTTCCCACGACGGCGTGCTCGCCGCGGACCTTAGCAGCGAGAGGGAGAGATGGAACCACCACAGAACTGGGAGAGAGGTCTCTGAGAGCAGCGAGTGCCACGACTTCGCCGCAAGGATGCCGCGATAGTGCCGTGACAAAGACACTGAATGAATTTGTTTGATTCAGTAAAAATGGTTGCTTGTACCAATGAAATTCACTGGTATTAAAGTGGTTTGTAAAGTCTCTGTTTTTTTTTTTTTTTTTTTTTTTAAATAACAAATATGTTATACTTACCTGACTTACCTGCCCTGTGCAGTGGATTTGCACAGAGCAGCTCCAATCCTTCTCTTCTCCAGTCCCTTTTCGCTGCTCCTAGGTCCTCCCTTCTGTCCAGTGTTCCCACAGCAAGCAGCTTGTTATGGGGGCACCCGAGCCAAGCTGCAGCTCCGTGTGTCCATTCAGAGATTTAGCTGCAGTTCAGCCCGCCCCCTCTCTCTCCTGATTGGCTAACTGACTTTGATTAACAGCCACATGAGCCAATGACGCTGCGGCTGTGTCTTGGTCATTAAGGAGATTGAGTCCTGGACGGCTGCTACACACAGAAGGCATTTTATCTTAATGCATGGAAAGCATTAGGATAAAAAAAGGTCTGCCTTTAGAACTCCTTTAAGCATTTATATTGTATAAAAAAAAAAATCCTGATCACTTCCCCAGATTAGTACAGTGTTACTATGGTAACACTGTATTGCTCTGGTCACAGTGTGTTTAAAAAAAATTGAAAGTGAAAAATAAAAGAAAAAAAATGTATTAATATATATAGATTTTTTTTATATATATATTTTTTTTTAACATTTTGTCACCAGTCAGTGTCCCTGATCACTGCCACACCAGTTATATGATAGTGCTGTACTTTACTGGTGACAGTATGTAAAAAAAAAAAAGAAAATTGTGAACAAATATATATTTTTTTATTTCTTCATTTTCCAAAAATTGTGACAAATACACCCTCAAAAAACCCACCATGCCTATTACTAAATACCTTGGACTGTCTACTTTACATTTAGCCCCCGTTCACATGCAGGCGACGCTACTTCGCACCGCGACCTCGGAGGTCGCGGTGCGAGCAGCGCGCCGCGACCTCGGAGCGGCCGCCACGGACTTCATAACATTGAAGTCTATGGCGGTCGCCTCCTGGTCGCCCCAAAGAAGCTCCGGACAATTTTTTTAGGTCGGAGCGACTTGTGTCGCTCCTATTAGAACGGGTCCGCAGCTTCCCTATGGAAGGCGACCTGCGGCGACCTGTGAGGCGACCAGGTCGCCTCACAGGTCGCCCTAGTGTGAACCGAGCCTTAGGGGTATTTGTACTTTTGGTGTTTTTGGGCCTCAAGAAATGAGGACGTCTGTACATCAGGATTGATTCATTTTCAGATGTAATTTTCAGAAGTATATACTATAGTTTGTGGACCTAAATTCATGAAGGATTATTTATTTGCAAACATTTTTTAACAGAATGAAAGAAAATGTTTTTTAAATTTTCTTTTTTTATTTTTTGTTTACTTAGCAAAAGATACAAAAAACAGTGGTGATTAAATGCCACTTAAAGAAAGCTCTGTTTGTGTGAAAAAAAATTATAAAAATGTCTTATGGGTACAGTGTTGCATGATCGCACAATTGTCATTCAGTGTGACAGCGCTAAAAGCTGAAATTTGGCCTGGGCAGGAAGGGGGTAAAAATGCCCGGTATTGAGGTGGTTAAATAAGGCAGTTCCCAACTCAGAGATGAGCCACTTGTGTACAGCAGTAATATACAGAGTTCTTCTGTGAGATGTTTTGTCCCATGACACTACACACTTGTAACTCAGATGTTTGCATTAGGAGAGATGAGCAGAGCCTGCATTCACTCCACCAGTCCAGCGTACCTCTGTTACCTCACTCCCAGCAAAGTGCCACCGAGCACCTAGAGGGCCTCATGCATGCTCATTAACTCTTTCCTTCCTATACCTCATGATCATGCCTTCAATCTCTGTAACACTAGTCTGCAAGAGCACCGACTTCTCCGCTACTGGAGGGCCTATCACCTAACCAGGTATCAATTCTAACGACTGGTTGTTGTACCATGTACTTGTATGAAAAAGTATCCTTGCTTGCCTAATACAAACTGACCATAGTAAGCAGTCCCGCCCACTCTTTTACTGGGAAGTTTAATGTACTGTTGTTTCTCCTCCCCCAGCTCTTATGTAGCGGAGAACAGAGAAAAGTGATCACTAATAAAAAAGGTAAAAAAGTTATCTATATATATATATATATATATATATATATATATTTTTTTTTTTTTATATCTATACACAAATGTTTTGCATTTCATTACTATTTTAACCTGAATGGGTTGTTTTACTAGGTTAAGATTTTACAATCACTTTAACCACTTAAGGACCGGGCCTATTTCGGACACTTGTTGTTTGCAAGTTAAAATCTGTATTTTTTGCTAGAAAATTACTTCGAACCTCCAAACATTATATATATTTTTTTAGTACAGACCCTAGAGAGTAAAATGGAGATTGTTACACTACTTTATGTCACACCGTATTTGCGCAGTGGTCTTACAAACACAATTTTTTGGGGGAAAAAATACACTTTTTTGAACAAAAAAAAAAGAAAACAGTAAAGATAGCCCAATTTTCTATAACGTAAAAGAATAATGTTACGCCGAGTAAATACACACCCAATATGTCATGTGTCACAATTGCGCACGCTCGTGGAATGGCGACAAACATTGGTACCTAAAATTCTCCATAGGCGACGCTTTAAAAATTTCTACAGGTTACCAGTTTAGAGTTAAAGAGGAGGTCCAGGGCTAGAATTATTGATCTCACTCTAACGATTGCGGCGATACCTCACACGTGTGGTTTGAACACCATTTACATATGAGGGCACGACTTGCGTATGCGGTCGCTTCTGCGCGTGAGCTCGGAGGGATGGGGTGCTTTAAATTTTTTTTTTCTTATTTATTTTAACTTTTATTTTTTATTTTTACACTGTCCCTTTTAAAAAAAAATGTTTTTGATCACTTTTATTCCTATTACAAGGGATGTAAACATAAATAACAGACTTACTGGTTGGATCACCAGGTAAAAATAAAGGAAAAAAGCATAGAAAAAGAAAACAAATGCAGCCACTATATCTAAGAATTGGCAAGCTCCAATTTAATACATTTTTATTTTTGGGTTTATTACCCCTTTAAGAAAAGTTGTCAACAAAAGTTGTCCTTATAAAGAGGTTTCTAAAACTACCATTACTGTATGCTTCGTCAGTGATGAGAAATCCTCCGCTAAAGTCTGTGCAGAAACTGACACTTCCAGAAATATCCATCTGCAGATCCCCCCTGAGTTCAGTGGTTCCTTCTGCTGACCCTTATACAAAACCCCAAGTGACCGGGGGACAACACAGAAACACATCTGGGCAGTGCTGTATCTTGGCCTAGGCCAACAAGACCCAGGCCTAGGGCAGCACTTTGTAGGGGGGGGGGGGGGGGGGGGCAGCAAAAAATTTGGACTTGTGTTTGCTGCCACTGATTATTTCACTTATTTGTACAATAAATAGAAAGTCCATAGTCCTTATTCAAATAAGTTACATAATCCTAGGATTACAATCAGTGTCAGCAAACACAAGTTCAAATATCTTAAAAGAACTGATGGGGCTGCACTGATATGGCAGCACTGATATGCTGCACTAATGGTCGTTAATATGCTGCTCTGATGGCCACTAATGAGTTGCCAATGGTGGGTACTGCTAAACTGCACTGATGGGCACTTATGAGGCTGCATTGATGAGGCTGCACTGATGGGCATGATGCGGCACTGATAAGCTTCACTGATGGGGCTGGACTGATAAGGTGCCCTAAAGAGCATTGATATGTTGCACTGATGGGCACTAATAGGCTGCACTGATGGCCACTGATGAGGCGGCACTGATAAGCTGTACTGATGGGCACTGATATGATGCACTGATAGGTTGTACTGGTGGCCACTGATGGGGCTGCACTGATGGCCACTGATGATGCTGTACTGATATGCTGCACTGATGGGCTCTGATAGACTGTGGTTGTGGTTTGTGATTAACAAATGACAGGGTGGGTCATAAACAGGAAGGAGTGTGGCCTTTACAGGAAGGGGTGGGTCATATTTCAATTAGGGGGTGCACAAGTTTAGTCAGGCCTAGGGCAGCACAAAACCTAAATACACCACTGCATCTGGGGAAACAGGAACAGAGCTCTAATGTAAATGGATAATAAATCAGCGCAATCTAGGTCGCCGCCATTACTAGTGAAAAAAAAAAAAAAACAATAAAAATAACATAAATCTTTCCCGTAGTTAGTAGACGCGATAACTTTTGCACAAACCAATCAAAATACGCTTATTGCGATTTTTTTTTTTTAACAAAAATATGTAGCAGAAAACAAATTGGCTTAAAAGGTTAAATAATGTTGATTTTTTTTTTCATATAGCAGAATGTGAAAAATATTGTTTTTTTTTTTTTTTCAAAATTGTTGCTCTTTTTTTGTTTATAGCGCAAAAAATAAAAATTGCACAGGTGATCAAATACCACCAAAAGAAAGCTCTATTTGTGGGAAAAAAAGGACGTAAATTTTGTTTGGGTACAGTGTTGCACAACTGCGCAATTGTCCATTAAAATAATGTAGTGCCGAATCGCAAAATAGGGCCTGGTCATTAAGGGGGCAAATCCTTCCGGTCTTAAAGTGGTTAATATATAAATTATTTTAGTAGCGCAGCACATATATAGCACTGCCCCCTTGAGAACTGCTGTAATGTGTACCTCGGGATCCCCCTGGGTTACCATTAGCAGCTGCAGCTTTCACAATTTAACTCTTTTCTTCCTGGCTCAGTCAATAAAGAGTCTAGGGGTTGTAGTTGTTTTTGTGTTTTTATTTTAAATAGGGATAGGAGAAGGGAAGAGTGGGATACTCCAGAATTGAACTATTCACAAAATATGAGGACTCCTGTCTGTAGATGCAGCCAGGCTGCTGATTCACCTTGCCACTAGGTGAACTTTAGGATTTGAGTCTCATATTAGATGACTTGATTGAATAACTATCTTCAGGGTGCTTGCCTAGCACCCCCTTTTACTTCACCAGCTGACACTCGTCCTCTTACTATACTCCTCCAGGGTGGCCCCCTCTCAGGTCAGGCCCCTAGGCACGATCCCCTGTACTCACAATACTGTTTTTCCAGGGTCTCCAGTGTCTCAAACCCTCCAGTCAGCTCTCCTGGACCTCTGGGTTCAGCTCCTTCCTTCTGGTCCACCAGGCTGACCGCCTACGACCACACACCAACTGCTACAGAGGAGGAAGCAGCCCCCACCCTCCTTCTGGGACTCTGCTCACCAGCCAAAGACCCCGAGCACATGTGCTCCTGGCTTTTATACCACACCCCAGAATGCACGGAAAATCCATTGGCCTGGTTTCCTCCACTGTCCAATATGCCTCACCTATTGGACCAGTTTGAAACACTCCCTAGACCTGATGAATCACACACTGAGTACCATGAGCAGACTTAACTCACAGATCCTGCTCTCTGTTAAGCAGAAAGCAATATAGAATTTGCCTGCTGCTCCTCTGATAGGCAGACAGAGCCAAAACTATACCCTCTCTCTAGCACCTACCTAGGAGGGTGCTACACATAGGAACAGAGCTTTGTCACCCTATAACAGGAAGTGCCTGGCAAGGACCTTCATGGCAGGATCACCAAGTAATATATTAGCTGATGATGTCAACTGTGTGACGTTATGTGTAAGGCGGACCGGGCACTTAGACATTCAGCACGCTCTCCATACCACGGCTTTTAAACTCCGCATATATGCCTACTTATACTACACTATTGGTCTGCTCTATTACTTTGAGGTGGCGTGTCGCTACTTGGGAAGAAGAGAGGTACAGTGAAAAGGCTTGTTGTTATCAGCACTGTTCTTTTGTGGAAAGTGTCCTGGAGTCAGCTCTGGATAGGAGCATAGGCGTGCGCACAGGGTGTGCCAGGTGTGCCTGTGCACACTCTAATCACCCCATGCACATTACCATTATCACTTTTTGTGCTGGTAGGAAGATGGGAAAAATCTCTCTCTTACTGGCTCTGCCATAAGAGAAGTCTTTAGGCACTTGCCTTTCAATGTGTCGGCAGGGAGATAAATGTGCTGGGATCATATATACGTAGACACACACAAACAAGTGTGTTTCAGCTTTGGGGTGCACACCCTAATTTCATGGGCTGTGCACGCCTATGGATAGGAGACAGGAGAGGGGTCTTCATAACACACCGTCAGCTGTGATTATCCTGGCTATTTCTGAGTCTGACCACTCTGTAGCAGGAGGGTCAGATTCTCTGGTAAGCAGTTTGGTATTACCACTGGGTGTTTCTCCTTTATTCTTCCCAATCTGCGCACCAGTGTTTGGATGATCTGGACCCTGTTCTTCATTTTTCCAAGGACTCTGGGACTTCATTATTAATATTTCATCATACAAAGACTATATTCTATATATATATATATATATATATATATATATATATATATATTCATTATCAGCACTGCTACTTTTTGTTTTAGTGTTGACCATTAGGAGTATAATCTGCCTATTTAGCTGGCTGCCTACAATTTCTTACATTCTTTCAGCCTTTTCAGGTTCTGAGCGCAGATATTTTCCCCTTTTTTGTATAATATATTAGCAACGCTATTAATAAAAAATCTGCGCTAAGCCTAATAAAGTGAAAGTACAATTCTATTATATTAATGAAAGCTGCGGATTTAAAAATATAAAAAATTACTTTTAAAATCAGAGTTACATGGTAAAGCCTGCATGAAATTGTAGTGTTCAGACTTAGATTTACATTGAAGTGAAACCTCCAGGAAACATGAAAATACCATTCCTTCCAGGAAACCTGAAAATTCTCTCTTGCAGTGAAGGCGCAACCCCTTGCAGTGAAGGTACAACCACTGCAGTGAGTTGCGCCTTCACTGTATTTGTTAACTACTCGTTTAGCCTAGGGGCATGTAAAATTATAATTACTTATGCAGTCTTCTTCTCATTCACGCTGGCACATTGGTCCCCATTGCATTTTTCCACCAATCTCCAGTGATCTATGGTCTTGATGTCATGAAGGATAATGCAGGGTACATTGGACATTAGGATGCCAAGAGACAGTGCATCACCTCTGGCCGGGAGAGAAAAAAATTGGGTAAGAAAAAGCGCTTTTATTCTCTCCTAGATCTAAATGAGTAGTTGAACGCTGGGCACGGCCCTATTGCAAGGGAGAATTTTCAGATTTCCCGGAGTTGGGCTTTAAACATGTTCATAAAAGCAATGAGAGAAGGAAACAAAGCCACATGATATCACATGAGTTTAATGTGATAGATAACGCTTGTTTTGTGTATTTTCTTTCTTTATAAAGGATCCCCCACTGAGTATCAGTCATAACTAGATGAAACAAACAAAAACAGGATATTGAAGTTTTGATTTCAGTGTAGTCTTTTCTGGAGACAAAAAGCAATGTTAAAAAACCCTTTGATTACTTTTTTTGGCAAACAGCACAGAACACATTGTGACTGCAGCTGTAAAAATGGTTCCTGGAAATTTCAACCGGAGCCCCATGTATCTGAAAAGTAGTCAGATTGTGGATGAGTTTGGGCAAATATCCCATCCTACCTTCATAAAACTGAATGATCTGAAAGATTTTCCCAACCTGACATGGATATGTAGTATTATAAGAGCAACCCGAATATCCATTCATAAGGAAAAACTTGCCTGAGCTCCCGATCATGGCCTGTCCTTAAAGCGGAACTTTACCCATATCAACTTGATAAAAAAATGTTTTTTTTAGCAAATAACATACACTCACCGGCCGTTTTATTAGGTACACCTTGCTAGTACCAGGTTGGACCCTCTTTTGCCTTAGGATCTGCCTTAATTCTTTGTGGCATAGATTCAACAAGGTGTTGGAAAGATTCCACAAAGATTTTGGTCCATATTGACATGTTAGCATCACGCAGTTGCTGCAGATTTGTCGGCTGCCTATCCATGATGGCCATTGCACCGCATTCCAAAGGTTTGGGATCTGGTGACTGTGGATGCTATTGGAGTACAGTAAACTCATTGTCATGTTCAAGAAACCAGTGGTGAAATTATTTGAGCTTTGTAACATGGTGCATTATCCTGCTGGAAGGAGCCATCAGAAGATGGGTACACTGTAGTCATAAAGGGATGACATGGTCAGCAACAATACTAAGGTAGGTTGTGGCGTTTAAACTATGCTCAATTGGTACTAAGGGGCCCAAAATGTGCCAAGAAAATATCCCTCACACCGTTACACCACCACAGCCAGCCTACAAGGTAGGATGGATCCCTGCTTTCATGTTATTTAAGCCAAATTCTGACCCTACCGTCTGAATGTTGCAGCTGAAATCGAGACTCATCAGACCAGGCAACATTTTTACAATCTTCTAGTGTCCAATTTCGGTTAGCCTGTGCAATTTGTAGCCTCAGTTTCCTATGCTTAGCTGACAGGAGTGGCACCCAGTGTGGTCTTCTGCTGCTGTAGCCCATCTGCTTCAAGGTTCGATGTGTTGTGCATTCAGAAATGGTATTCTGCATACCTTGGTTGTACTAAGTGGCTATTTGCATTACTGTTGCCTTTATCTCACCTCAAACCAGTTTGCCCATTCTCCTCTGACATCAACAAGGCATTTTTGTCCACACAACTGCCGCTCACTGGATATTTTCTCTTTTTCTGCGTATTCTCTGTAAACCCTAGAGATGGTTGTGCTTGAAAATCCCAGTAGATCAGCAGTTTTTGAAATACTCAGATTAGCCCGTCTGGCACCAACAACAATGGCAACATTCAAAGTAACTTAAATCCCCTTTCTTCCCCATTCTGATGCTCGATTTGAACTTCAGAAAGTCATCTTTACCACATCTAGATGCCTAAATGCATTGAGTTGCTGCCATGTGATTGGCTGATTAGCAATTTGTGTAACCAATCAATTGAAAAGATGTAGCTAATAAAGTGGCCGGTGAGTGTACATTCCACATTATTAATTATGCTGCCAAAATGAGTGTGTGCTGTAAATTGCCTCCAGCATTAATCCTGTTTCTTCTTGCTGAATGTTGCCATTTTGCTGAAGCCCAGAACCCCTGAACAGCAGTAAATCATAAAGCTGAATTAAACTCATCGATTTAATGGTTTCAAAAAACAGTTACATTCCTGGAATGCTGGGATTGCTAACTGTTGCGTTTCTCTGTGTCCTCAACCAAACTTGCAAACCATTAAATGGCTGATGTTATAACTGATCACATGTGCAGCACCATGGCAGTTGAAGATCAAACAGAAGCAAAGTCCTTGGCTGTAAAGGATAGGTGTTCTGGTTCGCGTTATTGAACTGTTGTATAACACTAGTCAGACAGCTTAACAATAATTCAGAAGTCAAGAAACGGGAGACATCAGATCTGTATGTATTCTTTTTTCTGAATAACTTTGTAAAACTACAACATAAGCATAAACAAAACATATGTGTCAGTACATTAAACATTATACAGCAGCCTCACTCCATCAGTGAATGTACTTACAGACAATTCCATCATTAGTCCTGAATAGATAGGAGCTCTTCTGCTGCAGTCTGCAGTATCAGGGAGTCAGTTGTGAAATGGAGGAAATACAGTTCCAGGTTCAAGGTTACTGCCCTTCCCTCTGAGGGGAATACCTTTTCCTGTCAAGCTCTAGCAAATACACTTCCAGGTTAAAGGTTACAGCCTCTTCCTCGTTATGGCAGGGGGGGCTTTTTTCCCCTTTCTGAGTTGAGTCTGGTTGAGTTGAGTCTGGCCTTGGAAAAGGTATGTGTCCCTGGTTGTGGGCC
This sequence comes from Pelophylax lessonae, assembly GCF_965119305.1. Lineage (NCBI taxonomy): Eukaryota > Metazoa > Chordata > Amphibia > Anura > Ranidae > Pelophylax > Pelophylax lessonae. The sequence continues at coordinate 522,667,621 of NC_138771.1, forward strand.
GGGCTTTCCCAAAGCTGTCTAAGTTCTGAGGCCTTCTGGTAGGTACGGGGCTGCACTGGTCTTGCCAGGAACCGGGATTCTGAAAAGCCTGTGGTGTATGTGCCCCTGGAGTGGCAGTCCAGGGGTGCCATAATTCACGGTGGATGGCAACACTATGAGTATGGCACCAAGGACACTGCACTTCCTTCACACATTTTTCACACCTGCCTCTAGGGCCAGGCCTTTTGGTCAGGAGTCAGGACCAGAGGAATTTTTTATTCCTGGCCAAAGGGCCTGCCATAGTATTGCAACGTGGCACTAACCTTGCACTTCTTCTTCACAATCCCTTTTCCCACATTTATGTGTTGTGTGTCTCACGTTTGGTGTTTTTTATTGTTGGGGTACACTTTATTTTGCACAGCGTGATTAGTAGGGTGTAGGTCCTTGGGCCTGTCTCTGAAAGTCATGGGAGGGGGTGGATATGGCCTTCTGGCTTGGTTCGCCCTCTCTCATGGGGTCTCTCTTTGGGAGAGCCCCACCTAGTACTTGGGGTGGTCTGTTTCAGCAGACCTCCTAAAGAACGGGGCTGCCTGGTTTCGGCCAGGTTAGCCAGTGTAAGTACCCCAGTCCTTGTCAGGAGCCTTGCGCCCTGGTGGATCAGGGTCAGGGACCATGTGTACACCCTGTGCATTTTTTGTGTTTCACTTTTTTGGTGTGCACTTTTTTATGCACCCGCCGGGTGATAGTCTGAGTGTGTTCACACACCACGGGCTTAAAAAAAAAAAAAAAACAGCTGGTGGTCCTGTTTGTTGTGGCGTGCCGACAAAGCTTTTCCGCATTTCATACATGCTAACCCTGCCTTCTGAGGTGCTGGCTTTGCCCTGGCTACGTTGGCGACATCCTCCTCCTCTGCCTTCCCCTTGTGCTTCCACTGTGCCCCCGCTGTCAGGTGGGAATGCCACCAGCATCGCTTCTCGACCTTTTGGCTAAGATCATGTGTAGTATCTGTTGTTATCAGTTATCTGGGTGCCACCCTGCTGTGAACATGGTCCCTCCTCGTCATCCTCCACCTCGTCATCCTCCAGAACTGTGCCCTTGCTGGACAATTGTGTACCTGGCGTTTGTGGGTGCAGGAACCCACCCTCGGAGCCACTTGTGAATGACTGCCCTGAAAGCCTTGGAAATTATCACTGCTCTGGATGCGGAGGCGGTAGTGGATGAGGATGAGGAAGCGGAGTAGGAGGAGTTAGCAACAGGAGTCAAACTGAAGCGCCCTGCAATCCTCGGTGGTGGAAGGAGATGCACCAAACAAATTTAAAGGGTTTATCTCACAGTAGCATAATCAGCAAACGCTGCAAAATTACTGTATTTTCTGGTGTATAAGACTACTTGTGAACCTCAAAAAAATCCCCCAAAAATGGGGGGTCATCTTATACGCCGAGTATAATATCTCCAAGGTAACCTAAGTATGTATTACCGGTAGATCATGTAATAGGGGGGTCGTCTTATACGCCCAGTCGTCTTATACGCCGGAAAATACGGTATTCATTTTCCCCTAAATTGGTGTTTTTAATGAATAGCAGAATAGAACAACAGTATTTAAAAGGGTGTATCTCACACGTACAGATACAGACTAGGTGTAACGCTCCTGCGTTTTACGTATGATGTGGATTTTCAGCTGCAGAAATATTCCACTTCAGTAGTCATGTAGAGAAACGCTGAGACACCATTCCCAACTCTCAATGACTCATCATGTGTGGATGATCTCAATTCAGCAAGTAAATACACACACTCAATAAGATGTTTCCTAGAGTGACTTATGTATATAGTAACACAGTGATGATAGGCTGAAGAGACAGGTTGGGTAGAGATGGTAGTTGACAGACACTTGAAAGGAAATGTTCTTGAAAGTAAGATAGTAGCAGATGGGATGCAGATAGGTTTAGCAATCATGTATGGTAGTAGATGACAGAGTAGCAGGTGGACATACAAGAGAGATCAACCCAGTGCAAGAACAGGTGGTAGTAGGCTCAAGAGCTAGCAATCTTAGTATGCAGAGCTAGATAGTGTAAGCTTTAGTATAAAGGTTATAGAGGTTTCCCCTGTGGGGTACTTATCACTAATAGCAATGTAGCAGAGGAGAGGTTCGGCAAGAGCGGATGATCCGGTAGCGGGATACAGGGATCAGCGCAGCGTGGTTCCGACAGCGAGGTATGCTTGCAAGCATGTGAGCTTCAAGACAGGTTAGCATCAAGGCACAAAGCAGTTTGAACGAACACATGTGAGTGAGAGCCGGCGATCTAAATAGCCATCCAGTCCGGCGCTCAGTGATGACAGCATCAGTCTTAAAGGTGTATGCGCACCTTACCAAAAGAGAATGGTGGGGCTCATACACTTATGAAAGAGTAATTAGGGTACCCAAAGGTACCAGAACATTACATTACCCCCCCCTTAAGGCCGGCTCCTGAAGGCCTCTGGAGCTGGTTTATCTGGGTACTTCGCATGAAAATTGTGGATTAATCTAGAGGCATGTATGTCAGAGGTGTTTAGCCAGGTGTCGTCTTGGGGCCCATAGTTCTTCCATCGAACCAAGTACTGAAGTCTTCCTCTGTGGATACGAGAATCCAGAATCTCTTTTATCTCATATTCTTCTCCACCTTCAACTTGTACAGGAGGAGGAGGAGGGATAGTAGGCCTTATTCCTTGGTCAGGAACATGGGGCTTCAGTAGCGACACATGGAAAATGGGATGTATTTTGAGGTCTATTGGCAATGTAAGCTGTACTGCAGCTTTTCCAATAAGTTTCTTGATTGGGAAAGGTCCCAAGAACAGAGGTCCAAGCTTTTTGCTAGGGATTTTCAGTCTTAAATTTTTTGTTGAGAGCCAAACGAGGTCCCCGATAGCGTACTGAGGAGAAGGTCTTCTGCGAAGATCATAGTACTTCTTTTGTTGACTATGAGCGTGTGCAATGGTAGTATTAAGCAAACCCAGAGAGTCCTTTATTTGGGTAAGATAGTCTGAAGCTACTGGGTTATTTGAAGGAAGGATGCGTGGTGGAAGAATAGAGGGATGAAACCCATAGTTCAAGTAGAACGGACTCTGCTTGGTCGTACTGTGGGTTGCGTTGTTGTAGGCAAATTCTGCCAGAGGGAGAAGATCCACCCAATCATCCTGTTGGTAAGAAGTGTAACAACGTAAATATTGCTCGATGCATTGGTTGACTCTTTCAGTCTGTCCGTTGGTCTGCGGATGGTAAGGAGAAGTGAGCTTCCGCTCGATCCGTAGTATGTTACATAGTTCTTGCCAGAACTTGGAAATAAATTGTGATCCACGGTCAGACAGAAGAGTTTTTGGGATACCATGTAACTTAAAGACATGTTTCATCAGGAGTTCTGCCGTTTGTTTGGACGAAGGTAGTCTGCGAATAGCAATGAAATGTGCCATTTTTGTCAGATGGTCCACTGACACTAAGATGGTATTAAATCCTTTGGAAGGAGGCAATTCCACTATAAAGTCCAAGGACACAACTTCCCATGGAGTTTGGGGTATTGGTAGACTGCATAGTAGACCGGATGGTCTCGTAGTGTCAATTTTGGACCTGGCACAGACATTGCATGAAGAGACGAATTTTTGTATAGATGTTTTCATGTCAGGCCACCAGAATTGCCTGGTAATCAGATTAAGAGTCTTTGTCATACCCATATGTCCTGCCATAGGCACATCATGCGATAATTCCAAGATCTTGGTGCGTATGGTAGGTGGTATGTAAAGTTTGTCGTTGTAGTAGAGGAAGCCTTCTGCATCAGTATTTAGTTGTGGTGGGGGTGAATCCAAACTTATACCATGCAAAACCTCTTCCTTCAAGGAACGGACAACTCCAATAATGCGTTTGTGAGGTATTATAGGAACGGAAGGGATTTCGAAGTAGTTTTCTTCAGTTAGTCGTGATAGTGCATCCGCCTTTTTGTTCTTATCTGCAGGTGTGTAGGTCACTAGGAAGTTAAACCTTAGAAAGAATAGTGACCATCGTACCTGTCGGTGCGAGAGAGTTTTGTTAGTCTGAAGATATTGGAGATTTTTATGGTCCGTGTATATAAGTATTGGTAATTGGGTGCCTTCGAGTAGATGTCGCCAATTTTCCAGAGCCAATTTTATAGCAAGCAGTTCCTTTTCACCCACAGGGTAATTTATCTCTGGACTGCTTAGGGATTTAGAAAAAAAGGCGACTGGATGAAGTGGTGAAGTGTGAGTTGGTCGTTGGGAGAGTATTGCTCCTACTGCCATGTTTGACGCATCTACTTCCAGAATGTATTGGAGGGATGGGTCTGAATGGCGTAGTATAGGAGCAGAAGTAAACCTTGTCTTTAACAGGTGAAAAGCTTTATTTGCTTCATCTGACCATTTGAATGTTTTTTTAATGCTAGTGAGCTGTGTGAGGGGTCTCACAATGGCAGAGAAGTTTCTAATGAACTTCCTGTAGAAATTCGAAAATCCAAGGAATCGCTGTAGCGCCTTGCGTGTGGTTGGTGTAGGCCAATCCTGAATGCAGGATATCTTACTCATGTCCATCTCGATTCCTGTTTTGGATATGATGTAGCCTAGAAACAGTACCTCTTCTTTATGAAACAAGCATTTTTTCAGTTTCACATAAAGGTTGTGTGCAAGCAATCTCGATAATACTAGTCTTACATGTCTTATGTGTTCAGACAGGGATCGTGAATATATAAGTATATCGTCCAGATATACCACAACACAGACATCTAGTAAGTCTCTGAAAATATCGTTTATAAATCGTTGAAAAACTGCAGGGGCATTGCATAGCCCGAATGGCATTACAAGATATTCTAACAATCCGTATCTGGTTCTGAATGCAGTCTTCCACTCATGTCCATCACAGATTCGAATGAGATTGTATGCTCCTTTCAGGTCCAATTTTGAAAAATAGGTAGCTCCACGCACCTGCTCAATGAGCTCAGGGATAAGCGGTAGAGGATAGCGATCTTTTATTGTAATAGCATTCAATTGCCTATAGTCGATGATAGGCCTGAGACTTGAGTCCTTATTGCGGACAAAAAAGAGTCCTGCTGCTGTGGAAGAAGTGGAAGGTCTAATAAAACCTTTTTCCAAATTCTCATCCAAATAGTCTTTGAGATGGGAAAGTTCATCCTGTGAAAGAGGATAAACATGACCGAACGGCAATTTGCTATTTGGGAGTAGATCAATGCTACAATCATAGTCTCGATGGGGAGGTAGTGCTTGAGCATTTTTCCCAAGAAAAACCTCAGAGAGATCCTGATAACATAGTGGTGCAATCTCATCTGTCACCACAGACAGGGTCTTCCCGAAAGACGGGAGGTTACACGTACCCTCGCAATAGCAAGAGAGGAAGGTCAGGGTCCGTTCCTTCCAATCTATGGTTGGTTGATGTGTGTGCAATCAGGGAAGTCCCAAAACAATGGGAAAGTGGGGTGAAGGTATTAGATCGAAGGTAGTGGTCTCCATATGAGACCCGTTAGTAGTGACTAGGAGTGCCTGTGTCTGATCAGTGATCGGACCAGAGGATAAAGGAACACCGTTAATAAGACTCACTGAGACAGGTTTAAGTTTAGAAATAATAGGAACTTTATTTAAAGCAGCAAAACGTATGTCAATATAATTTCCACAAGATCCTGTGTCAATCATGGCCTTAGTAGTAATCCTGTTCTGGTCCCACTGTAATGTTAAGCAAACAGAAAGGTAAGGGTTAGTGATTGAAGTTGTCAATCCCCCTAGGAGGACATGTGAACACTCACCCTTCTTTTTGTAGACTAGGGGACAGACGTTTATCTTGTGATCCGGGGATGCACAGTACAAGCAGAGATTACCAGATCGTCTTCTGGCTCTTTCCATAGTTGATAGAGGTGGGCGTATGGTTCCTACCTCCATAGGAACGGGGTCAACGGCCGAAATCCGAGAAGAACTGGATAATGGCATTCCCATTTTCTCAGCCTTTCTTTCTCGTAGTCTTCTATCTATGGTGATACTGAGTTGTATCAATGCATCCAGGGTTTTTGGCAGATCCGCTCGGGCGAGCTCGTCTTTAACGGCCTCTGATAGGCCAAGCCTAAATTGGGATTTCAGAGATGCATCATTCCATTCTGAATCAAGGGTCCATCTCTTGAATTCTGCGACAAAGTCTTCTACAGGTCTCCCACCTTGTTTCAAGGATCTTAATTGAAGATCGGCAGTACTCTGCCTATTGGGATCATCATATAGGCTAGTGAGTTCTGCTAGGAACAAGGCATAGGAGTTGAGAAGCTGGTCGCTTTTCTCAAAAAGAGAGTCTGCCCAGGCCCGAGGATCGCCTGTTAGGTAAGAAATAATAGTACAAACCTTAATGTGATCAGTAAGGTAGGTACGGGGTTTTAGCAAGAAAAGTAACTCACATGCATTTTAAATTCGCGAAATTTTTTGCGATCGCCTGTAAATACCAAAGGAGGATTTATTTTGGGTTCAGGGGACTGAGCAGTGGTAAGTTGTGTCAGTCTAATTACCTGCTGCGACAGAGCCTGATTGTCTTCTTTTAATTCAGCAAGTGCGTGTATTAACGCAGTTACTTGCTGTTTTAATTGTGTCATCTGAGTGGTTTTTTCTGCTGAATCCATTTGAGGTTCGTTCAATCTGTACCGCTCCTGCGTTTTACGTATGATGTGGATTTTCAGCTGCAGAAATATTCCACTTCAGTAGTCATGTAGAGAAACGCTGAGACACCATTCCCAACTCTCAATGACTCATCATGTGTGGATGATCTCAATTCAGCAAGTAAATACACACACTCAATAAGATGTTTCCTAGAGTGACTTATGTATATAGTAACACAGTGATGATAGGCTGAAGAGACAGGTTGGGTAGAGATGGTAGATGACAGACACTTGAAAGGAAATGTTCTTGAAAGTAAGATAGTAGCAGATGGGATGCAGATAGGTTTAGCAATCATGTATGGTAGTAGATGACAGAGTAGCAGGTGGACATACAAGAGAGATCAACCCAGTGCAAGAACAGGTGGTAGTAGGCTCAAGAGCTAGCAATCTTAGATAATGCAGATGTAGTAATAGTCCTTAGTATGCAGAGCTAGATAGTGTAAGCTTTAGTATAAAGGTTATAGAGGTTTCCCCTGTGGGGTACTTATCACTAATAGCAATGTAGCAGAGGAGAGGTTCGGCAAGAGCGGATGATCCGGTAGCGGGATACAGGGATCAGCGCAGCGTGGTTCCGACAGCGAGGTATGCTTGCAAGCATGTGAGCTTCAAGACAGGTTAGCATCAAGGCACAAAGCAGTTTGAACGAACACATGTGAGTGAGAGCCGGCGATCTAAATAGCCATCCAGTCCGGCGCTCAGTGATGACAGCATCAGTCTTAAAGGTGTATGCGCACCTTACCAAAAGAGAATGGTGGGGCGCATACACTTATGAAAGAGTAATTAGGGTACCCAAAGGTACCAGAACATTACACTAGGCCGCAATTTATTATCTTTCTTTCCCCTAAATAGGTGTTTATTGAATAGCAGAATAGAACAACAGTATCCAAAGGGTGTATCTCACACGTACAGATACAGACTATGCCACAATTTAATATCTTTCTTTCCCCTAAATGGGTGTTTGGATACTGTTGTTCTATTCTGCTATTCAATAAACAAACACCCATTTAGGGGAAAGAAAGATATTAAATTGTGGCCTAGTCTGTATCTGTACGTGTGAGATACACCCTTTGGATACTGTTGTTCTATTCTGCTATTCAATAAACAAATGGTGTATCTCACACGTACAGATAGAAACTAAACTAAGCATGCCAATATCTTCTGGGCAGGATGTGGAAACCTTACAAGCGGACCTGAACAAAATTATGGGGTGGGCAACTACATGGTAGATGAGGTTTAATGTTGAAAAATTTAAAGTAATGCACCTGGGTGCCAGAAACCAGAAAGCTGCTCACTAGGGGGGGAACCTCTGGGTGAGTCTAGGATGGAAAAGGACCTGGGGGTACTGGTAGACAACAGGCTTGGCAGTGGCATGCAATGCCAAGCCGCTGCAAGCAAAGCCAACAGAAACCTGGGATGTATACACTCCAGAAATAAAGAGATTATTCTCCCACTCCACAAGACTCTGGTCCGGCCACATCTGGAGTATGCTGTCCAGTTCTGGGCACCGGTCCTCAGGAAGGATGTGCTGGAACTGGAGAAAGTCCAGAGAAGGGCGCATCTGGAGTATGCTGTCCAGTTCTGGGTAACGGTCCTCAGGAAGGATGTGCTGGAACTGGAGAAAGTCCAGAGAAGGGCAAAAAAAATAATTAGTGGAATGGAGGACATCAGCTATGAGGAAAGACTACAAGCACTGAACTTATTCTCTCTGGAGAAGAGACGATTGAGGGGGGATATGATATCAATGTACAAATATTGTACTGGCAACCCTAGCATATGGAAAAACCTATTTAGGGAAAGGAAATACAATAAGACACGTGGCCACTCACTAAAACTAGAGCAAAGGCAGTTTAACCTTAAAACACGCAGGGGGTTCTTCACTGTGAGAGCAGTAAGGATGTGGAGTTCTCTTCCGCAAACAGTGGTATCAGCAGGGAGCATTGATAGTTTCAAAAAAATATTAGATGGGCACCTTAAAGACCACAACATACAGGGGTATACAATGTACGGTTAACAGCAAACACACACACACATCATAGGTTGAACTGGATGGACTGATGTCTTTTTTCAACCTCACTAACTATGTAATTTTGTAAGACTAGGCCGCAATTTAATATTTTTTCCCTAAATGGGTTTTTATGGAAAAGCGTAATAGAATAACCGTATCCAACGGGTGTATCTCACAGTAAAGTATGCAGACTAGGCCGCAATTTATTTTTTTTCCCCTAAATGGGTTTTTATTGAAAAGCGGAATAGAACAACAGTATCTAACTGTGTATCTCACAGTAAAATATGCAGACTAGGCCGCAATTTTTTTTTTCCCTAAATGGGTGTTTATTGAATAGCGGAATAGAACAACGGTATCCAAAGGGTGTATCTCACAGTAACGTATGAATGAAAGTTTTTTATTTTTCCCTTAAATTGTTGATTTTTGAATAGCAGATTAGAACAGCAGTGTCTAAACATTGTATGTCACTGTAAAATATGAAGGAAAAAAGTTTTTTTTTTTAAATCCATATTAAGCAGACACATATGCACTGAGCTTGCATTACATGGCTGCTACACACCGCGCGCCTAACAGGTTGGATACTGCTGTTGCTCTACTCCGCTATTGAGTAAAAAAAACCCATTTGAATGAAAACCTGAAAAATATTTTTTTTCCCCTTAAATTGTTGATTTTTGAATAGCAGATTAGAGCAGCAGTGTCTAAACACTGTATGTCACTGTAAAATATGAAGGAAAAAAAGTTTTTTTTTTAAATCCATATTAAGCAGACACATATGCACTGAGCTTGCATTACATGGCTGTTACACGCCGCACGCCTAACAGGTTGGATACTGTTGTTGTTCTATTCCGCTATTGAGTAAAAAAAACCCATTTGAATGAAAACCTGAAAAATATTTTTTTCCCCCTTAAATTGTTGATTTTTGAATAGCAGATTAGAACAGCAGTGTCTAAACACTGTGTGTCACTGTAAAATATGAAGGAAAATTTTTTTTTTTTTTTTTTAAATCCAGATTAAGCAGACACATATGCACTGAGCTTGCATTACATGGCTGCTACACTCCTCACGCCGCCCACCTAACAGACTGATAAAAGTTTTTTTTTCTCCCTCCTCCTCACTGGGCTCAGGTCAGGGCAAAAAGATCGTCCACTGCACCCCCACACAATTAAATCGATGTAGATCGCTGTCTGATTAAAGAAGATTCTCCTATTCTTTCCCTGAAAGCAATCTCCAGCCTGCCCCTACAATAATCTCCTATCTCTCCCTCAGCAGCATCAGGAACCTCTCCCTACAGTAGTTAGAGCAGAGTGACGTGCGGCGCTATGTAACTCCAGCTTATATAGAGGCTGGGTCACATGCTGCACTGGCCAATCACAGCCATGCCATTAGTAAGCATGGCTGTGATTGCTTCTAAGGGCACACTAGTTAAACGCTTGTTGATTGGCTGCCCTGCAGCTGTTGAAACCGCGCCATTAAAACCGTACCAAAACATTAAAACCGCGCCAAAACATTAAAACCGCACCAAAACATGAAATAAAATTACCGAACAATGGACTGTATCCTGAATATACAGTAAAATGTTCAGGTCCGTGTCCGGGTACCGAACACCCAAAAGTCCGGTACGATCCCGAACAATACAGTCCGTGTTCGCTCAACCCTAGTAAAGATCAATCTTATCAAGGATTTTTAGATAAATCATTACTCATATTATTGGAATATGAATTTCCACGTGAAGTATTGCACATAATACTGTATGGTTAGAGATCATTACAAATAATGAAATATTCAATTATACAATAATGTGAGCGACACTTCATGTGGAAATCCATGATAAGATTGAGCTTCCTCGCCCCATCCCTGTGTTCTTTAGTCTATATTCTTTGTTATCCATCTGATATTTATTATTAGCACATTTTATAGCATACTGTATCTCTTGTGCATTATATTTTTTATGTTTTTAGAATATTCTTTAGACCTATACTATCTTATTAATTTTTATTAGATTTTTTATTCTCAGCCCTGATGAAGGAGGAGGTTTTTAGCCCCCTGAAATGTGTTGGATTATTTTCATGTACAATAAAAAAATGACTAGACTTTAAATAGTGCTGTTGGACTTTGTGTATTTAGTAACCCAATCTGAGGACATTTGAGGAGACCTCGAGTAACAGAAAGCCGTCTGTTGATTTAGAATTACAACCTCCACCTGTTCCCAAGGATATGGTCCAGAACTTTACTAATACAGTCTGCCTTAATTCTTCTTTTCAACAGAGGTATCTGGATCAAATGCCCTGGCATCTCCGCTGAAGGGAGTGATCACGTTGCCTGATTTATCCCTTTGACAAAGAGATCTGTTTCAAATGTGAAAGTAAACCTGTAGAAGCCACCCTGTGTCGGCTATGAGCCACTTAAATCCTAGCTGGGACTTGGAGATTGGCTTAACACTTTCAAACAGAGTATGTCGCTTGTAGGCAGGTGCCTACTAAGGAAATGTTCTGTGTAAGAAGCCAGGTTAGTCTGCACAGGTTAGGGAAGGATTACGTTCTGACTACCAGTTTCCTGGGGTTTTTGGGCTTCTTTCCCAGTTCATATATACAGGGGGAAGGCTGGGCTCAAGGGAACTTGGGGGGCTTCTGTTTAGGACCACATGAGAGCAGGCCCGGATTGGCTAATTGGGATCACTGGGAGAATTCCCGTTGGGCTGGTTGTTTTTTTGGCCACGAGGGCAGTTGTCATGGCCAGGGGCATCACAAGGGGGGTGCGGGGGGGGGGGCGAACCGCACCATGGTGTCCATTGGGGGGGAGGGTGACACCACTCTTCCTGAGGCAGGAGCCCAAGCTCCCGATCTGCTTCTCTTTATCTATGCGGGCAGGCTGGCATCCATTTTTATTTATGGACTCTCTTCAGATTTGGTAGTAATTTCTTTTGCATTTGCGCGCTATTCTTTTTTAATATACATGTCTTTTGGTTCATAGCTGCAGCAGCTTTGGAAATACATGGGTATGCTCCCCCAAATTTTTTGCCTGTTTATTATGTATTCGGTCTGACCAGACTATCGAGGTTGAGCAGCCCTCCCCACCCCCCACATACACCTGTACTCAATCAGTGTCCACCATCAAGTGGATATAGGAGGAGTCCCCTGTAGTGCATTTGCACATTTTTCCCAGCAAGGAGTTTTATCTCCAAGGGTTAGAAAGGTTGGATTCATCTCTTTTTCATGGATAGTGTAGGACCCACTGATAATGGGGTACTTTGACGCAGTAGTGGGCTTGAGCACGATATGGCCATATGGTGGGACCAAACCCCCATTTTTATTTATGGACTCTCTTCAGATTTGGTAGTAATTTCTTTTGCATTTGCGCGCTATTCTTTTTTAATATACATGTCTTTTGGTTCATAGCTGCAGCAGCTTTGGAAATACATGGGTATGCTCCCCCAAATTTTTTGCCTGTTTATTATGTATTCGGTCTGACCAGACTATCGAGGTTGAGCAGCCCTCCCCACCCCCAACATACACCTGTACTCAATCAGTGTCCACCATCAAGTGGATATAGGAGGAGTCCCCTGTAGTGCATTTGCAAATTTTTCCCAGCAAGGAGTTTTATCTCCAAGGGTTAGAAAGGTTGGATTCATCTCTTTTTCATGGATAGTGTAGGACCCACTGATAATGGGGTACTTTGACGCAGTAGTGGGCTTGAGCACGATATGGCCATATGGTGGGACCATACCCCCATTTTTATTTATGGACTCTCTTCAGATTTGGTAGTAATTTCTTTTGCAATTGCGCGCTATTCTTTTTTAATATACATGTCTTTTGGTTCATAGCTGCAGCAGCTTTGGAAATACATGGGTATGCTCCCCCAAATTTTTTGCCTGTTTATTATGTATTCGGTCTGACCAGACTATCGAGGTTGAGCAGCCCTCCCCACCCCCCACATACACCTGTACTCAATCAGTGTCCACCATCAAGTGGATATAGGAGGAGTCCCCTGTAGTGCATTTGCACATTTTTCCCAGCAAGGAGTTTTATCTCCAAGGGTTAGAAAGGTTGGATTCATCTCTTTTTCATGGATAGTGTAGGACCCACTGATAATGGGGTACTTTGACGCAGTAGTGGGCTAGAGCACGATATGGCCATATGGTGGGACCAAACCCCCATTTTTATTTATGGACTCTCTTCAGATTTGGTAGTAATTTCTTTTGCATTTGCGTGCTATTCTTTTTTAATAGGCTGGCATCGCATTGCTGCTGCGCAGCATAGTGTGATGATGTGAAGGAGAACTGGAGAAGGACTTCTCTCCTCCCTTGCTCCTCCTCCCATCCTGAGCCTTCCCTCCCTGCCCTTTGCGCTCCCTGGCCTGACATCACATTCACATGGGCGGAGGCGGAGCCAGTCACGATGACTGCAACGCTAGTTTAAGGTGAGTAGGTGAGGTGAAAATAGTGCAATTAAACTTAAGGTGCCCAGACAGATATAAGGTGCTTCTTTTTGATTTGTGCTGCCTGTTAAATAGTCCGTAACTTCAGTATGTTTATTTGTCAGATGCAGTGCTTGTCTCAGCAATCAGTTTATTCATCCTTAGTGTCAGTTTGAATTTGCTATTCTTTCATCTCTGTGTGCAAGGGCCACTCCCCAGACAGATTCGGGCCAGCAAGGACCCCCTGCGTTTTGAGTACAGATGTCCTTCTAGTGGGTCTCTCTGCGTTATTCCCAGCTCCTCTTTTGGGTATGTTCCTTTATGTCTGGATGCAATTTTTTATATTTCTCTCCCTAGTGCATGAAAGATGAAACAGGGGAGAGACCCACTAGAAGGACATCTGTACTGTACTCAAAACGCAGGGGGTCCTTACTGGCACAAATCTGTCTGAGGAGTGGCCCTTGCACACAGAGGAGGAGGAATAACAAATTCACACTGACGCTAAGGGTGAATAAACTGATTGCTGAGACAAGCACTGCATCTGATAAATTTAAATTAGATTGTTTTCTTCATTTCAATGTTTGGATATTTATGAATACTAATTCTTAAAGAAAATACATTCTGATACTGTTCTGTTATTTACTGTTCTAAAAAATCTTCACTGTGAAGCAAAACTTAGGCTACTGTTTTTGCACTGAATTGGAAATGATGATGTTTTTGGAAAAATACAATGAATTACAAGGCTGTAGAGAATAGTGCGCCATTGCAAACTTATATTCTGAGGTTTTAATTACATTATTTTAATATAATCAGTTGTGAACTAAAGTGGGCCGGTCTAAGGCATGAAACTCCAGGGCTGAAAATGAGTCCCACTCCGGCCCTGCATGAGAGCCAGAGGGTCTGTGTTAGCTGGAAGAATGTAGCCTTCTCCTGCTACCCCAAGGGAACTCACTAGTCATGGACACTACCTAAATGGACTTACACCTTTACAGGTACGTTATCGTTAACTAGCAGTTAGACTAAGATTAATTTTATGTTGAAATGTTCCTGAAGCATTTTAAGTAAAGTTTTTGAACTGTTCTGGTCTGAAGTTATTCAATGGGTGCCTGGTGGTACATGGCTTATCAGAAGAACAGGACCTGTAAAGCACACATGGGGTATGAAAACAAAGCCACTACAAAGGGCTATATCGACAGAAGAGTTGGAGATGGAGAGTAGTTGCCACAGGTAACCAAGAACTGGTGGGAATGTATAGCAGCCGGTCATAAAGGTCATCAACATGAACCAACAGCACACCCTGAAACAGCACTGAAAGCGTTTTACTTTACATAGATAATAGGAGGTCAGAGGGGGTGCTTCTCTTGTGAATGCCGAACAAGGCTGAAATTCATTATCTAATTCAGTGGTGGCTGGTGCTCAAAATTTTTGGGGAGGCGCAAACAGAAAAATGTAATAGGCATTGCTTTGCGGTAAAAAACGCTGTAAAAAATTGCGTGACTTTGAGGTCGCAAAAGTGTGAAAGGGGCCTTCAGTAATTAAGGTATAGTGTGCCCCCTTTCAATGCAGAGAGACCAGCGTGCCCCCTTTCAATGCAGAGAGACCAGCGTGCCCCCTTTCAATGCAGAGAGACCAGCGTGCCCCCTTTCAACGCAGAGAGACCAGCGTGCCCCCTTTCAATGCAGAGAGACCAGCGTGCCCCCTTTCAATGCAGAGAGACCAGCGTGCCCCCTTTCAATGCACAGTGACCAGCGTGCCCCCTATTAATGCACAGTGACCAGCGTGCCCCCTTTCAATGCAGCGACCAGTGTACATGCCCCCTTCAATGCAGTGACCAGTGTACATGCCCCCTTCAATGCAGTGACCAGCGTACATGCCCCCTTGCAATGCAGTGACCAGTGTACATGCCCCCTTCAATGCAGTGACCAGCGTACATTCCCCCAATGCAGAGACCAGCATACATGCCCCCTTCAATGCAGAGATCAGCGTACATGCCCCAATGCAGTGACCAGCGTACATTCCCCCAATGCAGTGAGCAGCGTACATGCCCCCAATGTAGTGACCAGTATACATGCCCCAATGCAGTGACCAGTATACATGCCCCCAATGCAGTGACCAGTATACATGCCCCCAATGCAGTGACCAGTATACATGTCCCCAATGCAGAGATCAGCGTGCGTGCCTCCAATGCAGTGACCAGTGTACATGCCCCCAATGCAGAGATCAGCGTGTGTGCCTCCAATGCAGTGACCAGTATACATGTCCCCAATGCAGAGATCAGCGTGCGTGCCTCCAATGCAGTGACCAGTATACATGTCCCCAATGCAGAGATCAGCGTGCGTGCCTCCAATGCAGTGACCAGTATACATGCCCCCAATGCAGTGACCAGTATACATGCCCCCAATGCAGTGACCATTATACATGTCCCCAATGCAGAGATCAGCGTGCGTGCCTCCAATGCAGTGACCAGTATACATGTCCCCAATGCAGAGATCAGCGTGCGTGCCTCCAATGCAGTGACCAGTATACATGCCCCCAATGCAGTGACCAGTATACATGCCCCCAATGCAGTGACCAGTATACATGTCTCCAATGCAGAGATCAGCGTGCCTGCCCCCTTACTTATCTGGAGCAGCAGCGACGGCGATCGGCTCCTCCTCAGTCCCCCGAATGGCTTCTTCTGCTCGGTCCAGTCGCGTCTCCTCCAGTCCTTCCGGTCCCGCCTCCTCCTAGGCCAATGGCTTAGGGTTTGCCTTGCTGCCAATCAGTAAGAGCGTATAGGATGTGCTTCCTGATTGGCCAGGAGGAGGATCGGTGTGACAATAGCGAATCTTCATTCGCTATTGTCACACAATGGGTGGGCTCGGGACGCACTGCTCTGCGCCCCGGGTCCACCCTTTGCATCGCCCTATTAGAGCCTCTGGCTCTAATCAGGTGATGAAAAAAAAAATCCCCATTGAACTCCATGCGTCCGGCACCCCTGCATGCAGATTAGGGGGCCAGAGGCATGGATGGGGGGGCGACGCCCCTGACGAGCCGGCCGCCACTGATCTAATTGCATTGCTCATGAAATGTTCTAGTTATATTTATCATGGATTCATAAAGAATAATTCACTGACAATGGCTATTTTATTCTAAGGAAAACAATGCAAATTTTCCTGGCCATTTTTAAGTCCGCCATCTCTGCTTCTCAAAAGGTAATTCATTTCTTCTCTTGAAGTAGTCTTTAAGTGGACTTTCACTCCCAAACAGCACTTTCCACCTTTTCAACAATCTGCCCCACTATCTTAAAAACTCAGTTTTTTACCTTTTTCTTTCTCTGGTTTGGGTTAGGGTTTCCATCCGTCTGTATTTCACGGCTAGGAGCAGATCAGATCAGCGGCAGGTGTCAGTGGAGATGTCACTGCTGACATCCGCCCCTCCATAGGGCTACATGGAGCATCGAATCAGGCCCGCCTAAAAAACTGACAGGCGGACCTGATTGGAAAGCCTGTGTGAAAGGGGTCCAAAAAAAAAAAACACCTGAAAAATGCCAGTAAACCAATGCGCTCAGGTGTAAATGGAGTCTGAATGTCATTCTAAAGTAGTTCAAGATTTCATTTGCTTTTAACATTTAATTTTGGAATAATTGGAATAACTGAACAAAAAGCACATACACTGCTAGAAATTCATACATTCGAAAAACATTTTCCATTCGGCTCCTTTCGAATCTTCTCATCAAGGTAGAAAACAAACCTCAATTTGACCCCACTAGTAAACAAAAATTTGCAAATCTGCAAACATTCTCTGCAAGTGAATCTTCTGGATCTGTGTGTTTTATTAGTAGTGATTGCTTCTCCACCAGAGAATGTTTGCTGAAAGTCACATTGACTGCTTTATAAACAGACGATTTCTCAGATTCTTGCATAAGCCTAATTATGACTGGTTCTCTTTAATATAGGCATTCCAGTAAAAAAAAAAAAAAAAAAATAGCAAGACTCCAAAAAATAGCAACAATAATAAAGGAGCACAAACATACAAATGGATCATTTTTTTTTTATCACAATGAACTAACGGCACACCCTGAAACAGAACTGAAAGTGTCTTACCTTCTCTTGTGAAAGCTGAACAAGGCTTAAATTCCATGTCTAATTGCATTGCTCACTAAATAATCTGGTGTTCTAGTTATATTCATCATGGATTCACACAGAATAATTCACACCTGTATTTCAGCTGACAATGGCTATTTTATTCTAAGTGTAGCACCCTCCTAGGTAGGTGCTAGGTAAAACACATATGTGACCCTGTTCTGCTTATCAGGAGGGTCTGATTTGTCAGTTAGCCTGTCACATGTTTCCAGGTGTGTTCTGTTGAGTCTGAGGAGTCTCCCCACTGTATCCAATGAGGGATATTGTTGGACAGTGGAGGAAACCTAGCCAATAGCACACCAGGGTTTATGACTGTCCCAGTGGGTGGGCATTGTTGCAATGCATCCTGGGATTGGGAATAAATCTGGAGGGAGCATGGGGCAGGGTGTCTTTGGGCAGGAAGCCAGGTCCCAGGAGGAGGGTGATGGCTGTCTCTCCTCCTGTTGCTGAGGAAGGTGGTCCAGGAAGTCAGCCTAAGGACCAGGGGATGAGCTGTGCTGTGGCGGATCCAGTGTGTGCTGACCAAGTGGAGCTGTGGGGCAGGATTCTTCCAGAAAACAGTATCATGAGTACCTAAGCATCTGCCTAGGGGTCTGCCTAAGAGAGGGGACCACTCCAGAAAGGTCACGGGCATCCAAGAGCCAGCTAACCCGGAGTGTTACTGTAAAAGGGGGTGCCAAGTTGTAAAGCCTTGCAGATTAAGGGGTAAAAGGGGGCACCAGGAAGGGCCCTGAAGTTGCTCAGCTGTACAGTCTACTTTAGAGGACAGCTACCTCAGGAAAGGAGTGCCTTAGGAAGCTAAAGGACTCTTTCACAGTCAAAAGACAAAGTAAATTAAGCGGCCTAGCCGTGACTAGCTCAACTCAGCATTACTCAGCATTTAACCAGCGTTAAACAGCATTTATCAGATCGTCCCTGCTTATTGTGCATAGTTTAGTTCTGTTGGAGTATCCCACTCATCCCTTCTCCTATCCAAGTTCCTAATAAAACACAAAAACCGAAGAAACTAGACTGGTCCTTATGTAAGGTAAAACCACTGGGAAACGTGTCTGAATGCTCTACTGTTGCTAAAGGTAAACCAGGGGGAACCTGTCTTCAGCAGCTCCCTAGAGAGTAGTGCTACATAAGGAACACAATGCTCATTTTCCTGACCATTTTTAAGCCCGCCATCTCCACTTCTTAAAGGGTAATTGTACCATTAAAATCATTCTTCTCTTGAAGTAGTCCTAAAGAGGACTTTTACTCTTAAGCCCCGTACACACGTACCGATGGTCGGCATACAAATGTTCCTCTTTTCTCCCCGGGATGTCGGTGTCTGCTGAAAAGTGCAAAGACAGCACAAGGACAGCACAAGGACAGCACAAGAATTTTGTCCGCCGACTGCAGAAGTGATGTCATGTAATGGTTAACTTTCCCTGTGTTTTCTATTTTCTGAGCATGCCCAGTCTTGCAAATCGGTCTGTCGGCCGAATTGTGTACTGACAGGCGAACAATCGTCCGTTCTGGTGTCGGCATACAAAAATTTTCATGTTTGCAAGAAAGACTTTTGTCCGCGGATTGTGCGCAGACATCTGTCGGAGGCACCATACTAACACGCGTACAATCGGCAGATCCTTCGTCCACCGACGTTTGTATGCCGACGATCGGTACGTGTGTACGGGCCTTTAAACAGCACTTTCTACCTTTTCAACAATCTGCCCTTCTAGCTCAAAAACTCTTTTTTTTCATGCCCAGATGAGAAAGATGTCTACCCCACTTCAGCAATCTCCTGGAATTACAGACAGCAGCTGGAGGAGGGCAGATCTAATATCACGTCATTGAGGGCTGGCTGCAAGAATTTAAAAGAGACAGCTGGCTTCTGATGAAGTCATAAAATAAGATGGTAGTGTATAAGCAGGTGCTTACAGACTTTTTTCTGTGTTGCTTGTGCTTAACATTTTCTGGGTTAACCTCTTGCAATCTACAGCACGAAAAAAGCGGCCTCTCAGCGGGTGGACCTTGGCACCCAGCGATCACATATTTGCGTATCACATTGCAAACACAGCTATGCTGATAGCGTGTGGCCTGTGCGCTCTCGGCACAGTTGCCAGCAGCTTACGGAAAGCTCCCGATTGCAAGCATCATCATGTGAGAACCATAACAGTTAATTTTGCGCAATAAAAGTCATGCTGTTTGGTAGGCAAGGATTAACTCTCCCAGCCAGGTTTTTCTGAAGACTTACACCCGCTGCTGGACAAAGCATATAAGGGTTCATTCACATTTGTACAACTCCAAAATTGTGCCGACTTTGGAGTGCAACATTGGTGCAACTTTTCTGCAACTTTGGATGGGTGCAGCTTGGATATGACTTTGGCTTTAACCAATGATAGGGCCCCTTTCACACTTGTAGGACTCCAAAGTTGTGCCAACTTTGGAGTGCAACTTTGATGCAGAGTTGGTGCAACTTTGATGCAACATTGCCGCAACTTTGGATGGGTGCAACTTGGATAGGACTTTGGCTTTGACCAATTTTAATGGACAACTGTTGCACACAAGTTGCATTGTATACCATTTAGGTATACCTTTCATGCAACTTCTGAGGGTTAACATTGAAGCCTTTTACCCTCAAGTTGCATGAAAGTCAGGCCAAAGTAGTGCATGAACTACTTTGAAGTTGCTCCAATTCAAGTTGCGCATATATGAATGGGTATCTTTGGAAAACATGGGGAATGACATGTTGTGCAACTCTGATGTCCAAAGTTGCATGACAAGTTGCACAAGTGGGAAAGGGGCCTAAGGGACAACTGTTGCATAACTGTTGCACAACTATTGCATTGTATAACATTCAGGTATGACGTTCATGCTACATTTGAGGGTTAACATTGAAGCCTTTTGCCCTCAAGTTGCATGAAAGTCGGACCAAAGTAGTGCATGAACTACTTTGAAGTCACTGCGTACTTCATTCGTGGCACCTACAGTCTTGCTGCCCTCTCAGGACTCTAGGTGTCCACAAGAACTAGAAAGATAATAAAAACAAGAGAAGGGCGCACCAACCTAGTGCAATTCCATTCCATTAGGCATTTATTGAAGAGTAAAACAAACAGTGTCATTCAGCACACTAACAAACACAAGTGTTCAATACACATATCAAAGCACTGTATGGATAAATCTCCTCCAGGACTTGGACTATTCCAATGCTGCAAGAAGGTCAGATGGCATCTATATAGGTTGGCTGACACGTTTCAAGGGCCTGAAGAAGAGGGTTCTCCCTTGCATATTGAACACTTGCGTTTGTGAGTAGTATGATTTATGTCATTTCTTGTTTTACTTTTCAATAAATGCCTAATGGAATTGCATTAGGTCAGTGCGCCCTTCTCTTGTTTTTGTTATATATAAATGGTTATCATTGGAAAACATGGGAAACTACTTGTCATGCGACTTTAATGTCCAAAGTTGCATGACAAGTCACACAGGTGTGAATGGAGCCTATAAAGGGGAACTCTATCTAGGACAGGGGTCCTGGTCTTTGCTCTCACGGGGGAAGAGAAGGACAGTGCTGCTAGGGATGTAATCTCCAATTTGCTACCTTACCACCCCTTGTGGGAGCTCAGTCAGGGTTCCTGGGGGTATGGACTTTGCTGCTAAATGGACTGATGGACTTTTCCACCTGTTTAAGGTATGACTACCTTATTGGGTACATGATAGTACCAGACAGACACTAGTATGACATTCAGAAGACTTTGTACCAGAATGTGTATGGAAGATGTTGCTGAGAACTATTATCTGTTAAATTAACAATTTCAATAAAAGAACTTTATTGTTAAAGTGTAATTTAAGTCATACCCTAACTAAGCCTAAATCTACTCACACCCCCATTCCAAAACGATTCTATCTACCATGTGAAAGAAAACAAATGTCTATAGTTTACCTATTCTGAAGTTGCTCTTGTCCAGTCACATGACTGGCTTCCAGTGTCGGCTTTAGGGTAGAGGAGAGGCAGTCACCACCGGTGCAGAGCCTGGGCGATGGCATCACCTATAGGCTTAATATGGAGCTGTCCCTCCTCTACACTGAAGGTCACGTGACTGTATCGGAGCTGCTCCAGAATAGGTAAGTCAAGACATATTTTCTTTTACTGGGTAGATAGACCCAAAGAATAATACATTTATAACAAACAAAACCAAATCACAATATCAAACATAACATAAATCACCACTAACAACAAATTAACCACTTGCCCTCCGGAAGATTTACACCCCCCCCCCCCTTCACGACCAGGCCATTTATTTGCATTTTGGCACTGCATTACTTAAGTGTCAATTGGGTGGTCACACGACGCTGCACATAAATTTAATTTATATCCCTTTTTCCCCACAAATAAAGCTTTCTTTTAATGGTATTTGAATATCTCTGCATTTTTTTATTTTTATAAAAAAAAAAAGACAATCCTTTTTTACTTTCTGCTATAAAACATTTAAAAAAAAATCACAGTTCTTCGTAAATTTAGGCCAATATATATTCTGCTTCATGTTTTTGGTAAAAAAGAATCCCAATAAGCGTACATTGGTTGATTTGCGCAAAAGGTATAGCATCTAAAAACAATGGTATATATACTGCAGTGGAGGCTGGTGCTCAAAATTTTTTGGGGGGCGCAAACAAACCTATAATGGGGGTTATTATTATGGACACTGACACCAATGATCGGTATTACTATTGCAGCCACTAATATTGGAGGTTATTACCCTCGGTCGGTAGTACACAGTACAGGAAGAGTGATATTTTGGGGTGTTTCGGTTTGGGGTACATTCCGATCTTTCTGATTGGCTGGGATAATCTGCCTCCATGTACAGGAGGAACACTCTGCTATAGTGCGGCCCTCTGGAGGTGTTGGGGGCCGGATGTGGCCCTTTATGATGATGGAGACCGGTGACCCTACACCGTGTAGAGGGTGTGGGGAAGTATGATCTCCTGTATCCATCCCACCGATCCCAGTCCCGGCTCCTCTGCAGCTCCCAGCTCCCTCCGTCTGGCCCACGTGTATGCCTAGCAGAGAGGGGGAGGGGGGGGGGCGGCACACATCGCACACCGGACACCCCACCAGTCCGATCCCGGCGATCGGTCAGTATTAGATCCCCCCATAAACACACACAGAGGGATCCGGTAGATCGGCGGTGCAGTGATCTATCTATACCGGACACATCCAATCTCGATACAGTCCGGGGAGTTGAGCAGTGCGGGTCCCGGGACTCACCTCGGTGTCGGGGGTGTCCGGTGCTAACAGCTCTACACCCCGGGGATCGGGTTCCTCTCCGTACTTGTCCAGTATTGAATCCGTGCCGCATACCGCCCGATAAACCGTCTGATCACATCGCCCGTCGCACACCGCCCAATGTTCTCTGAGGAGCGGGCCAGGCAGCGGCGGCTCGCGGCTTCTCCAGCGTGGCGGCGAGCCCTCTGTCCTCCCGGCTCCTGCCTCCTCCCTAGCCAATGGCATGGGGATAACATGGTACACTTCAGGTGTAAACACATATTGGTTCTATTAGCAATATATGCAGTATTATGCTATGGTATCTGTTATTTTCTACATGCACTCGGTCCCTGATTGCTGAGTCTTCCCGGACATCTGAGGAGTATTCATCCAGAAGTCAGTCCTGGTTGGATTTGGAGAATACGTACTCCTGATCTGGGCACTTGATTTTCTTTATTCTGGTAAGAAGTTTGTACATCCAGTGGCCTTTTCCAGCAATAGGAGTGGCTCATCATTTTATGTTCACACAAGGACTTTACACTGACTTTTTATCACCGTTATTCGTTTTTTTTGTGATTTAGATCATTAATCATCACTCTTAATGGACTTCTGAAATCAACCCTATTAGGAGCACTTTTGTTTTTACATTTTTTTTTTTGGGTGTATGTTTCACGACTGTTTGTTGTGCAACAAATGTATCTACTTTGTCAATATTTCACATTTTCTTTATTTGATTTAATATTTGTGATTTAATATTATTCATTGCTTAGCGCAGCTTACTTTTATAATATTTTGTTTACGTGTTTGTCACACTTTAAGTTGCTGCTTACTAACCTAGGAGCCTAGCGCGGTTATCACCCAATTTTTCTCCTTACGCTGTTAGTTGTTGGGACACGTCAGGATCTGTTTACCTACATCTCTGTGGATTACAATTATTGATTGCCTGGGGGAATACAGTTCGTCATCATTACCTTTATTGGACTACAATTACTTTCCTTGGATTGTTGGGATTTCCTTGCCGGTGAAGACTAGTGAGGCCTCACTCTCCAGGAGACTCTTGCAATTTAGCATAAAGGAGGCCCCATTAGCATACAGAGTGCACTCTGATAGTAATCTAGAATTGTTATATTGTTTATTCTACATTAAGTTACTTAAGTGTAGTTATTCTATTCTGTGGTCACTCTCTAATTACACTAATACAATTCAACGTGTCTTTATTGTTGTTGAATGGAGTCCTCTAGCATACATACGCATTTATTTGCATATGCATGTGCGGCCTGTGTTCCAGCTCCTGGGTGCTGAACTAAACCTAAATCTTTGGTTGGGAATTCAGGATCTACTTCCTTGGCAACCTTTGCATTATCTTTGATTCTGTTTGTATACTCTTGTTTATTTCAAAAGTCAAAAGCAGTAAACTGTTTCTTCACTGCAATCCTTGTGGTCTCATTTATTTTTTTTTTTTATACTAGTAACAATCTTTGCCAATCTGCCTTAATACATTCATTACATGTCAGAAGATATCAGAATAGTGTATTAAAATTAACATTTACTATTAAAAACTTGTTTGTGTGCTTCAGTCAAGTGACTAAAGCCCTGTACACACGTACCGATTGTCGGCCGACCGTTCGGCCATCTTTTGTCCGGTGCTGTTTTGTTGGTTGAAAAGTGCTCAAGACTGCACACAAATTTTTTCGGCCAACAACAACCAACTGCAGAAGTGATGTCATGTTCTGGTCTACTTTTCGTGTGTTTTTTCTTCACTGAACATGCCCAGTCTTGATCATCACATTTTTGTCGGCCGAAATCTGTACTGAATGACGAACAATCGGCCGTTCTTTGTTGGCCAACTAAAATTTTATAGCCTGCACACCAGATTTAGTTTGGCCGAAAAGTCTCAGTCAGTTGTCGGAAGCATCATACTAACAAGCCGACAGTCGGCCGATCTGACGTTGGCCGAATATTTACGGCCGACAATCGGTATGTGTGTACGGGCCTTATGTCTAGGAACTGTCTGTCAGGTTTGTCTGAGAAATGTATTCTAGTGTATCCTTCATCCTAACATTTCATTATTCTTGCCTCCTTCGTGATCACTCAATCAGACTGTACACAGTAACTTTCTAGTTACAAGCCTGAGAATGACACCAGCAACTAGCAGATCTGTCAACAGCTGAAAACACAGCCCAGTATACAAAACAGGGGTTCTCAACCTGGAGCACTCTGATGTGGCCCGTGACCTCAAATCTGGGAAGCGCACGCCCATGCTCTGGAATGGCAGGTCAGCAAGCCCAGACTGAGATCAACAGGTTGCCAGCCTGCCATCTTAGAGCATCAGAGTGCATAAAGCCAGTGCTTGCAGCAGAGGAAGCAGGCGCCTGTTGAGGGAGCAGGAGCAGCATATGCTGATGCTTCCTCTGAAGAGCCAGCTACTGTCCCAGGCAGAGTGATATCAAGTGCACTTTGCCTGTGACTTTTCTAGCAGCCCGGAAAGTGATGCCAGCAGTAGACATGTGCAATTTGTTTCAGTCTGAATATAAATTCAGACACATTTTTGTTATTCAGAGATTTGGATGTATCCGAATCTCCAAATGAAATAGTCACGAATTTAGTTGAAATGTATTTAATTTCCTTTCGTTTATTCGTTTCCTAGCAAATTCCAACCACCCCACGCTCCTGAACCATACAAGGCCACATGCCTCAACATGTGTAGGTGCTTTGGGCTTTGGGGTGGGAGGGGCTTTGTCCCCCCACCCAAAAGCTTTTCATGTTGATGGGGACAAGGGCCGCTTCCCCATAACCCTGGGACCCATAAAAAGGGGGAACCCAGACCCGCCCCCTCCATGTGAATGGGTATGGGGTACATAGTAAAAAGTAAATAAAGACACAACACAAGTGTCTTAAATAGCTAAGGGGCGGGGCACCTGATAAGGGCAGCAGGTGACCTCACCCCTTGTGACATTACAGACTGGGGCATACTGGGTTAATGTCACAAAGGGCGGGCCCCCCCCCGCTGACAAAATCAGATGACTCTGCTCCTTAGCTATTTAAGAAACTTGTTTTTGTTGTTTGTGTCTTTATTCACGTTTAACACTTTTTTGTGAATGTTAAACGTGAATAAAGACACAAACACTTGGGAGGGCCAGAATCTGGGGGAGTTTCCAGATTCCGATAAGCCCCCCCCCCCACCCACAGACCCCTACAACCACTGCCCAAGTTTGTGGGGAAGAGGCCCTTGAGCCTTCGAGACCCAAGTTTTTCTTTTTTTGGGTCAGGTGATTAAAGATGAATCTACACCGGGAGACATTGTTTATTTAATTTTTATTAATAAAATTGTCAAAACTTGTGTTGTGTCTTTATTCACTTTTTACACTTTTTTGGTGACTAGGTAGGGGTACCCTTTACTCATTTACATGGGAGGGCAGGATCTGGGGCCCCCCTTGTTAAAGGGGGCTTCCAGATTCTTATAAGCCCTCTGCCTGCAGACCCCACAACCACCACCCAGGGTTGTGGGGGCAAAGTGTTTTGGAGTGGGGGGGCTGCCCTGCCCCAAAGCACTCCTCCATGGTGAGGGAATGTGGCCTGATATGGTCCGGGGGGGGGGGGGGGGGGCGCTCGCATCTACCCCTCTCTTTCCTGGCCTGCCAGGCTGTATGCTCAGATAAGGGTCTGGTATGGATTTTAGGACAGAGCCCACGCTGGGTTTTTTTTTTCATTATTTTGGTTTGGGGTTCCCC
The DNA here is from genome assembly GCF_965119305.1 of Pelophylax lessonae. Lineage (NCBI taxonomy): Eukaryota > Metazoa > Chordata > Amphibia > Anura > Ranidae > Pelophylax > Pelophylax lessonae. The sequence goes on from NC_138771.1 coordinate 522,693,780, forward strand.
TTAACCACTTACCGCATACTAACGTACCCATACGTCGGGTAACTTTGCGGGGTTATACCGGGATGATGCTCGGGAGCCGCTCGATCGTTACCCGGGTGAGCGGGAGGGGACGCCCCCCCCCCGCCGCCACCTTCTGTGGCTTTGCTCGGTGGCTCCCGTCCCACCGGGAGACCCGAGCACCCAGCCGGCACGTCCGCTTGCTGGATGGAGTCCCGATGAATGCCGGAAACGGCATTGATCGGGTCTCCGATGACGTAACCCGGAGGCGGCGTCCATGACGTCACTTCCGGGTTACTGTGCTGCAAAAGGCGGCAAATTTGAAAAACGGCTGTATGCAAAAACGCAGTTTTCGGCGTTTTGCATACATGGAAGTGTAGTGGAGGGGTCTAGTGTACCTGTCACTATATATTGGTGTCACAAGGGATGTTTACATTGCTTGTGACAGCAATAAAAGTGATCAGATTTTTTTTTTTTTTTAAAAACCCGTAATAAAGTTAAAAAAAAGAAAAAATAAATAGGAAAAAAAAAAAAAATTTAGCCGCCACCGTCACCGTTAGCTCGCGCACAAAAAAAAAACGTATACGCAAGTCGAGCCGCGAATGAAATCGCTGTTCAAACCACACATGTGAGGTATCGCCGCGATCGCCAGAGCGTGGGCAATAATTAAAAAAAAAGAGCTACACTCTAACTCTAAACTGGTAACCGTTAAATAAATTTAAAGCGTCGCCGATTGAGATCTCTATTGACCGTAGTTTGTCGCCATCCCACGGGGGGGGCGCAATTTTAAACCGTAACATGTTGGGTATCTATTTACTCGGCGTGACATCATCTTTCACAATATACAAAAAAAATGGGCTAACTTTACTGTTTAGTATTTTTTAAATGCAGTGAAATGTGATTTTTCAAATTTTTTCCAAAAAAATGGCGTTTTAAAGACCGCTGCGCAAATACCGCGTGATAAAAAATTTTGCAATGACCGACATTTTATTCTCCAGAGTCTTTGCTAAAAAAATATATATAATGTTTGGGGGTTCTAAGTAGTTTTCTAGGAAAAAAAAATGGTTTTAACTTGTAAACAAAAAGTGTCCGAAATAGGGCTGGGGCTTAAGTGGTTAAAATCCATACCAGACCCAAAGGGCCTGGTATGGATTTGTGGTGAGCCCTCGTTGTTTTTTTTTCAGAATTTTCTATTGCCGGCATTCTTTTGTTTACATTTCAGCTCTCAGCGGGGAAGCCCGCTGACAGCTGATGAGTAGTTGGTTGTTAAGGACGTGGCCTGCTCCTTAAAACCCAGCTATTTACACATAATTCGAATCGGTCAATCATTCATGATCCAAATTCGAATCATTCCGAAAATTCTGAAATTAATCAATGAAACAAAATTAGTAACATAACAAGTCTATACAAAATAAAAACTAAATGAATTTTTCCATTCTTCACATGTACTGGGTGTCCAGTGTGCCCCTGTGCCTTTAAGGAGGACTGGGCTTCCTCCAGGCTCACTTGCCCTCTATCTATCCATTGGAATGCATGTGCTTCCACTGTGGAGGCTCTTAAATTTACAAGAGTTAGGACTGCAGATAATATTGGGGTTCTTTGGAGTGGCTCATCAGCTTATGCATGTATTTGCAAATGTGTGCTAACTAAACCCTGTTTTTAATGCAAACTGTTAGACAGCAGACAGGATAATTGGGTTGGTAGCAGATTGGCTGGCTAGTTGAGCTGGGAATTCTCTTTGGTTTTGTTTCACATGTCTAGCCAGCAGAAGCTAGAAGAGGAAAAGGTCAGTGTTTTATATATCACATACATTGAACTTTTGCAATGGGCATAGTAGCACATAGCAGCAAAGGGTTATTAGGATGCTTTCACACTGATCTACAGGTGCAGCGCAGTGCACCTTCCTGCTTTCCAGTGGGTTAGATGCACTAAGGCTGGCCATACACTATACAATTTTCTTGTTCAACTTTCCTTTAGATTTACCAAAACCAGATAATATAAGTTCAAACCTGAACACTTTCAATTTGTATGCAATCAGGCAGGCCCTTGCACTACATAGTTGAAGGTAAATCTAAAGGAAATTGAATAAGAAAATTGTATGGTGTATGGCCAGCCTTAGCCATAGACTTCTATTAGATTCTGTGGGATTGGTGTGCTTTCTTAAAGTGCACCACACCCACAAGATGTAATAGAAATCTATGGCAAAGCCCAGCTAAGATACAGGGTAAACCGCAGCACGCCAGTGTGAAAGAAGCATTATAGAGGCCTCAGAACAGTAAGGGCTCGTTTACATTTACAGTTTGAGGGGCAGTAAAACCCCATAGTTCTTTGTGGCATGCGATCAGTTCTAAAAGTGGCCCTAGCTCATCAAAAGGTTGAGAACCCCTGACATAAAGACTACTGTTCAGAGTTTTCCATCCTTCTGGAGAATAAGAAGTATGAAGACACTGTTAGTAAATGAAGAGGTAATAAGTAAGGTAATAAATAGAGGTACCTCTTACTGGAAAAAATTAATATCTGGACCTTTTAGCAGTAGTGTGGTGCTTCAATTCTCATTTTTGGTACATTATACTACAAGCCAAGGAAACTGTGGAGATCCTGTAGTGCAGGGGTTCTTAACCTTGATGGGTTTCAGGGGGGCCGTGAGAGTCAGATAAAAAGAGAGAGCGTGAGTAGAAGTAGTAATAGTGGTAGAAAATATAGTAGTTACTAGATTTGGGCCTGAACACCTCCCGGTTCGCGCCAGAACTCTTGATCTTCGCAAAAGTTCAGACCTGAACTGCGAACCTCATTGAAGTCTATGGGTCCCGCATTCGAAAAAAAATCAAAAGTCCCCATTTTGAAGGCTTATATGCAAGTTATTGGCCATAAAAAGGGTATGGGGGCTCGGGTACTGCCCTGGGGACATGTACCAATGCAATAAAAATGTTTAAAAAAGATAGTTTTTAAAAGAGCAGTGATTTTAATGATGCTTAAAGTGAAACAATAAAATTAAAAATTCCATTATAGTGCTTGAGCAGATCCCCTTAGTCTGCCTGTAAAGTGGGCATCTGTATCGTGTACAGAACCTGCTGCAGCAAAACTGACATTTATAAAGAAAAAAAAAAAAAGGACATGTAAATTTCCCGCAATACAATACCATTGCCAGCAACACAAAAATGGAAAGAAATATGCCATGGGGGGTCTCCTCCCAAACCATACCAGGCCCTTCGGGTCTGGTATGGTTTTGAAGGAGAGCCCCACGCCATATTTTTTTTTAAAAACAGTAAGGGGTCCCCCCTAAAATCCATACCAGACTCTTCGAGGATGCACCCCGGCCGGTCACGAAAGGGGGGGGGGTGAGCTAGCGTCCCGCAGGGGCTGCTATGGATTGAGGGGACCCCCATGCTGTTTTTTTTATCACATTTTTCTATTGCCGGCAATGTTTTTTTTTCATTCAGCTGTCAGCGGGGAAGCCCGGGTGAACATCCCGCCCAGCTTCCCGCACATTCGGGTGTTTGCCGAACGGGCAAATAGGTGATGTTTGGGCCGAATTTTTACTTGTCTCGAACTGTTCGCCCAACAAAAAGTTCTTGGCTCAGTCAATGAGCAGTCCAGGGGATGTTGTTTTTGTGATTTTAATTAGAACTGGGATAGGAGAAGGGATGAGTGGGATACTCCAGCTAGTAACTATGCACAATTCTGAGGATAACTGACTGTAGAATGCGGCAAGGCCGCTGCTTCACCTTGCCACTGAAGTGAAGTGAAGATAAGATTACTGTTCCCGCTTGAATACTCTCTTTAGGGTCAATAACTTGGCACCCCCTTAACTCTCAGTGCCTGTGTGCTGACACCCGTCCGCTGACTCTAGCCATTGGAGTGGTCCCCTTTCTGGGCAGACCCTTTGGCAAGCTCCCCTGTACTCACGGACACTGTTTTTTCAGGAGTTGCTCCTCCTTCACCTCCACAGTCAGCTTCTACTGGACCTCTGGGTTCAGTCTCCCTTTCTGGTCCACTAGGCCGACCACCCGTGACCACCATCCACAGCAAACAGGAGGAGAGACATCCGTCACCCTCCTCCTGGGACATGGCTTCCCGCCAAAATACCCTCTGTCACATGTGCCCTTTGCTTTTATAATGTATCCCAGAATGCACCACTGTTTGTGCCAACCCACTGGGATAGTTACAAAAGCCCGTTTGTCACTGGCTGGGTTTCCTTCACTGTCTAACAGGCTCCCCTATTGGATACAGTGGGGACACTGCCTCAGCCCATATGAATCACACCTTGGACACATGCACCAGGCCTAACTATTAGGCCCCTTCCACACGGCTCCTTTCCATCGACTGAGCCATTCTGCTCAGTGGGGGATTGGTCCGCCGATCCCCGCTGAGCAGGCGGATGACAGCTCTGTCTCTGCTCTGTGTGCGGAGATGGAGGTGTCAGATCCCCTCTGTCCCCTATGGGGGAATCGGATGAGAACGGACCGCCTGTCCGTTCTCATCCGATCCGATCCGCCAGACGGATGGAAAATAGGGTTTCTATCCATCCGGATTTGACGGACAGGATTGGATCAGATGTCAGCGGACATGTCTCCGCGGACATCCGCTGCCCCATAGAGATGCATGGGGCATCCGTTCAGATCCGCCTGAAAAACTGTCAGGCGGATCTGAACGGTCCGCATGTGTGAAAGGGGCCTTATTCTGGCTCCCCTGATAAGCAGACAGAGCAACTATATTTTCCCTGCCTAGCACTTACCTAGGAGGGTGCTACATTTGTAAAAGGTTTTTATAACATAAAGTACATATATTTATTGCATGAAAATTTGTGTTTATTGTATATATCTGGGAAGGGGGTCAATACTGTAGCTTTCTTTAGATACTTAAAGGGATCTGTGACTTAAGGTTAAGGGTGTAGAAGCCACCGGCTTAGGACCCAGATCACCTACAATACATATTATTATAATAAGATTGAATTGCAATACTAATAAGGTGACCTTGCTCATCCAGCACTGTCTTTCCACTTTTCTTACTTAAAGAGACAATACAATTGCAGGTAAAAGTACAGAAAAAACAAGTATTTTAAATGTTTAGTTGCAGCTTTTTAGCTTTTTTCCATTCCATAAATTGTGTTATTCACTTGCAATGTCATGGCACTCTCCTCTTCTAGGATTGTCTAATTACTGTCTATGCTTGTCCACCGCCTCTGACCATCCAATTACCTTGCTTCATATCCTTTTATCTAGCAGCTGGGCAGAAGGGAAGGGGAATGATAGAGTGTCACTTGAGTGACAGCTCTGAGTTTGCTGGGGCTGCTGACATCACTTCCAAGATAATGGTACCCGGCAGCAGTCTAAGGTCTTTGGGATGTTTGTACGAAGCAGGCTTTTACAGGTAAATACCATGCAGCAAATGTGTTAAAGGCACATATAGCTTTTTAGGAAGATTGCTGCCAAAATGAATGATCTGGTGAAAGGGCCACTTTAAGGTTTAGGAATGCTTGCTAAAACCACAGAACTGTGAATGAGCCCTATTAAATGATTGGGACATGTTCAAAACCTGAGTCACCGCATAAACTCCATCCACCTAGGCAACGTGTCCTTAGCTGCATCTCAACTATGCTTCCATTACAAAAGAGCATCATTAGCCGCATCAGGTTGTTGAGAGCTTTTACAGGGCAAAGAGCTTCCATATACAATACATATCAGTGGCCTGACCAGCTGCAATGATTTCTGAACCACCGAAGCCTAATTCCTTCAATGATACAAAGATGAAAAGGGAGGGAGTTGTTACATAAGCATGAAAACGGCAAAAGCTTTACTTCCTGGAAACAAGGGAGGTAAATTGAATTGTATAATTATCCCATTGAAAGAAAATGGATTGTAATTGTGAAAATTCTAAACGCTGCTCTAAGGAACATGACGTTCAACCTTTTTCAGCGTCTTCCTCGTCTCACTGAAATTGATCAAACAAAATCTGGCTTCTGATGTTCTGATATTTGCAATTGTATTTATTCCACTGCAATTCCTGACAACAAGTGAAAGCAATCTGCGTCAGTCTACTTTAATGTAAGGTTTAGAATAAGGGCCGGTTCACACTGTTCCGACTTAAAGTTGTCAAGCGACTTGGTCGCCTGACAAGAAGCGGACCATGCTGTGCAATTGGAACCGTTCTAATAGGAGCGACTCAAGTCGCTCCGACTTAGAAAAAGGTTCCTGCACTACTTTGGGGCGACATCGGAGCGACTTGCATTGACTTCCATTATGTGAAGTCGTTGCAAGCCGCGCCGAAGTCGCGGTGCATGGGCGACAGCATAACTCGCCCGAAGTCGTGTCGCCCTAGTGTGAACCCACAGTTAGGGTTAGTATGCAGGTATGGGTTGTCTTTGTTTGTCAATAAAGCCATTGATCATTATGTCAGGGCTGACCTGTCCCACTCACAGTCGCTTGCCTTTCTGAGGTATAGAATGCCGCAGAGGAGGAAGGTACAAAAAGTAAAACAATAAGAAAAATTACACTATGAAATGGAAGTATAGCATGACATCAATGGCCCCCAAACTTTCTAAACAAAGGGTACGTTCACTGTCCTTCAGAGTTTAGAGGGGGGCGAATGTGACCAGTAGCAGTAGAAATTTGCATAAGCGATCAGAGAATCAGTGATCAGAGAAAGTAAACAATGCCTCAGTGGTAGGAGAAATAATGCCTCATCATTGGTGTCCGTGAGAGGGATATAGATATGCGCAGCTTATTGCATTAGGGTGTGCACACCAAAGCTTAAACAGCTGTGCACCCCAAAGCTTAAACAGCCATAGAACAGTGTGACCTCAGTTCTATGGAGGTGGGTGGACAATCACCAGCCAGTGAACTTTGATTGGACATGCTAGAAAACCTCTTCCAATTACTGCTGTCATATACAGCCACTTCTAGTCTCCATGCACTCCAGCTATGGCCTCATGGCATTGCTCAGAACGAGTTTTCTGTTAGTGGTACCAGTGGGTCATGCCTACGTAATGTATGTTGAAGCGGCTGCTTGTAGTCTCCCTAGGAAGGCCAGCTGATGGGGTGACAATACTGGTGCACATTTTCGAGACTGAGCATTGTTACCCTGTAATAGAAAGGGCCAGCACAAGGACCTTCATGGCAGTATTACCAGAAAATATTTTAATAAAAGCTGCAATTTAAAAAAATATATATTAAAAAGCGATTTAAAAAAAATTTTTAATAATATTTTAGTAATTCACATAAAATGTAAGTATCCATTGCAGGCTGTAGAAGGTAACATTTGCTTTGTTGCTCTGAGTAACTCATACCTTCTGTCTCCTATGCACTATGGATCCCAGGTTGGAAGGACATTGCCTGCATGGAGTTTGCATGTCTTCCCTGTGTTTGTGTGGGTTTCTTCTGGGTACTTTGGTTTCCTTTCACACTCTGGAGACATGCCAGCAGGTTAATTGGCTCCTGCCTAAATTGGCTTTGGTCTGACTGCACACGAGGTAAGGACCTTAGATTGTAAGCTCCTTGAAGGCAGGGACTGATGTGAATGAACAATGTAAAGCACTGTGTAATTTGTCATTGTTAAATAAATACCTGTAAAAAATGAGGCAAAAGCCCCACATTCTATTAATTTACCATCCTGATCCAAAAAATGGGCTCATTCTGTCATTAGTTTACATTCACTTTTTTTTTTATTTTCCTTGCTCAGTGAACGACGTCTCGCTTGCGTGGTGAAAAGACCCTGCTATTTACCAAAACAAGTAGGTACTGTGAAGTGTCCAGCCTTCCCCCTCTTTGTCTGCTCTAGGTGGGTTTTTTTTTTAGAGACCAGATGCACAAGACTCTCAGCAACAGACAGTCCTGGAACCATCTGTGCAGTGCTGGGGAGGGAGTGGGGGGATTCAAAGAAAGGCTGTTTGTGTTAGTCGTGGGAAACGCACTGCCTTGACTGCTAGTGGGCCGCATGAATTGAACTAATTGAGGTTTATACTCCCAAGCCTGCCGTGGCCTAGTCACAGCATAATCCTTCATCTGCTGCAGTCTCGGGCAGTAATTGGAGCTTATTACAGGGGATGGGTCTCCCTGCAGTGATGTCGAAACCGAGAGGCTTTTCTCTCTAATTACCAGCTCTCAATAGGGATGGGAAAAAAAGGGGGTCCGGGCCCGGAGAGAGTGCTGTAAGGTGAACACAGAGTAGGAGGAGGGTACACTTATGTACACGCTGCCAGCCTTGCCCAGACGTCTTTTATCCGAAGGAACAACATTACAGAATATACAATGAGCGCTCGTTGTTGGTAATTAACCCCCTCCCTAAACAGAGCTGCGAAAGCTCATTTGCATTTCTGGAAGAGCCTCCAGACATTTTCTCACGCTTGGAGATAGCAGGAAGTTCTCTTGAACGTGCAGTTATCGCCTTGTCCTGCGCCGACAGTGAGACATGCTGTGCCAACCACCCCTGTGACCAGACACGATAATAACTCACTTATTGCTTTTCATTTTAACCATTGTCAGCTGAAGAAATTACCAGGGCTCTCAATGATTAGGCTTAAAGGCCTCTGCAGGCCGTTGGGCCGCGTGTTGAGGCGACTGATGAGACTCTCTGCCGGGAACCTGCATCTTTGACGGCTGTGGGCTAGTGTCGGAATGCAAGGACCGAGGGTGACTTGAAATGGTCACACTCCAAGATAACCTTGCCTAAAACCATTTTTTCTATTTTTAGGGATTTTCTCTTCACTAGGGATGAGCAGACTGATATTGGTAAAATTATTGTTGCCATAAAATGAACAATTTTCCTCATTGAGCTGTTTAGCTGAAATTTGCTTAAAAAAATATGATCTACCCAGTTTTTTTATTTATTTAGAAGTTGTGGTTCTATTTAGGGGGTGTAATTTAGTTTATTTAATTTAGGAGACTATTTAAAAAGGTTTCCACATAAGATTAATACAATTATCAAACCAGGATTTAATAACTTTTCTAATTGGATTCAAGTTGTACAAATTGTGGGTGAAAGCTGTTTGAATATTGGGTGAAGACAGTTACAAATTGACCCCTTATGCTTGGTTCACAACGCTGTGACCTGAAAGTCGCGCACCTTACAGTGACTTGATGTGACTTTGAAGCAACTTCAGGAAATGCCTAGGTAATATTCCTGTAATGTCAGATCCAAATCACATCACTTAAGATGAGGATTGATGATAGATAGAAGTCGGATAGAAGTCACCTTGAAGTAGTAAAGGAACCTTTTCCAAAGTCGGAGCGACTTCAATAGTGCTAATTACCACTTCAGCTCCAAAAGGTTTACCTCCCTTCATGACCAAGCCATTTTTTGCGATACGGCACTGTGTTACTTTAACTGACAATTGTGCTGTCATGTGACACTGTAACCAGGGCCGGACTGGCCTACCGAGATACCAGGAAATTTCCCGGTAGGCCAGCAAGTCCCCCTGCCCTGGGGCTGACCAAACGTCAGTGGCGTCCGGCCTGACATGTACACTGCACATGCGTCGCCGGTGTTCAGGAAAGCCTGTAAGCACTCGGCCATTCTCGGGCAGACGGCGCATGCGCAATGACGGGTGGCACCAGGCGGTGCCATTTTCAAATGTAAGCCGTAGGGTAAGTAAGCCCCTGCGCATCCTCTTCATATCCTGCACCATGCCCTCAGCCCTGCATCATGCCCTCAGCCCTGCATCTCCTCCACCTTGCCTTTAGCCCTGCATCTCCTGCACCATGCCCTCAGCCCTGCATCTTCTGCACCATGCCCTCAGCCCTGCATCTTCTGCACAATGCCCTTAGCCCTGCATCTCCTACACCATGCCCTCAGCCCTGCATCTCCTACACCATGCCCTCAGCCCTGCATTTCCTGCACCATGCCCGCAGTCCGGCATCTCCTGCACCATGCCCTCAGCCCTGCATCTTCTGCACCATGCCCTCAGCCCTGCTTCTCCTACACCATGCCCTCAGCCCTGGATCTCCTGCACCATGGCCGCAGTCCTGCATCTCCTACACCATGCCCACAGCCCCTGCATCTCCTGCATCATGCCCGCAGCCCCTGCATCATGTCTGCAGCCCCTGCATCTCCTGAACCATGCCGCACCTTCTTCCTCTCCGGTACCATGCCCGCAGCCTCTGCATCTCCTGTACCATGTCTGCAGCCCCTGCACCTCCTGTACCATGTCTGCAGCCCCTGCCCCTGAATCTCCTGCACCATGCCCGCAGCCTCTGCATCTCTTGTACCAAATCCGCAGTCTCTGGATCTCTTGTACCATGCCCTTAGCCCTGCATCTCCTACACCATGCCGTTAGCCCTGCATCTCCTGCACCATGCCCTCAGCCCTGCATCTTCTGCACCATGCCCTCAGCCCTGCATCTTCTGCACCATGCCCTCAGCCCTGCATCTCCTACACCATGCCCTCAGCCCTGCATCTCCTGCACCATGCCCGCAGTCCGGCATCTCCTGCACTATGCCCTCAGCCTTGCATCTTCTGCACCATGCCCTCAGCCCTGCTTCTCCTACACCATGCCCTCAGCCCTGCATCTCCTGCACCATGGCCGCAGTCCTGCATCTCCTGCACCATGCCATTGCCCACAGCCCCTGCATCTCCTGCATCATGCCCGCAGCCCCTGCATCTCCTGCACCATGTCTGCAGCCCCTGCATCTCCTGAACCATGCCGCACCTTCTTCCTCTCTGGTACCATGCCCGCAACCTCTGCATCTCCTGTACCATGTCTGCAGCCCCTGCACCTCCTGTACCATATCTGCAGCCCCTTCCCCTGCCCCTGCATCTCCTGCACCGTGCCCGCAGCCTCTGCATCTCATGTACCAAGTCCGCAGCCTCTGGATCTCTTGTACCATGCCCGCAGCCCTGCATCTCCTACACCATGCCCTCAGCCCTGCATCTCCTGCACCATGCCCTCAGCCCTGCATCTTCTGCACCATGCCTGCAGCCCTGCATCTCCTGCACAATGCCTGCATCCTCACCATGCCCCCAGCCATTGCATCTCCTGCACCATGCCCGCAGCCCCTGCACCATTCCCGCAGCCCCTGCATCTCCTGCACCATGTCCGCAGCCTCTGCATCTCTTGCACCATTCCCGCAGCTTCTTCCTCTCCTGTACCATGCCCACAGCCTCTGCATCTCCTGTACCATGTCCACAGCCCCTGCATCTCCTGTACCGTGTCCGCAGGCTCTGCATCTCCAGTACAGTGCCCGCAGCCTCTGCATCTCCTGTACCATGTCCGCAGCCCCTGCATCTCCTGTACTACGTCCACAGCCCCTGCATCTCCTGTACCATGCCCGCAGCCCCTGCATCTCCTGTACCATGCCCGCAGCCCCTGCATTTCCTGTACCATGTCCGCAGCCTCTGACATGTCCTCCTGTACCATGTGTGCAGCCCCTGTATCTCCTGTACCATGTCCACAGCCTCTTCATCTCTTGTACCATGCCCACAGCCCCTGCATCTCCTGTACCATGCCCACAGCCTCTGCGTCTCCTGTACCATGCCCGCAGCCCCTGCATCTCCTGTACCATGCCCGCAGCCCCTGCATCTCCTGCACCATGCCTGCAGCCCCTGCATCTCCTGTACCCCATCTGCAGCCTCTGGCATGTCCTCCTGTACCATGCACGCAGCCCCTGCATCTCCTGCGCCATGCCCGCAGCTTCTGCATCTCCTGTATGATGCCCGCAGCCTCTGCATCTCCTGTACCATGTATGTAGCCTCTGACATCTCCTGTACCATGCCCACACAGCCTATGACCACCTCCTCTACCATGTTGGCACTTTTACCACTTTTAATCGGAATTTGCTTATATATATAGATATATATATATATATATATATATATATATATATATAGCCCTATATGCTTTCATATCTGTCTTATCTATAATACACTCTTCAAATGTGCTTTAAAATGCATGGTTTTTCCTTTTATGAGCAAGAAAATAATGACGTTATGCTGTTGGGCTGGTATAATAATGGTATTTGGCTGGTATGAAATTATTTCCAGGGCTGAATTTTTAATTCCCAGTCCGGCCCTGACTATACCCAATAAAATTGATGCCCTTTTTTTCCCCACAAACAGAGCTTTCTTTTGGTGGTAATTGATCACCTGTGCGGTTTTTATTTTTTGCGCTATATACAAAAAAAAAAAAACTGAATTTTTGTAAGAACTTACCATAAAATTATTTTCTCTGAGTCCTCTGACAGTCGCCGCCCACTCATACAGTCTTCACTTATGGGTATTGTCCTTATCCATAGGGGTAAACTAGGCAAAAGATTTTTGTTAAAATCATACATAAAAGCATTTGCATGTACACACCCACAGGGGGCTGTCACTCTGGACCATACCCTCATGCTAGCAGCATTCTCAACTCAGTTTGGTAGCAAGCAGTATATAGATCCAACAACCCCAAAAGAGGGGCGTGGGCGGCGACTGCCAGAGGACTCAGAGAAAATAATTTTACGGTAAGTTCTTACAAAAATTCTGTTTTCTCTTGTCCTCTCTATGTCCTCTGACAGTCGCCGCCCACTCATACAGTCTTTACTTATGGGACGTCCCAAAGCAGTGTAGACTTGAGGGGTGGGAAACGCAACCACCACAAGGGTAATGCAACACCCAGGTCAGAGAAGGAACCTTATCGCCAAGATAAAGCTAAAAAACAATGGGTAACAGTAAGCTCAACAGGAGAAACAAAACCCAGGAAAGCAAAAAACCAAGGGGTTAATCCTCCAACAGGAAGGGGCAGACGAAAAAATGTAACGTCCCCCTAAAGTACAGCCACACTCAGAACTGTGCGGCCAAAGGAGGCATCGGCCGACGCCAAAACATCAAGTTTGCAAAATATTGCAAAGGTACGCACGGCCGATCAAGTCGCCGCTTTGCACACCTGGGACACCGACGCCTGATGGCGAAAAAACCCAAGACACACGCACCGCCCTGGTAGAGTGTGCTGGGACAGGGAAAGGTGGAACCTGTTCCCCAAGCGAATAGGCCAGTAATCGTCTGCCTGATCCATTTAGAAATGGTTGCCGCATACGCAGCCGTACCCTTCGGAGGTCCCTCAGGAAGGACAAAGAGAGAATCCGACATTCTGAAGGATTCAGTAGACGACAGGTAGACCCTGATTGCCCTGACAACATCCAAGGAATGCAAGGCAAACTGAGTTGAGAATGCTGCTAGCATGAGGGTATGGTCCAGAGTGACAGCCCCCTGTGGGTGTGTACATGCAAATGCTTTTATGTATGATTTTAACAAAAATCTTTTGCCTAGTTTACCCCTATGGATAAGGAAAATACCCATAAGTGAAGACTGTATGAGTGGGCGGCGACTGTCAGAGGACGTAAGAGAAACAACAATTTGAAAAAAAAACAATATTTCTTACTTTTTGCTATAAAACATTCCCAATAACAAAAATGTAAAAAATCTAATTTCTTCATCAATTTAGACCAATATGTAATCTGCTACATATTTTTGGTCGAAAAAAATCCCAATATGTGTATAGTTATTGGTTTGTGCAAAAGTTATAGCAGCTACAAACTATGGTATATTTTTATTTATTTATTTATTTTTTTATTACTAGAGACAACTGAAGAGGAAAAGTTATTACATTCTCTTGATGTAGTGCATGCATTTAAGTTTTACTTGAAGGAGACCGCTCAGATTCGTAAGACGAGAGCTTGTTTGTGCTGCCAGAAGGCCCCAGAAAGGGGTTTGCAGCATATAAATCTACGATTTCTTTTTGGATTCGCCAGTTAATTACCCAGGTGTATGGTTTAGTAGGAAAGATTCCACCTTTTCCTGTAAAGGCACATTCTACCAGAGGAGTAGGTCAAGCCTCTATGGCTCAGATTTGCGTGACCCATACGTTCCCTCGTTTCTACAGAGTGGATGTTGGGATCCAGGCATCTGCTTTTGGCCGCAGTGTGCTGCAGGGGGCGGTGTAATCCTTCTTTTGGGGTCAGATGGCTGTATTTTTTGGTGTCCCCCCTGCCCTCAGATGCATTGTTTTTGGACATCCCATATGTTATGATTTATGGCTCTGTGTCCCGTGATGTATGAAAAGAAAAATGGATTTTTCATTCATACTTACTTGTAAAATCCATTTCTTGAAGTACATCACGGGACACAGAGGTCCCTCCCCTCTTCTATGGGGCTTTATTGCTTGCTACAAAACTGAGGTACTTCCTGTGTGGGAGGGGTTATATAGGGGGTCATCAATTCTGATTGGTTGCCAGTGTCCCATATAACCCATATGTTATGATTTATGTTTAAATTTTTATAAACTGTTAAATAGATGGGTTTACTTCTGCTTTAAAAAGCACCAAAAACACCTTACATTTGCCTACAGAAATAATGACATGTTGCTAAAATCTCACAATTTTAATTGAACTTGCATGGAAATGTCAATTCCTAATTTCACTGTGTCCTTTGACTATTGGGTCCTGATTAGAATTGGTAAAGGTTGATCCCTCTTATTCTTGCTTCCTTAATTTGGTTTGTTAACCACTTTACCGCTGAGTACCGTAGTACAACTGCGGCAAAGTGGCTTGTTATCGTCTGACGACGTAGACCTACGTCGCCAGACTCCTCCCCCTGTAGGCGGCGCTCGCGTGCCGCCGGAGGCGCGCTCCCGCTGTTTTCATTCACAGCGGGAGTCGGGCCAGGGGAGGAGCAGCGGCGACCGCCGCTGCTCTGCCCCGATCGTCGGGGAATCCAGTTTGGAGATCCGCCCGCCTGTGTAAACAGAGCGGGCGGATCTCCTAAGTGACAGGGAGTGACAGATCGGAGTGTTCAGCATAGCTGAACATCCAATCTGTCCCTGGCTCACTCAGTCACCTCCCCCCCACATGTTAGTAAGCACCAGGCATACATTAACCCCTCCCTCTCCAATAAAATTAACCCCTTCCCTGCCAGTGTCATTTTTACAGTAACAGTGCATATATATAGCACTGATTACTGCAGTAATGTCACTGGTACCCCCAAAAGTGTCAAAAATGTCAGTCAAGGGTCCGATCTGTCCGCCGCAATGTCGCAGTCCCGCAAAAAAAATCGCAGATCGCCGCCATTACGCGTAAAAAAAAAAAAACACCAAAAATGACAGAAATCTTTCCCTTAGTTAGTAAACGCAATAACTTTTGCGCAAACCAATCAAAATACGCTTATTGCGATTTTTTTTACCAAACATGGGTAGCAGAAAACAAATTGGCCAAAAATTTTAAAAAAAATAGGTTTTTACATCTTTTTTGGGGGTAATTTCATATAAAAAAATGTTAAAAATATTGTTATTTTTTCAAAATAAACCCTCTTTTTTTGTTTATAGCGCAAAAAGTAAAAATCGCACAGGTGATCAAATACCACCAAAAGAAAGCTCTGTTTGTGGGAAAAAAAGGACGTAAATTTCGTTTGGGTACGGCGTTGCATGACCGCGCAATTGTCAGTTAAACTCGCACAGCGCCGAATCGCAAAAAGTGGCCCAGACGTAAGACAGCAAAATGCTCTAGTGGTAAAGTGGTTAAAGTGGTTCTAAAGGCAGAAGGTTTTTTTTACCTTAATGCATTCTCTAATTTAAGGTAAAAAAAACCTTCTGCATGCAGCTCCCCAGCCTCCCCTATATTTCGCTAGGCCCGATCTTGATCTAGCAATGTGTACGAGAGCAGCAGCTCTCTCCCTCTCCACAGGCTCAGATACAGCAGCGGGAGCCATTGCTGTCAATCACAGCCAGTGAGGAGGGAGCTGGGGGCAGGGCGGGACACTCATTGTGGGGCTCAGCAGCAAGCACACATGGATGCTCCCATAGCAAGCAGGGGAGGGGGGTTGCACTGATTATCCACTCCATCTATGATACAACTCCCCTTTCTGCCTGAGCCCTCCGATGTGCCCCTTTCCCACGCACTGCTGGCCTCCCCTCCTTTTATTCCTGCCTGCTTTCAGCTGCCTTAGAATGAAACTACAGAGGAATGGTTCCAGTTATTGCCCTCCCTCCATACTGATTCCCCCCCCCCCCCCCTTCTGTCCACAGTCCATTTTTTCCTTCTGCCTGCCATCTTTCCCGCGCACTGCATCCTTTCCCTCCTCTCCGTATTTACCAGCCCCTTTCCTTTCCTGGGTGAACACAGGGTACTATTGCAGGTGTGCATGTAAATCGCATGTGTTTTCACATGGGATTGTACACCCCATTAACACCCATCATACCATAAGAACATACATAAAGTTTAGGCCAAGGCTCCTATATTGGGTTTAAAACTATTTTAATTGTGAAATTAACTTTAACCTTTAATACCAAACAGAACCGCTGTTAACCTCCTTGGCGGTAATCCCGAGCGTGACTCTGGGTTGATTTTTCATATCAGGAGCGGTATCCCCGAGTCACGCTCGGGGTGGATTGCAGAGAGCGCAGCGGTGTTCTCTTACCTTCTCCTGGCGATCCAGCGATG
>NC_138771.1:522712676-522727676 GCF_965119305.1 Pelophylax lessonae
CCACCGCCATCCCTCTGTCTGATCCCATCTCTCCCACCGCCATCCCTCTGTCTGATCCCATCTCTCCCACGGCCATCGCTCTGCCTGATCCCATCTCTCCCACCTCCATACCTCTGTCTGATCCCATCTCTCCCACCGCCATTGCTCTGCCTGATCCCATCTCTCCCACCTCCATCCCTCTGTCTGATCCCATCTCTCCCACCGCCATCCCTCTGCCTGATCCCATCTCTCCCACCGCCATACCTCTGTCTGATCCCATCTCTCCCACCGCCATCGCTCTGCCTGATCCCATCTCTCCCACCTCCATACCTCTGTCTGATCCCATCTCTCCCACCGCCATCGCTCTGCCTGATCCCATCTCTCCCACCTCCATCCCTCTGTCTGATCCCATCTCTCCCACCTCCATACCTCTGCCTGATCTCATCTCTCCCACCGCCATCGCTCTGCCTGATCCCATCTCTCCCACCTCCATCCCTCTGCCTGATCTCATCTTTCCCACCGCCATCACTCTGCCTGATCCCATCTCTCCCACCGCCATACCTCTGTCTGATCCCATCTCTCCCACCGCCATACCTCTGTCTGATCCCATCTCTCCCACCGCCATCCCTCTGCCTGATCCCATCTCTCCCACCGCCATACCTCTGTCTCATCCCATCTCTCCCACCGCCATCGCTCTGCCTGATCCCATCTCTCCCACCTCCATACCTCTGTCTGATCCCATCTCTCCCACCGCCATCGCTCTGCCTAATCCCATCTCTCCCACCTCCATCCCTCTGCCTGATCCCATTTCTCCCACCGCCATACCTCTGCCTGATCCCATTTCTCCCACCGCCATACCTCTGCCTGATCCCATCTCTCCCACCGCCATACCTCTGCCTGATCTCTCCCCCCTCCCATGAGGCAGTGGTGATGGGGGGGGGGATAGGGATGACATCAGTAGCGGTGGTGGTGGGGATAGGGATGACATCGGTGGCAGTGGACATTGTCATTCCTATCCCCACCACCACTGACACTGATGTTATTCCTATCCTTACCACCACTGCCACTGATGTCACCCCTATCCTCCTCATTCCCACTGATATCATCCCTATCCTCAATACCGCCACTAATGTTATCCCTATCCCCACCACTGATGTTATCGCTATCCCCACCACCACCGCCACTACTGATGTCATCCCTATTCCCACTGCCACTGATGTCATTCCTATTCCCACTGCCACTGATGTCATTCCTATTCCCACTGCCACTGATGTCATTCCTATTCCCACTGCCACTGATGTCACCCCTATCCCCACCACCACTGATGTCATTCCTATTCCCACTGCCACTGATGTAACCCCTATCCCCACCACCACTGCCACTGATGTAACCCCTATCCCCACCACCACTGCCACTGATGTCACCCCTATCCCCCACCACCACTGATGTAACCCCTATCCCCCACCACCACTGCCACTGATGTCACCCCTATCCCCCACCACCACTGATGTCACCCCTATCCCCCACCACCACTGCCACTGATGTCATCCCAATCCCCACTGCCACTGATGTCACCCCTATCCCCCGCCACCACTGATGTCACCCCTATCCCCACCACCACTGCCACTGATGTCATCCCTATCCCACCACCACTGCTACTGATGTCATCCCTATCCCACCACCACTACTACTGATGTCATCCCTATCCCCACCACCACTGCTACTGATGTCATCCCTATCCCACCACCACTGCTACTGATGTCATCCCTATCCCACCACCACTACTACTGATGTCATCCCTATCCCACCACCACTGCTACTGATGTCATCCCTATCCCACCACTACTGATGTCATCCCTATCCCCACCACCACTGCTACTGATGTCATCCCTATCCCCACCACCACTGCTACTGATGTCATCCCTATCCCACCACCACTGCTACTGATGTCATCCCTATCCCACCACCACTGCTACTGATGTCATCCCTATCCCACCACTACTGATGTCATCCCTATCCCACCACCACCACTACTGATGTCATCCCTATCCCCACTACCACCACCACTACTGATGTCATCCCTATCCCACCACCACTACTGATGTCATCCCTATCCCACCACCACCACTGCTACGGATGTCACCCCTATCCCACCAATACCATAAGAAACTACATACACATTTTGGGGGCGCCTGTGAACAAAACCTTGATTTTACTACACGTGTAATATATCACCCTGCACACTGGAATGAGAGCATAATTATAGGATCATTATTCATGGTTAACTTTGAACTGATGACATTTATGATTGCGGAGTGTATGTTAGGTTAACGACACCCCGCAATCAGTTTTCAAAACGCAGTGCGATTCGCAGAATCGGATCGCATGGATGTGCAGGCTAAATATAACTAAAAAAACATAGAGAAACCGGTAGTTGTTCATCATTGGTCATTTTGTTTAAAAAAAAAAAAAAAATGGGCTGCTCAGCCTAAAATGCCCGGGCCTATTTTTTGTCCCAGTCCGGGCCTGGTCAAAGCTTACTTGAACAAGCTGAAGTTAGAAGCTGATTGGCTACCATGCACGGCTGCACCAGATTCTGTCTGCACCAGTTTTAGTAAATCCCCCCCTAAGACTCAAGCAGCAATATCTTATACCAACCAAATACCAGTTTACCATTACCAACCACTGTCCACCCACGAAGTAGGCGACATTACCCAAAAGCCAGGTTACCAACCTTGCCCCACGCCACCACTGGCCTAAACCATTACTCTTTACAATCCAGCATTAAAAATGCAATTACCAATGACTGAGAAAATGTACCAAAAACATACCTCCCAAATTTCTGAAATTATAAAGAGGGACACCCTTTTTACACAGTAAGTAGCAAAAGACATGTCCCCGGTTACAGGGACCTCAAAGATCTAATATGCAGAAAATGATTGGATAAACAACACAAGTGCATTTCTCTTACCTCTACTTTTCCTTTATAATGGTTTTTCAAAATAACAATGCAGTAATCTAGAGGCTGGATGAAAAGTTTAGTGCAGCATAGCACTTTTGGCAGTAAAATAGTAAATTTTGTATAGAAATGTACACATCAGACCAAAACGAGGGACAACTGAAGCTGCATGAGGGACAGAGGGATTTGGTCCCAAAGGAGGGACAATTGGGTGCTATGCCAAACACTGCTAGACCTCTGATGAAACTCTCCAGTTCACATTAGAGAAAAATGTAGTCATTAATAATGAGTATACAGTAAATCAGCATATCAATTAATCCACATTTTATTGTAACTTTACCATGAACTGAAGCCCCAGCCTAGAAAACCACTTATTTGTAGACAGAACAGTTCCCATTTTATTCAGAAGGTCTAATATTTTGAATCCACCTAAATCATTCCCTTTCCAGGTGAACAACAAAGATATCCAACATAGCTCACACTTGCAAATAGGGAATGTGAGCAGCAAGCTATTCCAAATACTTACCCCATATACCCTGCAAAAGAACTGGAATTTTAACAGGAGGAAAAAATCATCCGCATCAGAAAACATTTATTTTTATTTTTTTCATTATTATAAAAGGTGGGGACGTGCGCAATAAATGCAAAGAGCAGGACGGACATAAAGAGCAGGGCGCCCATCTAAGTCCTGATGCACTACCTATATAGCAGCTGCATATCCTGCACCATCAACATTTTTAGGGACAGGTTTAAATTATGATTCTGATAAAGGAGAGCCATTCACATGCAACAGAAAAAGAAAGGAAAGCCTTGAGAATGGTTAAAAATGCTGAATCAGTTCTTTTGGGCAATGTGAATGGTAAGGCATGAAATGATAACTGCCTATCTCTGTCTTGCTAATCCAATTCTGCAAACACTTCTGTCCTGAAAGTTAACAACTTACCTCAAATATCCAGACTGAACTGAGTGGGAAAGCAGTTCTGAAGTGTTTTATATGCAGAAGAACAGATTCCATAGCACTAGCAAAATTACATGACATGTTGAATGCAATTTGTGACCCAATAGCAGCATATAAACATAGCTTTAAAAATTATTTTCGGAGCTCCTTACGAAAAGCGAGAATTATATGCAAAGTCATTGTGTCTCAAACTCCTACTAACAGTTTTGATGAAAGAGTGTGGAAACAACCACTTTGATACCTGTCATATAAAGGCCAAAAGAGTTCTGCAAAGGAGAAGCAACCAGTGGCATAGATAGTGCAGGTTGTTTCAGCAAGGCAATTGAATATCATATCGGATATAACTCCAAGCAAAAAAAAAAATGGTGTTAAGTACATTGTAGGCCTTTGCTCACTGCTGGGGTAAGTGTTGTCCTGAAACCCTGAAAACAAGGCAAAAAAAACATCTGCTATTAAATATTTTGCTACCCCGAAAATGTCTTACTTTAACCTAAATATTAAATGAGGACCAGAAAGGACTAGATATCGTAGACAATTTGTTGCAGAAAAAAACGCTATTCTAACATTTATGTATAAGAGGCTCTGGCAGCTGAACTGCTTGACCCAAAGTGCCACAGCCACAACAACTGGGAAGAGCCCAAGTGAAAACTATTCTTAGGGATACAATGTAAATACAATACTCTGGTCAGAACGCTGAAGACTATTTGCCAGACCGGAAATTACCACATTCATAAGATTCTGTTGCATCTGTAGACAAATGGAAAATGCTCCTCTAAAACAAATTCCCCCTGCCACATGGAGCTAAAAATTTAAGTTGAAATAAACTTGCACCAAAACCAGTAGATACTCTTTTGTCTTCCAACAAAACCAATATTCCAACAAGGGAATTTAAGGCCTAAGATGAGAAGCACCCAGGCCACTTGTAAAATTCTGCTTATAGGCCTAATGAAAACAATAACAACTGAATCACATAAACAGTATACTAGTTTCTGATAAAGTAGTTCGGAAAAGATACAGTGTCTTTAGTAGGAGTCTCAGACCCCGTTCAGACAGGGGCGACACGACTTGATGGGGCGACCTGTGAAGTCGCTGTGCACAGCGTGCACCGTGACCTCGGCGCGACTGGCACAGACTTCATATCATTGAAGTCAATGCAAGTCGCCTCCAGGTTGCCCCAAAGTAGTACAGGACCCTTTTTCTAAGTCGGAGCGACTTGTGTCGCTCCTATTAGAACGGGTCCTGTGCTAATCAATGGCGAGCGACCCACCACGACTTGTCAGGCCACCAAGTCGCCTGACAAGTCGCGCTAGTGTGAATGGGGACTCAAACTCCATCCTGGCAAACTCTATAACAACACCCAGGAAATAAATGAACTGTGATTCTGGAGCCAAAGGGACGTGATATGTTGCATTACCCATCAAACTGGAAGACCAGGGGATCCCTTCCCCCATGCTCCTTGGACTCTGGCTTTGAGAGCAAACTTCCTAACAGACACCAGTATTTCGCAAAGCAGATTTGTGCAGCACTGTAGTAGAAATGCATTGTGATTTACTAAAAGGAAAGCAGAGCCCTGTACTGAACTGAGAGAAGGAGGAGCATTGGAGAATGCAGATCTCTGTGGCTAAGCCTTAGGGCTCTTTCACACGGAGCTGTGTGATCCGCTCCGCATGTCCCATCCGTTTGCGGACGATATACGAACATAATGTATGTCTATGGGCATTGCGGATGTCAGCGGATGACACCGCCGACATCCGATTTTGCATCCATTCCGTTTTTTAAACGGAACAAAAATAGGGTTCTGTTCCATTCCAAAAAAACGAAACAGAACTGAAAGGACGAAAATCGGATGTCAGCGGATGGTCATCCACTGACGTCCGCAATCCCATAGACATTCATTATGTCCGTATATCACCCGCAAACGGATGGGGTGATTTACGGACATACGGAACGTCCATGTGAAAGAGCCCTTAGAGGGGATCATGTAGCTACACCAAAAGCCTTCCAATGATTCACCACTGGATTTTCATGCTGCTTATCAAGAAAATACATTTGAAATTAAGCAAGAAGAGAATAACCAGGGAGTTAAAAGCTCCTGACCAAAAGCAGAGAATAAACAAAATTATTTATTATAAACCATAATAGAACCGTTAGGAACTGGCAAATGGTTAAACTCATTGGACTCTTCAGGGATCACAGGTAGAGATGATAACTTAAATAAACAAATGGAGGAACTTTATGAGGTGGGATCCTCTCTTGAAAATTATAAAACATGACTATGCCTACATGTCATGTTCTGTGACACATCGTGTACTGTATGTGTACTGCTCTTTAAAGCGTAACTCCACTTTTGTTGAGAAAAAAAAACATTCCCCTCTGGGTGATCTTTGTACATTGCAAGGATTTTAACAAACTTTGTTGCAGATTCCTACCTTTTGTTATTCTGAAGAAAGCATTGTTTGTTCCTCTGTGCCTCTGTGCTGAGTGGGTCTAATGGGAGTGATTTCAAAATTATCTATCAGCTGTGGCAGCTGCGGATCTGGAATGAGGAAAGCTGCTGGGTCTGCATCCCTTTAGACGTATTCCTATTGGGAGCATCTCTCCAAAAATGAAATTTTTATTGCAGGGGATGCCAGAAATCTGACTTGTATCTTAGGCAGACTTCTGGGAAAATTGGTGAGCCAATCACACAAGCAGGAAATTATGTTTCTGGGGTGTGGTCAGTATACATTCTGTGTACAGAACAGCTCCAGGTAGCCATATTGCATTGCATTTTCAGAAAATTACAACAGCTGCAGATTGAAAAGGAAAGGTCATTTTTAATAACATTCTATTACAATATGATTTGTGTCGCAATTGTATACGCTATATTGTTTTTTCTTTTTTGATATTTTTTCCCCATGAAAGTGGAGTTACCCTTTAACTTTTCCTAATAAAACAATGTGGGAAAAATATTATAAAACACAACATCAGGCAATTTATTCACAGATTTAAAACTGACAAGCCTTAAACATCCTAATTCTTGTAAAGGAACAGAGCCGGATTAACGTAGGGGCTATTGGAGCTGCAGCTCCAGGCCCCCAGCTTAATATAGGCCCGGGCTGGCCAGATTCCCTGTTACCGCTCTTTACTGTCACTTGTAAAACATAGAAGTCTGGCTTCTGTGCTACAAGGGAAGGCACGCTTCCCCAGTCAGCCCCCCCCCCCCCCTTAGAACCTCCCCACACAGCACGAAGGCCAGACACAGAGGGACAGTTGCCGATCATGCATGGATGTGTTGATGGGTTTCAGACAGGACATCTCATGTTGTATTAGGCCTGCATGGCTGCACCCTTCCTCCTTAGGGCGTATGCCAAGGCATGACCCTTAAGGCCCTTCAAAATCCTCAGCACCGAGCCCATGATGCTCTTAATCCGGCCCTGTAAAGGAAGTATATAAAACCCTCAGAAAAGCCAATGATGATAAACTGACTGACCAGCCTGTTAGGCACACATGTAACCACACAATCTCCCCTAACAACCGTTTCTGTAATACCAATGACAGCTTTGAACTCTGACATGCTGTATACGGGACAGGAGCAAGAACCATTCTAGCACAGTACTTGCAATAACTGCAGCAAATGAAAACATAATGAAGACATTTCACAGGTCAGAAGAGTGATAGGTGAAATATAAATGAAAGCACTAGAGACAGGAGGGTGAACAGGAAAGGGGTGACTAAAGGCTGGCAGAGCACACTGAGTAGGGAAGACACTGATACAGAGGAGACTGAAGCAGACAGAACAGAGTGAAGTCTGTGTACATTCCCAGCCCTCAGAGCCTTCACTCACCCCTAGTCTGTGATGATGATGATGAAGGTCCTGCTGGAGAGGTGTTGATCGCGCTGTCGGGCCACGGTACCAGCTTCAGACCCGCTGCCTACCTGGCTCATGGTGGCAGGAACAGTGTCTCTGTAGGCATCTGAAGAAGAGTAAGGCCTCCTCGTCCTGAGTATTATTTTCACACATGATCCCCTGATGACGTCAGGTCGTACTGACGAAACGTACGTCGGGAAGGGAAACGTGAGACCGTAGCCATTTCCGGGTTAGAGGAGCGCTGTGCGATCGGCAGTGCTCACAACCCCGCTGGATGTTTTTTTTATGAGAAAGGCGATTGTTTTATGGAGATTCGAGTAAGTGCAATACTTTTTAAATAAAGCGATATGTTTAGATGTACTGCACCATGAGAGTCTCTTTTTGTTCCACCCATGTTTGCCACCTGATCCGAGCTATGCTATAAGGGCTTGATGCTGGATTACCCACTGTGTAACAGAGGAGCTGAGGATCGTGTACTGAGTGGAGATATTGCCTATGTGACCCCCTATAATCAAGGGGTCATATATTTCCGGTAAGGAGTACCTTCACTGGGTGAAGTGTGGAGGTGAAGGTTAATCTGCACTAACATCAAGTCTCTGCTAATTTGTGTGACACCAAAGAGATGTGGACTGTTTGATACTGCATATGGACTGTTTGCACTTTATAATGTTGAGCACAGATTGATTGATTTTTTGATTGTCACCAATCATGAATTTTTGAATTAAGGTTTAATTATCTGCACAAGCACTTTTATGTTTGAGCGCGACACTATCCTTCTTTTAAACAATTATTTTCATGGTAGCTCCTGCCTTGTAAGCCTGAGCACTGACACTTCCAGTCAGCAGTCCTCCTCTTCTGGTCCCTGCCAAGTCCCAATGGCCACCCGGTCCTGGTGGTGATGTGATGCTCCTATGGTCTTGCTGTAGGTCCTGGTCTGCCTACAGGTGGATGAAAAGTTTCTTGGCTGACCTCAGGTAACCTATTACCATCAGTATAAAGGGTAACTCGGCACTTCAGTAATGAGAGGCTTAATACAGGCACAGGGCCCACAGATGTACTAGGGAAAGCTAAGGGGGAAGGGAGGGGAGTATAAAAAAAATGTATTAAATGACTGAGACAGGCCTTCCTCCAGGGGAATTAGTCCTTTGAAGTAGTTCATGAAGTAGAATATCCATTCTGGGCTGAGAGCAGGCCGAAAGATCCAGAAGGAAAGCTGAGGCGAATCCAGAGGTGAGTCCAGCTGACAGACCTGAGGTAAATACTGACTCCGCCCAGTCACAGGATATACTAGTGGAAGGTTACACTCATTGGCTAGATGTTTCCCGCCACTTGATTTGTCACCAATACAGTGCTCAGCAGCTGAGGTAAATCTTCCTAGCGACTCCTCCTCTCCTATTTTTCTTTCTTTTTTCTTCCCTTCTATCGGTCTGTAGGTGGAGCCCCCAAGGGGGGGACAAATGGGATACGTACGGAGAGGTAGAAGGAATGATACATAAAATCTGTCAAATACTTTTCTTTTTTATTATGTTCGTCTATAAAGTGAAATTAAATACTGTGATTGTTCTGATAACAACAGCTGCACTTGGTTCAGATGTTTTTTTTGTTTTTTTTTTTAAAGAGAAAGGAAAAGAAAAAAAACCAGGAAAAACTTTTCCTTGGGGTTTCTTTTTTTTCTTTCCTCACATATATAATGGTTTCTAGTTTTACACCAAATGATTTCACTATATTAGCTATCTACTACACACATCACTAAAAATATTTACATCCTTTTTTTTTCCCTTCACATATATCATGGATTTAAAGTTATACGCTAAATGATCTTACAACATTAACTACGTATGACACATATCACTAAAATATTTATACGTGTTAGTATTTTTTTATTTATGGTTAAATGACACTACAATATGTATATGTCTCACACAAAATGCACAGTTTAAAATATACACAGCTCTTATCAATTTTATAAATGCATATTGGGGAACTATCCCCTCTTTTCCCTTTTTTTTTTTTTTCCCCTAATTTAAGTTTGGAGTTTGTGAGATCACTTTTCACGGATTGTTTTACACTTGTCGTGTTTTATCTTACTTTTCCCGATTGGAATTGGAATAGTATTATATCGCATTGTATTGAACGTGGTATTTTCCTGTTTTAAGAAACATCTGAAAGACGAATTGTACTGTATCCTTAAAGAAAAAAATGTAATAAAAATGCTTTAAAGCGGAGTTCCGGGCACAAAATCGACCTTTTTTTTTGTGCCCATCCGCTTGGTCTCCTTCACCTGAAAAGGAATTGGATAGTTAGGTATATATTTTTTTTTTACTCACCTTGTAATTGTAGATAGAAAATACTCACCTATTCTCCACTTCCTCCCTCTGTGCCGTGGCTCCGCCGTCACTTCCTGGCTTGCAATGATTCCTGGGAGCTGAACGTCATCGCTCCCAGGAATCAATGCGACGGCACCAGCCCCGCTCGTCACTTCCAGGGCGACGCCGCATTCCCTGCTAAACAGCTTCTGGGCATGCCCAGAAGCTGTGGAGGAATGCGGCGCCGCACCGGAAGTGACGAGAGGGGCCGGTGCAGGTGCATTCTGGGAGAAGAAGACACGGAAGAGGACGCAGAAGAGGATCGCGCCAGCTTCATCTGCCCACAACAGAGATGGCAACGCTGGAGAAGAAATTTTATAAGTGAGTATTTCTTCTTGCAGGTAAGTGCGAACCGGGACAGATCAGAGGCTAGCCATTGTGGAATGTACTAGCCCTGACTGTCCCGGGGGTATGTTTATTGAAAAAAAGTTTTCGTGCACGGAACTCCGCTTTAAATTAAAAAAAATCTTCCTAGCAACAGCAGGCAGCTTGTCACCTGAAACACAAACCAGAAAGAAACACACAGCTAAAACACAGCACTATACAGTTCAGTGCGGCTGCATTGCGGGTGAATTTTAGGAAAAGGGACCTTTCCCCATGCTTTCCACCGGTACAGGGGCCTATTCCAATAAATAGACTACTGTGCCCACATAAACGAGGTACGCAGGAAACGCATATGTAGGAACCTAGCCTAGAAGGGGGCCACAAGCTGTGAAGAAAAGCCTGTCCCCTGCCAGTATGCTGCAAAGAAAGACTCTTGCTCTTTGTATGGTAGCAGTGGCCATCTCTGTAGGTCTGACCTTCCCACTGCTGAGTGACAGCTCAAAAACTCTCCAATCACCGGGCAGATTTCTGACCTGACCTGAAACAAGCATGCAGCAAGTGAAAACTGGGTGAACTCCTGATCTACAGGGCTTGAAATGTATTAAAGCCACAATATCAGCACAGCAACTCTGTTTTCAGTTCAGATTTTTGTTAGGTGAATGCGCCTTTAAGCTTTGTAGAAATGGTTTGCACGGTTTCAGCTGCACGATGACCTCTTGCTATCTAAATAACATGCCTCAGACTCAGATTAATTACTTTTTTTTTTTTTAATGAGTGTTGTTATAACACAAAAGCTTCTGCCAACACCATCTCATATTTCTCACTGTGACATTGTAGCGCTCCAAAGCCATTTATCCTTATTTTGTAGCCTTGATATTCCTGGAAGATCGTCCTTTGTGTGAGACATATTCCATAAATGTAATGAGGACATGCAATGATTTATGGCAAAAATTAATTTCCTCTAGTGCCGCCTCTCCCAAACGGTCCGTTTGTGTCTTCAATAACCCCAGCCTTTATTGGCCATTTGTGAATATCTGATACCTAGTTTCTTTCAGATTCAATATAAGTTAATGTTTCCTTTGGAGGGATTAACAAATTGAGAGATATCCAGAGCTCGAACCGCTGTTGAACAAGTTTATATTCTCACGTCCATCATCCAAGAGACTTTTGTTTCCGTGCAAGAAGTGTTTGCTCAAAACACGCTCATAAATAAAGCAATGTTTGCAATTTAAAGCATATGTAAGCCACATTAATAAAATCTCAGATTTACTTTTACATATATACTATATCCCATTTCAAAAGTTGTTTTCAATCTTTTTACATCAGTAGCTTTCATTAACCCCTTTATGACAGCGTTATGCATATACAATATTTATAAAAAGTCTACACACCCCTGGTAAAATGTCATGTTTCTGTGATGTAAAAGAATGAGACAGCTAAATCATTTCAGAACATTTTCCACCTTTAATATTATCTATAAACTGTACAGCTCAATAAAAAACTAAAATAATGTGGTTGCATAAGTGTGCACATCCTCTTATAACTGGGGATGTAGGTGTGTTCAGAATTAAGCAATCACATTCAAACTCTAGATGTTCTAGTAGGTTTTTCCTGACATTTTATTAGTCGCATCCTACAGCAAAAAAACATGGTCCACAGAGAGTTTCCAAAGCATCAGAGTGATCTCATTATTAAAAGTCAGGAGAGGGGTACAAAAGAATTTCCAAGGCATTAGATATATCATGGAACACAGTCATCAAGTGGAGAAAATATGGCACAACAGTGACATTACCAAGAACTGGATGCCCCTCCAAAATTGATGAAAAGAAGAGAAGAAAACTGGTCAGGGAGGCTGCAAAGAGGCCTACAGCAACATTAAAGGAGCTTCAGGAATATCTGGCAAGTACTGGCTGTGTGGTGCATGTGACAACAATCCCCCGTATTCTTCATATGTCTGGGCTATGGGGTAGAGTGGTAAGGTGGAAGCCTTTTCTTACGAAGAAAAACATCCAAGCCAGGCTAAATATTGCAAAAACACATCTGAAGTCTCCCAAAAGCATGTGGGAAAATGTGGCATGGTGTGATAAAACCAAGGTTGAACTTTTTGTCCATAATTCCAAAAGATATGTTTGGCGCAAAAACAACACCGCACGTCACCAAAAGAACACCATACCCACAGTGAAGTATAGTGGTGGCAGCACCATGCTTTGGGGCTATTTTTCTTCAGCTGGAACAGGGGCCTTAGTCAAGGTAGAGTGGATTCTGAACAGTTCCAAATACCAGTCAATATTGGCACAAAACCTTCAGGCTTCTACTAAAAAGCTGAACATGAAGAGGAACTTCATCTTTTAGCATGACAATGACTCAAAGCATACATTCAAATCAACAAAGGACTGGCTTAAAGAAGATTAAAGCTTTGGAATTGCCCAGCCAGAGCCCAGACCCGAATCCGGTTTGAAAATCTGTGTGGTGATCTGAAGAGGGCTATGCACAGGAGATGCCCTTGCAATCTGACAGATTTGGAGTGTCTTTGCAAAGAAGATGTCTTGGCAAATATTGCCATGTCAAGATGTGCGATGCTGATAGACTTCTATCCAAAAAGACTGAGTGCTGTAATAAAATCAAAAGGTGCTTCAACAAAATATTAGTTTAGGGGTGCACACTTATCCAACCAAATTATTTTAGTTTTTATTTTTACTTCCCTCCACCCAAAATATTTCAATTTGTTGTTCAACTGAGTTGTACAGTTTATAGGTCGCATTAAAGGTCAAAAAAGTTCTGAAATCTTTGTCTCATTTCTTTATATCACAGAAATCTGACATTTTACCAGGGGTGTGTAGACATTTTATATCCACTGTATGCGGCAGCATGATGGGTTGGTCTAATGTGCATCGCTGTGTTGTTCTGGGGTGCACTCAATCGGTGCCCTCAGAACTCTGACCGACATACCATCTTCAGTTCACAGTCATCTACTGATGATCGGGAGCCGACAGGAGGGGCTACCATCGCCTGATTATGTCTTCACGGGACAGCCAATTACAGTGAACAAGTGACAGGGACCTCTCCTACCGGTCTCTGGGGTCATAGCCCGCTTAAAGGGCCTGCAAGGTGTTAAGCAATACCTGGTGATCCTGAAAACATGATAATGGGAGGTATACTAAACAGGATGAATAGTAAAAAATGAAAAGTGGTTTAGAAAATTAAAGCTGAACTTTACCCATAACAACTTGCTAAAAAACAATGTTCTTTAGCAAGAAACATACATTCCACATTAATAATTATGCTACCGAAATTAGTGAATACTGTAAATTGCCTCCAGCATTGTTTTTGTTTTTTCTTGCTGGAGGTTGCCATTTTGCTGAAGCCCAGAGCTCCTGAGCAGTAGCAGTAAATCATAAAGGGGAACTAAACACATCGATTTAACAGTTTCAAAAAACAGTTACATTCCTGGAATGCTGGGATTGACTGTCACATTTGCTTGTGTCCTCAACCAAACTGCCAGACCATCAAATGGCTGATTTTATTACTAATCACATGTGCAGCACCATGGCAGTTGTAGATCAAACAGAAGCAGCGCCATTGGCTGTAAAGGATAGGAGGATTTAATTCCGCTTTAAAGTTGTCAGCAGTTCGGCGTCTACAACCTTAAAATGCCTAAAAAATGGAGAGCAATTGAGCATGTACAGTGTATTTGTTGATTTTAAACCATATAGGCACTTATTTTTAATGTTTTACATTTCTATACCTACAAAAGGGGCCAGCCTGAAGTAATTTAGAAGGACTAATTTTCCACTTTAAGGACTCTTGTATAAGTAAAAAGGGTTTTGCATTCCCATACAAGGCTACGAGAATGCAAAACCCACTTAAACCAAATCAAATGCAGGTCAGAAGGAGGTCAACTGCAGGTCACAGATGCCTGGCAAATAAATTCAAAAGACTTCAGATGCGTCCCAAAATGAAGTCAAACTTAAGCCATCAACACAAGCCCAAGGCTAGTAGACACAGGCCCCAATTTAAAGCCGATCTCCATGCATATATGAAGCATCACAGCTCCAAGTTTTGTGCTGCTTAAAATAAGCTAGAAAAAAATATATTTTTGAAATACAGTTAAAATAAGCACCCAAATCTGGCTTCCTTTCACCCAACCCTGCATATCAGGATACAGAATGGTTCAGATGGAGAGAGGACAGACCAGCATTGTGAGCCATCCAGGCTCTACAGTGCTGCACAATGCTGTAAATCTAACACTGGCCCTTTATGAGAGCAGAACACAACAGACTGATGACCCCATGTGGAGATACTCCTGCACTGTCCAATTAGTGGTCTCGGGTTGGGTTGCTGACCAGCCACTTTACTCCAGTGCCATGAAGAAAAATGATGTCACCAGTTTGGTGGTGACATCTTGTACAAGTGCTTGGATCTCAAAAATAGTTAACAGAATTACAAATATCTTGGCAGTTAAGTCTTTATATACAACAGTTCATCAGCATTCAGTGGTTTAACCTCCCCAGAAAAACGTGCAATGCCATTGCATTTCTGTTCAATACTTATGGTAAAATGCACA